>NW_026695205.1:10152500-10512500 GCF_021218885.2 Marmota monax | reverse complement strand
AGAACAATCTACATTGGCCTAAGCCACATTTTTTAAAGGAGAATTAGCCAAAGGCCAACAGTAACCTACCTTGGGACCGTGAGCACGAGATGTGTCCATGGGGACCATAAGAGACTAATTCCTGGTGCCAGGATATGACGATGACACAGGCCAGGCCAGACTGGCTGTGACTGACACTGATGGCCATCTTTGCTGTTTGGGGGCTGACAGACCCAGACTGTGTTTGATCTCAAGGTCAATAGTTTTTTAGGTCTCTGAAGTGAGGATTGATTAGTTTAAGCCCATCTGGCTCAGGAATGGGCATAGGATACAACTCTGCCAGGGAAGGCTGGTACATAGGGGAAGAGCTCCTGGGAATTTTCTGTCACTCTTGGGAAATGAGGCACAAGGATGAAGCGCATATCTCTCTCTCCTCTCTCTCTCTCTCTCTCTCTCTCTCTCCCTCTCTCTCCCTCTCTCTCTGAATTCATTTAATACTGGAACTATTGCTGTCATCAGTGGATCACGAGGGCCGCCAGCCGAGCAGGCCAGAGGGGGTGCTCGGGATGAGAGTACTGAGATGCAAAGAGCTAGTTCTTTCAAGGATGCTGCCAAACTGTCCACTAGGTGGACAAAACCTGTCCACTAGCCAAACCTGGAGCCACCAGGCTTGAGATTTCCTGTTATGTGGACTAATTCAGTTTTCTATTTTTTTAAAGCCACTTCTAATTGCAGTTAATGTGGCAGGATGGGACCAATGACTAAACCGCAATGACCAGGAGCTCAGGAAAGGCTGAAGCCGGGACAGAGGACGATCTGCCTCTCTGAGCAGCACTCACTGTGATGACCCACTGAGTAGGAAGAAGGGCCAAGGCTCCAGTGGGAAGGAAGGGAAAGAATTAGGGGGACAGGGAAAGCAGCAAATAAAGAGCGTGGGACGGATCCCCTCAATGCCCCTGTGGCCCACCCCACCCTTGGGGACACGCACTGCCCGGTCTTTACCTCTCTGATTCTCTGTGTCCTTGATCATTAACTTTTACCTCTCAGTCTGTGACTCATTCCCAGTCTCAGACGTCAGGATTCTACTAATAGTTCCAGGGAGAGAAAAGCACAAAGACCAACTCCTCACCCAGGCTGCCCACCCCTTCCAGTCGGGCGGTGGCAGTTCACCAAGTGGGCTGCACCCTCCCGGCTCCCCTGGGGGCAGCTTAGAAGCCTCCCGCGTGAAATGTCTGATTCACCCACCCCAGATGCTCATCGCATCTAGGAATTTGAAAATCACCGCCTAAGTCTCCTAGACACACAAGCTTAACCTCCTCTACCCTGTAATCCTGTCCAGATGCCTCCAGGAAACTGAATTTTAACACTCTTTGCCCTGCCACCCTCCCCTGCCCCTCCACCCTCCTCTCCCCCCCCTCCCCCCCTACCTCCAAGCCCCAGAAAGAGCTGATCGTCACCCAAGTCCACTCTCCCAACCAGTTACAGCATGGCAGCTATGATCTGCAACACTGAACACCTTGGGGTACCATCCTGAGGCCCCTTTCCCTCCTTCTCCAACATCGTATCACTTCTTTCAAACTCCTCTCAGGTTCCTCTTGCTGTTTGATCCCGCTGTCTCCTTCAGAAGCCAGATGCTCAGCGGACGCACCAACCACTTCAGCCAGGCCTTGGCGCGTGGTCTCTGGCCCCACTCTCTCCCCCTGCCCACTCGCTTGTCCCCTGCCACCCTCTGCTTGCAGCGCTCCTGCTAACTCACGTACCAGCCCAGCCCTCTGGAGGAGCTGCGAGGGAGGCCCCTCAATCCGGCTCCACATGCCCTTCCACCTCTCCCAGGGGTCCCCCCAGCCCTGGGATCTCACCACGCTGGCCTTCCTGCTCAGCACCCCTCTCACTTCTGGGCTCAGCCCCAAACCCAGCCTCCCCCGGCAGGCTCTGTAACCACTCCAGCTCCTTCATCTCTGACGTCCAAGTAACACCAGCCTCTGATTGCCACAATCAGGGCCCACCCTCTGTCCCTGACAAGACCATGCTGCCTTTAGAGAAGCTGCATCCTGCACATGGCATCGTCCCTCCTCCACGTGCCTCAGACGGTCCTTAACACCAGGCGGGGCCGGAATAACATTGAACAAGGTTCAAGGTGTGCCCCAGCTCTCCGGCCCTCGTTACTGGGGTGCTTAGGAAGGAAGCAGGGTCAGCAGGTCCTCCAGCCTGGGAAAGCCCAAGATGCACTCCAAAAGACACCTCACATGACCAGAAGGACCCCACTTTCGGAAAGCAGATAACTTTCCCCAAGATACACCACTGAACAGACTGTGCTTATCAGCAAGGAGCTGGGTGGGGCCAGGGACGAGGCGGGGCAGGGCGGTCTGGAACTACAATTACCACTGTGGCTTCCTCCTGTGGAGTCACTGGGTGCCAAGGGAGGTGGATGCGGCTTGTCCATCAGCATGCCAGATGAGGGGGTTCCTCCCAAAGGGACAGAGGGGATGGAGAAAGGGCCAGGGACACCGGAGACAGAGGGAGGGTACCCGGCCTTGGCCGCTTTCCCTGCTTCATACACTGTGGAGGAGACGAAGAGCAAGAGAGATTACGTTACCCCACCCTCCACAACCCTCACACCAGGAATCCCCGAGGATGCTCTCAGGGGAGCTCCTGGACGTGTGTCTTCTCTGAGGACTGACCGGATTCAGAAGGGACACTCTCCCTCCGACCACTTCAGCTCCAGTGAAAAGTGACACTGTGAGCAGCTGCAGGAATCACGTGCTGAACCTGGCTTCTGGTGCTAATGGGGTTCCGGGAGCTGTCAGAGCAGCGTCCCCAGGGTCAGCAGCCCACGGTCTGCAGACCGCCTCAGCCCTCTGGAGGAGGCCCCCAGCACAGGGCTGCTTTCAGGAGCCGGGGAACCTCTTCTGGAGAGGTGAAGAGGCCATGGGCTGCCACGTGACCCTGTGACCCTTGCTGGATGACTCTCAAAGCTAAGCAAATGACCTGAGGCCCCCCAACACTGCTATCCGTAAAGACACTGAAGGTGCACAGTGTGCCTCTCTCTTCCAGGAAGTGTCTGGTTTGTGGTAGGGATGCCAAACTCAGTGCCTATGTGGGCTTGGCTAGTAAGGTACCATCAATCCCTACAGGAGGACCAGTCCTGTTGGGGCCTGTTCATCATGGGAGTAAGGGAAACTCATCAGTGGCTGCCGGGTGGTGCCCAAAGGCCACAGTCCGCACATCCACTTTTAAAAAGAGGAGGTTCTCTGCATGAGAGGAGAATGAGGAAAGGTTCCTCTGGTTTGAATGCCCTGAGGAGGGGCAAAGCCTGTCCCATGACATGGCTGTCCTGCACCTGCCCTTTCTCCATCAGTACTGCCCATGGGCTCCTAATGCATGGGTGAAGGTGTGGATGGACACATGGAGGCATGCAGGCAGCGGGCGAGCAGGCAGACAGTGGCATCCCTGAAGATGGGCTCTGACAGAAGACGGGGTCTGGGTGGAAGGAAAGGAGGTGGAGGAGGACTCGGGGGCACAGCTGTCAGATGGAGAGGGGACATTTCTTCCACCACTCCACACCTCCCCTGGCTCTTTACTCACAGGCCTGAGGGCAGCAGCAGGAGTCTGGGCAGCACGGGCAGCGGACGTAGCAGCAGCAGCTATGGGGACAGCACTGGCACCAGCAGATCCCCACCAGGACGAAGAAGAGGAAGACTCCCAGGATCACCAGGCCCACAAACACCCACTCTGGAAGGACGCACAGAGAAACCCACACTCAAGGTAGCCAGCCCACCTTCAGGACGGGGCACACCAAAAGGTGTGTCCCTGTGAAAGGAGGTCAGGGGGAGGGCCTGGGGAGAAAGCGCTCGACAGGGAACAGAGCCCACTCAACAGGAACCCTGCAGTGAGCGCCAGTGTCACGCTGGGCTTGCAGTGCAAAGCCATGGGGCTGAGGAGTCAGGCCTGTTACTGGGGAAAGGGTTTGCCAAGCTGAGCACAGCGTCAGAATAGGGTCAGGACAAGTGCAGAAGGAGTCCTGGAGGGGGGAGGGGAGCCGCGCGGCTGGGCTAGGAGGTGGAGGGCTCTGTCAATGCCTTTTATGGTCAAGTTAATCTTGTCTCTAAAATCCAGGCCCTGAAAACAGTCCTCTGTGTCCACATGGCCTCTGAGTAGACCATCTTCAGGTGGTCCAGCGCCTGGCCACACTCATCTGCTCTCCCTGCAGACTGCCCTAGAACACCCTTCCTGTACTCCACACCAGGGCGGAGATCCACACCTCTTGCTTATAGCTGGACAGCTGTCCAGCAGAGAAGGCACTGTCCCCATCCCCGAGAATGGGTCTGGTGTGATCACCCTCAAGCCGGTCAGCCAGCAAGCCCAGGGCTCAGGCTCTCGGGATCTGGTGAGGCGCAAGGCTGACGTGGAGGCCTGCAATGTTTGGCTCCTGCTTCTCACGGCTTGGCACAGGCCGAGCGTGAATCCCATTTCATCTGTCATCTCAAAGATGGAGAGAAAGGAAGTAGATTCTATCTGGCTTCGATAAAAATGACTGCGGCCCTACGTGACTTGACTCAGTAGCATGTGATGGGACCTGGCAACGGGACCGACTCTCCCTGGAGCCTGGACGGACTGAAGGAGCCATCTCTCCCTTCAAAGCCAAAAGAATAAAGCGGTTCGTTTCAGTTGAGAGCTTTCTCACCAAAAATCTCTTTACAGTGAGCCTCAGTGCACATTTTTTCTTAAATTTCAATTACTAAATAGTCCTTTGATGGACATGTAGTTGGGAGACTGAAACTATGAAGTGTGGAGACCTTATGATAATGGCAAAGTCATCTGACCTTTAGTTAGAATATTATTTCCTCAGAGAGAAAGTGAACATCCTGTACCTCCTGAAGGTCCCTCCTCGCCTCCCCGTCTGAAACACACTCAGATCACCCAGGTCCCCCTGTCCCTTGGTAGGGGCAGATGGCTTGCAGATCTGGGGGCATTCCTGCTGCACACACTAGACAGCAGGAGGCCTTGGCCTTAGCACTATGAAAAAGACAGTAATTCCCAGTTATATAACTTCTAGTTTGAAACCCAGCAATGTAGCTGTGTGTGTGTGTGTGTGTGTGTATACAAATGCTTTCAAACTGCAGGAACTTTGGACAAGGGGGATTACAGAGAGATATCTCTTGGTGTCCTTGGAACCACATCAATAAGAAGAATGCCTGGTGGGAAAGGACAGAAGAATTCATGGAAGAATAATTAGTAAAGCTCACTGTGAAGGCTCCAGGTGTTTCTTGAAACATGTACCTCTCTGTTGTTATTAGGAAACTCTTAAAATTATGGCAGAAACTCTCCAAAACAAGACTGAACCCCACCTTTTCCTGCCCCTTGATTTGGGTGCCTCCTCACCACACTTCCCTTGCGTCTCTGAGCCTCCATCAACCATGAGACGCAGTGCTGCCCCAGTGCTGGCTGGTGGAGGCTGGGGCACCGAGCTGCATCAGTGTGCTGGGCAGGTGGCCCTGAGCCTCAGGGAGGCAAGGGGCCCTTGATCCCATGAAATCGTACACCAGGAAATGCAGGTCTGTGGATGGCTGTTTTTAAGGCAGGAGGAGTGGATAGCTCTCCTGAGGTTTGAAGAGATCTTTGATAATGTTACAAAAGGCAGTTCAGAGGAACAGGATTATATCATATTGAACGCGTGAACGCATCACAGGGGATGAGGGATCAGACAAGGAATGCGTGTGGGGAGGACACAGCTGTCGGGGCACAGCTGGAACACTGAGGCAGGCATGGAGCTTGTCAAGGATACTGCGTGCCTGGCGCTCGGGGCCTGGGTCCCCACCTCAGCCTATCTTTGATTGTTATTATCTCGGGGACGAGGAACAGAAGGAATTTAGTTTAAAGGCTCTTCTAGTGGGCTTAGCTCACAGACATACTCAGACAAACATGAAAACAATTAAATAAGTCATTAGTGACTAATGCAGAAGCAAGACAGATGGAGTGACAGCAAATCAGGCAAATAAAGAGTTAAATGACTGAATACCTGGCATAATCTCCACAGCAAAACTGGGCAAGAGATCAGCAAGCAGCCCTGTCCTGCCTAGAAGAGTGGAAAGAAAAGAAGAAGGAAAGAGGTTACTCCAGAGGGAAATGCAGCCTGGAACCTGGCCCCCGCTGCCATCCATCCCCACGCGGCCACCCGTCTGCGTGTGGTCCGAGAGGCACATCACCACGGCTGGGCTCGGTCAACAGAATGACCTCCTCCTCAGCCTTGGGCAGTCATCTAAGTGAAGCCTGCCCTAGACGAGGTGGAAGTGGAGACAGAGGAAAGATTCTGCTTGAGCAGCCTCCGTGCCCCCTGCTCTCACTCCCCGCCCATCCTCCCGCTAAGTCAAGCCATCTGCATCAGTCTACATTTCCATCCATCCATCCAGTCCCACATCCATACAAAAACAGAAGTACATATTTGGTTTTAACTCAGGATTATCTTGCTACATGATTCTATTTATGGCCTAAAGATGTTTCAATGATTAAAATTTTCAAAGGCAAGGAAAAGATAAAGCTAGATCAGCTACACACTCCTCTCCACTCCTGGCTGGAAACACTCTGTGCATATGTAGATGGTGTGGCTTTTCCATATGGTACCCACAGCTGGCGTTAGGTACCCCAGGGCCTTCTGCGTGATATGGCATGGAGGCTCAACGGCTGGTGTCAGAACAGGTGCCCCACAGGGGCTCTGGAAGGCAAGAGCCGTGTGGGAAACAAGATGCTGGAAGGGGCGAGAGAGAGCTCAGTCCTTTTTAAAACCAGCCTGACCTTTAGAAAGCTATTCTGATGCCTTCACCAGACTCCCATAAAGGTAAATGAAGAGGCCTGTTAGATACCCCCACGCTGGAGCCTTGCTAATCCACTGATGTTCTGCATCAGGACACCACTATCAAACCTCCCTCCTCTCCGAGTTGTGATGGGGAAGGTCACTGTGCCACCTGAGCATCCAACTGAATTCTGTTTCACCGAGGGGCATGACATCCATCTCTAGAACAGCACCATCCACTGGAGGTGCAGCCACCAACACACACCATTATATTTAAAGTGTAAAAGTAAATTAATTTAAACTTTTTTTTTAAACCTATGCTAGTATCAACAACAAATCATCATTTCAAGAATTCTGTGACCACATGTAGCTACTGGACAGCAGAGCTCTGGGGTCTGTATCTTGGCAGCTTCTATCATCAATGGCTTTCCTGTTGTGAGGTTCACCAATGATTTGGACCACGGCACATGCAGAGATGTCTTAAATGCTGGTGTGCTTGAGACCAAGAGTCAACACGAGCCCGGCTTCTCACGTCACCAGGTGCACCAGGAGGTAGAAGGACCTGCTAATCGTCCAGGTCAAAAAACAGCAATGGAAATCCACAACCTACATTTTCTTACACTCATTCACAGTCCTATTTCCATACAAAAATAAAATCCATGCATGTGGTTTTGGCTCACTTAGAAAACAACTCTTTCCTGTCAGTCTCTTGAGTGCTTTAGAGAAAAGGCTGCTGTGGGGGGGGGGCTTATAAAAGTCACAGCTGGTCACTAGTCCCCACTTCTAGAAGACACTCCCCAAGAAAGAAGTTCTGACCAGGGGCAAAGAGGAAAGGGGACCTCCAGCACACCAGGGGGATGAGGTAGCCAGGACACAATGTCAGAAAGTCGGGCAGCAGAGAACCTTGCTCCCTTGGCCTTTCCTCTCAGCTGGCCTCAACGAAGGGAGGCAAAGGTAGCAGTATGCATCCGGGTCATGCCTCCTGCCAGGTCCCACGCAGGGAAAGTGAGACTTTTACTCCAAGGGAACAGCAGGGGTCACTCAGGCCAACTCTGCTTTAGGCCTTAGCAAGAGGAGTGTCCTTCTTTCTGTCCTCCAGCTCACACAGCTGACCTGTGAGATGGCACTGCTGCTTGCAGGGTCCCTGAGGAGGACCAGCAGGAGCCAAGCAGAGCCCTGGGGAAGCACCCTAAAGGAGACTTCCTGGCCAGCCTTTCACTGCAGCCTTTGCAAAACATAAAGAGGTGCCCCAAGGCCCACACAGTCCCCACAGCAGGAGACCAGACAGGTTTGGGACCAAAGTCTGAGCAAGTGATGAACAGTGAGCACTGGTCTCATCTGGAGTGTTCTCTGCAGATATCTCTTGCAGACTCAGTGAGGCCATAGGCAGTTGGTCAAAGACTTGGGAATTTGGGATCTTAGATGGCTCTTGCAGACACAATTCACACTCACTTGCCAGGCCTAGCCAATCAAGGAATCTAGAGTCAGCACTGGTCAGTAGGTCAGTCACCATAGACTGACTTAGTGGGAACATTTGCTATGTTTTTTTTTTTTTTCCCCCTGCCTGGACAATTGGTATGTCTGAATGGATCTCTCATTGTCCAGCCTATTAGTGCTTCGAGCATCTCTGCAGGTTCTGTGGTCCAAACCATTAATCAGAGTTACAGCAGAAATGCCACTGATGATGTCAGCTTCCCTTGTAGCTCTCAGGGGACATTAGTTGCGTGGTAATTATTCACCCCTACATTCCAGGAGGATATGGATTAGATTCAGCCTGTTATGTTAGGAAAAGCAGTGGATGGGAGTCAAGATAGTTAGGGCAGATAGGTCATGAGTTGATTCAGTACCTACTACAGGCAAATTACATCCCCTTTCTAGGTCTCAGTTTCCTCTTTTGTAAGAAGGAGTTGAATGTAGTGGTGTGAAAATGGGGAGACTACATGTCTGGGTTTGTTGGGACCATCCTGGTTTATGCCTATGACCATGGTTGATTATTCACAACACCCCTGTTTACTCAGAGAATTCTAGTTGGGCAGTTGATTGTGTGCTCACCCTATCTATATGATTTTTGATTCTCAGATCCAATACTCAGTGATTGGAGTGGCAAACTGAAATGTGTATAGGGACCAGCAGGTAATACAAATTAAATGAGTATGGCTGCCCGATGTGAGACACCAGGGAGGGGTCATGGGTGTAGAGAACAGTAGGGTCTTACCAGTGGACATCTGTTGCCCCCCGGGAAGTTGTCCTGAGAGTGGAGGCAAACCCATTATTCAAGATTCCCTAGATTCTATGTAAAATGTCATGATTTTCAAGTGTTGGGCGATTAACAAACACATTTTTTAAATGGTAGACAAGTCAAAGGGGATATGCCTGTAGGTACAGAGCCCAGAGACCATGAACCTGCCTCCGAAGGCTCACAGTGGGAAAGCCAAAAGCCAGGTTTTCCCAGAGGCCCTTTAGATCACCTTAATGGTGTTCTAACATGGCTCCCACACACAGAGTGACAAAAATGTAAGCTCTGGGCCCTCATGTCCAAATTAAAACTTCAAATAACAGCATGACACACCAAATTGTTAGTCTTTCTAATTTTGGGGCTCTAGAAAGGGCATCCCGGAAAACAATGAGCAGGCTCTCTGTTGTTATTCTAGGCTGCTTTACTTCTTTTAATAGAAAAAATTAAACAAGGAGAGAGTATATCAGAAGTATGGACCAGGAATCCACAAAGGCTGTTGCTCCAGGAAGACCTACATCCAGCAGCTTCCTGAAGTCACACTCCACACTGACCCCTCAGAAGGTGGAAACCTCCCACGGAGCTCTTGAGTACCACTGGCCCTGGGGTGGGGTGGCGACAGGCTCTTCAGTGAAGGGGGTGACATTCAGTGTTTTGAGTCCAGAACACGGGGAGCTGGGTAGAGCAGACACCATCACTGTATCCACAGCAGAGTGAGAGCAAAGCTCTGGCTTTTCCACCATGACTTACATTTTACTGGAGTGAGAGACTTTTTAAATATATATATATTTAGTTGTAGATGGACACAATACCTTTATTTTATTTATTTCTTTTTATGTGGTGCTGAGGACTGAACCCAGTACCTCACACATTCCAGGTAAGCACTCTACCACTGAGCCACAACCCTGGCCCTGGAGTGAAAGACTTTTGAAACTCGGGTTTGTGCTGGAGTCCTATATTTCTAATCATCCATTTGCTTTCAACTCTGCCCCTGACAGACCCTCAGCAATGCTACCGTTCTCTTCTCCCCCTCCTCGTTTGTGTGCGAGGGAAGTCTGCTCCTCCGGCATCTAAATGGCTGCGGTGAACACATTCCAGGCTTCAGCAGCACTCTACCAACTCCCGAAAATCACCATTATTCTTCCAGGACTTCACTCAAGAGTGGCAATTACAAGTCACTTTAAAGTCTGAGAAAATGCTGGAAAGCACACCCTGCAGATAGAAGGCCACATTGACTCTTTTCAAACCAAAGCTCAAACTATCCACGGAAAATACAGTTTTCATGTAAGCACTCAAACAGTTTTCTCCAAACCTTGCAAAATCCATTACTTGAAAGAAATTTCCGCATGAATACCCACAATGAATGAGATCTGCTAATGGCCTGGCAAGCACACACCAGTGGCAGGTTCAGGCCATACTGTCACAGAGTCCACCGCCAGGCATGGCAAGGTACTGTGGGGTGAATGCTCACAGTAGAAGCAGGCACTGCCAACAAAACACCTAATATCTTATCTATATAGCTGCCTACTCCAGCTGTTTTCTGCCTCTGCCATCTTGAAGTCATCCCCAACTGAAGTGTCTGGACACGTTCCCAGGAACCAGCTCGCTCTGTGAGGTCTTCAACCCATTCACTCACTCATTCATTCAACACAGAAGTGTTTACTATACCAGGTGCAGACAGAAACAGGACCAGGACATGGCCCCTTGGGATGCTTAAGAGTCTCAGTGTAGCCCATGCCCATACAGCCTCCAAAAGCATGAGCAGAACTTTGTTTTAGTTACCTGCCTTTGTGTCACAAAACTCACCAAAATCAAAGGAGTTTTTCCTGCAAGTCTGCCTTTCTCTGCCTCTTCAATATCATGTTCCATCTGGTCCCAGGCCTTTCCCCAGAGACTCAGTCCTTGCCTAGCTTCCTACTCCTCTATTCAGAGTGTTATCTCTGCACCTTTCACAATGATCGTGTCCTGGAGATATTTCCTCCAATCCTCTAACACTCATGTCTTAGAAGGCCAGGCCCCTTAAGGCGGAATTTACCTAACTTCTTCACTAAGGTAAGCATTTATCACGCCTGAAATGTGTTCTGACAGACTCAGTAAGAAAGCTGCATTGAGAAGCTGCTTCCCCTCCACGCTCCCTGGGACCACTGGGACCACTGTACGTGCATTCCTTATGGCACTTACCTCTCAGTTGCAATGGTCCCCTTACCTGTGCCTCCAGTGGCAGGGAGGAAACCCTCAGGACAGGGACTTACCCTAAACCAAGCATCCCCAGCAGCCCAGCGCGAGAAGGCACCTCAGTCACTTATCAGTAGCAAATCCCCACTGTTTGGTAGACTGGCTCCTGGCTAGGCTCTGACTCGCTGCTCACAGTCCCCTCTCTCCATTCCAGGTGGGAGTAGGCTCTTAATTAAAAATCTGAAGTGACCACTCACTCATCAGTTCATTCATTCCACACTCTTCTATGCACTGCAGAACATTCAGCACCCCCAGAGTCAAGGCTTGATGCCAGGAGCATCATCCACACACTGGGCCATACAAATACTATTTGCCATCTAAGAGAATGGAATCAGCCCAACCCTTATCCTGAGATTTGAGGACCACCAGGGTAGGGTATTTCTAAGGAAGTCACTACAGAGATACGACATGCATACAGATTTTAGATAAAAAGATTTTTCTTTTCTTTATTCTTAATACTTCAATCCAAGTTCTGATTTTTAGTTCAAGCCTTCAAAATGCAATGGACAGTGCAGAAGTTCTGGATTTGGTACAAACTTGTTTTTAGAACCTAGACCTGGCTACTCAGTCACTTGACCATAGCAGACAAGCTGTTAATGCATTGGAACTCATGAAAAAGTGGGATAAGCACATCTTCTCCACCCTCAGATACCTACAGCACATCCCATCCATTTGTTTCTTTGAGAGTTTTAACTTCAGGACCGCCTAGGGTTGGCCAATATACACTACTAGGGAGCCCTCTGTTTCAGAACATGAGGATGATGAGGAGCGCCTCTCCCCGGGGCCGTGCCTCCCCTTCTTCTCCTTTCTGTTCAACACACAGCTTCATCCACTCCCAAGCTTTCCTCTGGATCTATCTTCAGGGATGTACTGTATCCACCCCCTCTTCTCTCAGCTCCTAGCCCTCCGAAATGTCTCTCTCCTGTGTCTCTGAAGGGAGCAGATGCCTTTCTCTGGCCCTTTTAAGTGTGAAGATGTTTCTATGGCTATGCTTCACGTGTTGTTTCCATGGCTATTCAAAATCCCAAATAGATTGGAAATTTCCCAAGGGCACACACATCCTCGGTTTTATTCTATATTCCCATGGCAACCATGAATTTAATAAATATGATTTATGGGAATAAACTATAAATAAACAAGTGTGGATATAGCCTCTTTTCTCTTATGTATGTATTTATAAACTGTGTATTTAAGCATTTCTTGTGTTTACTTTTTCTTTTTGTGTCTTGTATATTTTAGTTCACTTTAAATTATAATCTTAAAAGAATAATTCTGACAGAGAATTCTCTCCATAAAATGACTAGTATTGAACCATCTGCAATTAACTGTTAATAAATGCTTCCGGCTTTTTGGCGGTGATTATAAGTTTAGCTTAAAGAGGTAACTTCTTCTATTCACACAGAATTCTAGAATCAGATTTTAGGGCCAGAAAGGATCACAGAGGTCTGGTCCATACCCACCCCATGTTTTCAGGAAGTTGGGAGAGGTTGAGAATCTCACCCCAAGCCACAGAGTTGACTAAGGACCAACCGGCAACAGAACCCAGGTCTGAGAATTCCCATCCACTGTTCTTTCTCCAATATCTCACTGTCCTCAGCTTCTGCTTATCTTTCTTCTAGAAATGTGCAGTGACGTTTTCTAGTCTAGTATTTGCAGGGAGTGACTGTGAAATTTGTGTTTGTGACATTATTGCTCTACTTATATAATTAAAGTATAATTTTTGGATGTAGAAAATGTTGGAGATTGTTGAAACTCAACACCTTTTCAAGCTGCGACTGGAAAATGATGACTGAATACATCATAACACAGTATGATCTAATTAAAAGGCATTCACCGCGCTGCTACAAAGTAATAAACAAGGGTAAAAATGATTGCAAGTACTCTGCCTTTGCAAAGGCGATGCAGCCTCCTACCCGCGGAGCGCACAGATGCGAAACAGTATTAGTAATAGACCACGCTCTACTTGGCCTGAGATGCAGTGCAGAAGGCAGACCTGACTCAAAATGATGGGGAGGAAGGTGGGAAGGCACGGAAGCAGGACGTCGAGTTTCTTGGGCCTGTGTGTTGTCGCACTCACTGACCAGCACAAACGCACCCATAAGGCAGGACAGGATGGCTACTTTCCCTAACCCAAAAGGGCCCCCGGGGTCTGGCCCCACGCGGAGGGGCACGCAGGCCCGCGGACGGTCAGAGCTCCTGCCCGAGATCCTCGCTCGGGGCCAGGCGCCCTCCGTTGGAGGGGCGTGGACGAGAGCCTTTCCCAGAGCCCTCCCTGGAGAGGCGATTCAGCCAGTCGGAGGCGCCGCCCGTGTGAACGCGACCCCTGAAGAGCGCAGCTGGCTGGGGGGGAAAATGGACCCACTGTCTGCAGGCGGCTCCCAGCGCGGCCGCCTCGTCCCCCGCGCACCCACCCCCGCGGTGCCACCCACCCGGGCTCCCTGTCCCCGCCCCCGCGCGGCCTCGCGACCACAAAGAGCTCGCGGCTGACCCTGCCGCGGCCGCCGAGTCGCCAGGCAACGGCCCGGGAATGCGCGCTGAGTGACAGCCGGGTCCGCCCCGCGCGGCCGCAGCCGGTGGAGCGGGAACCGCGGGCAGCGAGCCCCGGGCCTCTCGCCTTCCGTCCCCGCGAGGCGGGGCCGCCCTCAGAAGCCTCGGGAGCGTTTTTTCTGGAAATACCGTTAGGTCAGATCACCCTCTCCCTGGGCCCCCGGGCTTGTGCAAGCGGACGAAAGGAGACGTGCGTGCACCGCAGGTCTCCGTGAATCACACGCCACCCAGCAGCAGGGGTTAGGCCGGGGACCCGAGGGACAAGAATGAGACCTCAGGTCCTCTACGTCTTCTTTTCAGTTCGCGGGAGACTCTTGGAGGTGGTCATCCTCTAGGGAAGGGCGCCATCATACCAGTTTGCCTGGACAATCTCAGTATATGCCCGTGGTCTTGCCACAAATTATTTAAATCTTCCCCTCCGCTTTTACTCTTCAGGGCATCCTAGTTTGAAGGATGAATTCCAAAGGCATTCTGTCTAAAGTCTTCGCAGGCCCATCTAGATCCTAATCCAAGTCCTAGGTCTTCAGCAAACTCCTCCAGGCTTCATGGACTGACCCCGGCCCCTAATCCTTGTATTTAGCTCAGGCAGAAAACACTCTGCAATCAACTAAGGGCCGTCCACTGAGAAAATGGGGGCTTCCAATAGCAACCAGAATAAGCATGCTGGGACAGAAGGCACGCCAAGCCACTAACAGGAAGATTCCACAGGGCTGATTAGGGTCACCACTGGCAAAGCACAGGGCAGATGCCATTGAGAAAATGTGAATCTATTAGTAATAGGATTGTCAATTCACAGATGGCCCATTAAAGCCTCTGTCTATGGAACACCCTGGAAGAAAATCTGCTCTTTAGCAGGAGTCCCTCAATGTAGATTTCCCTAAAGATGGCTCTCTCAGACTAAGGATGGCACACTGGTGATGAGAGGCGGGGAATAGGAAGGGGTAGGGAACGATGCTAACTTCACTGAGTGCTTATTATGCACCATTGAGTCCTCACAGTAGGTCTTCCATGTGTCTTTATGACCCTTCTCTTATTTTTAGAGACAAGGAAACTGAGGCTCATAGATATGGACTTGTCTGTGGTCACAGTATTAGAGTCCAAAGCTGACTCCAAAACCTCCTATGTGCACAGTGGATCTTATCCAGTATCCAAACAGACTTTCACCACCTGGCACTGTTGACATTTGGAGCCCAAATAATTATTTGCTGAGTAGGAGAGGGCTATCCTCTGTGTTGCAGAAGGTTCTGCAGCCTCCCTGGCCTACCCACTAGATGACTTGGCTTCCTACAAGTTGTGACAATTAAAACATGTCTTCCAACTTCACCAAATGCTCCTGGGAGGCAAAACTACTCCCTTCTGAGAATCAGTGGCCTAGATATTTAATATCCAATTGTAGTCTTTTCTTACATTGTTCGCTACTTCAAAACTCTAATCTTCACAAAGAGAAATTTTTCTAAGGACAAGACAAGGTCACTTATTTATTTCTTATCTTCACTGTGCTGAACTGTGCTAGGGAGACAGCATGCAAAAATACACATTAAGTTTCAATTGTAATTTAAATAGATATCAAAGCAAGCTTGAGACTACGCAGGTGAGAGATCTAAAGAGTAAGGAGCAAAGGGCGTGGTCCTGACATTGGAGGCCTTGACGGCCTGCCCCCACTTCTCAGTAGAATGCTGTTAGCCACAGTCAGGAACCAGAATCAGATTCTAGCTGATGCCTGGTTTCTGGCTCCTCCTCCTCCTCTGGACTTTTAACATATTTTTTTCTGGTTCTTTCTAAAAACAAGACTGACAGAGGTGCCTGGGTAAGCTTAGGGCAGAGCAAGCCACGGCAGGGGGTGGGGAACAGTGGGGCAGAGGCTTGAAAAGCCACTGTGTTTCTCCATTCATGGAGCCTCTGGGGTTATCTCAGCCCCCTGGAATCTGAAGGCACAGGTGTGTGCTGAAGGAGGATGTTCTGCCCTACTAGGAGGACCAGTCCCATTTGAAATCTTCTGCACAGGGCGACAAATGAAAATGTGGGCACAGCCCAAATCAGAAGACGTTCCAAAGGAGTCGTCTCCAGATTTATGGCTAGAGTGTGGCTCTGTAATTAATTCTTTCTCTCCCTTCTGCTAGGAGTAAACTTTTTCTTTCTTCTCCCCCAATTCTTTCCCCCTCTTCCTCTGTTTGTAAATCTTCCAGAGAAACAGCAGCAGCCACTGTCAGAGATCAAAGTTTTAGCAAGCAACAAAGACCTCCAAGGAGGCTGTTGCCATGGGAACCCTGGGAGCTGAGGCCCTTCTAATGGGCAAATCTCCCTGGTTAGCAGCACGGGGCTGGGCAGGCAAAGAGGGAGGGGGTGGGGAGCTTGGCAACAAGTAGCCTTTCTGAACAGCCTGAACTACTCACCAGAGAGTGACAGACAGGCTTCAAAGGAGGCAGCCAGTGGTAATCCAGGGGTGGGTGCTAGGGCATTTCTGCAAGCCATACAAACACACTCCTATCAGACACCCCTGCAGTCACCTCTTGAGATATACCTCTCCCAAAAATTAACTGGCTTCTTATTAGGTTCTTAATAGCTTTTTCACACTACTGGGCAGAAAAGTTTATATTCTACCACAATAACATTTTCAGGCACAGAACTGTGAACAGCTTGATTTAAGAACAACAACCAAAACAACAACAACCCATGCCCACCCATTTCTTCATCACTTGTCTAGGTAATACATGATGTACTTCTAAGTCTCAGGAGGAGATGGAAGAAAAAATAGGAGCATGTTGACTATAGGTAGCAAAATTTTAGGAGATGCTTTCCTTTTTTGGTTCATTTCTGTTTTGTTTGAAATACTGATAATAAGCATTTTTTTCTGAGACAGGAGTGCAAAGGTAACTCCATAGCATCACATTCGAGGGGCAGAATCAATCCCAAGTCGCTGCCTGCTCACAGGGGCCTGCTGAGAACATACCTATTTCTGGCCTCTGGGATTAGTGCTGCATTTGGCCCTAAAGCAGCAGAAACTGGTGATGCATTCCACAACGTGGCACCAGTGTGTGTTTTTGCCTGCCTGGCACGCGCTGCTTCTTCATTTGGAAACAACTGCCTGCTTTCCTTTAGGAAGCTACTCCTTTCCCTCATCCCTGCAGATCTTAAGGCTTGCCTCCTCCCCGGCACACAGGCACCTCCACAACAGGACTTCGCAGAAATCACAGGGAAAGAGGAAGAGAGCTGGGAGGTCTGAGACCATGGACACTGGACCTGGGGAGGCGTCCTGCCCTCATGGAGAATGCCTGCCTGGTCCTGAGGGGCAGTGGGAGGTGGGGATGTGGAGTTCCCCTGAAAGACGCACAGCCTGGTTTTATTTTACTATTGTTTCTGTCTCAGAGCCTAGCACTCAGCCATGCCTGAAGCCAGGAACTCCCAGGCTTACTGATTACTTAAGCAAAGACTTCTCCTGAGCAAGGGGGAGCCTCCATCCTTTGCAACCAAACCAGTTCTGGAAAATGTAACAGTTGACTATAGATAGCAAAATTTAGGAGATGCTTTCTTCTTTTTTTTTTCTGTTTTGTTTGAAATATTGATAAAAAGCTTGTATCCTTTTTTTTTCTGAGACAGAAACAATATTAAAATAAAACCAAGCTTCAGTATCTAAGCAATACCCTCTAAGGAGAATGAACTCTGAAATCTGTGCATCTTTCAAATAGAGTCAAAATCACTGAGCAGACTCTGGGAAGCCATCTCACTCATCCACTATCCCAGACAGGAGAACCCATTCCAAGTCAAAGATCCTCAGAGAAGGGATTTCTATAATTTCCCTCAACCATCCTTCATTTCCTCAATGTGTAATTTGGCCTTAGGAATGTCTTCCTTAGCTTGAATCTAAACATCCCCTGGCTGAAGTCCTCTTAGAGGACAGAGGCAAGAATGCCCACCCAGCCCCACTTCTGCAGGGGCTCCTTCCCCCTTTTTCTGATTGGAGGTCTTAAAAGCAAGCTACCAGATGGGACATCAGACAGATGGGTCAGGCCCTCTTAGAAAGAGCAGGTTACTTCTAAATTTTACAATAATAACTTCTCTGCATGAGCTCTCCTGAAATGGTGAGTCCTCTTCCTGACAGCTGGAGCTGACCGAAGGAATCTGATGCCTATCCAGATGGTGGCATGGGTCTGGTTATAAACAGCCTGCCCTTGCCACTGATCCTGCACCTCTCATCTCAGGTGGCACATTCCTGGGAGCTCCCCCTCCTTCCTCTGACTGGTCTGGCCCTAGGATACCAAATGGCTGTCTAAGTATTTCTAAGGTATCTGTCACTGTCATCTCAAAGCACCCAAAACACTGTGTGCATTTCCAGCTTCAGAATGACTTTACCTTCTGAATCATCAAAAAGACATTGAAGGGTGTTCGGCATAGTTTTCCTGTTTCATGTTGGACCGGTGGTTGTCCTCCCATTTCTGTGAATCTCATATCTTTGGATATTTCTGAAGCCTCTGAAAGAAGCATCCACAGCAGTTTGTGGATGGTTCAGATGCACGGGGTGGAAGGAGGGGTGAGTCACACTCAGTGGGGAGGTATTCAATCCAGACAGGAACAGCCATGCCTTTGAAGTGAGGGCCTAGGTCAATGGTTGTAGGCAGTTTCACCAAGAAACAAAGTAAAAGGCTGAAACAAACCTGGGGCAAATAGAAATTGACCCATGGCCCCAGGCAGCAGCCACATTGTTAAAACACAGCTCATTCTATGGCTTCTTAACACACACACACACACACACACACACAGGTTGCCTGGTATTATGGAAGGAGATGAGTCCAGGAATCAGAACACGTGGGTTTGATTATCTATAGTTCTTTTTTTAATGTCATAAAACCTGGACATTAATTTCTTTGTTTGGAAAATGAGCAAAATAACGCCTGTCCTCCTCTCTTACAAGATTCTCGCAGAACAGTTTGTGAACTCTGACTGGCCCTCCCTGTACACCATGTCAGTGGTACCACTGGTGAACATTTACTCCTTCTTGGGCCCCACTTCTATTCCTTTTTTTTTTTCAACAGTGCCCAAATTTACTTGAGGGGATTAATTCTTGTCTGTGTCTTGATGGACGGTTCACCAAAGCCCCTGATCTCCCAAGGCTGAGCAGCAGACAGCTGACCAAAGTGGGCCGATTGGGCTGTCTGGCCTAAGACTGACAAGAGCAGAGAATGACATCTAAATCTGCTTTGTTCTGGCTACAGAGCCCTAAAGACATTACCCACAAATTCCTATGACATAGACCCTAGAGCATCTCTGGCAAGGCAGAAACTACTGTGTTCAAACCCTGGGCATATTCAAAATGTCAGCAGGTGGGACTCCTGGCACTCCCAGTTCTGGCCCCTAAAAAGTTCCACGTGACTTTCCTCTCTCCCTTCCTGTGAGTGAGTGAGTGAGAATGTGTGTGCGCGTACGCGTGTGTGTCTGTAGCTGGGGGCAAAGGTCCCCACAGCAGAGCCAAACAGTGGGAAAGTGTAGACCACTGGCACCACGTGGAAGGGAGCTACCCAGGCACCTCCTAACCCACGGCTGGCCAAGACGAAGCAATGACCCTGAGCCGGCAGTCGTTGCGGGCAATGAGTGCTACCCTGACTTCCAAGACCGAGTCTCCGCCTTTCTTCAACTCCCACAGCCTTCCAACGAGTTCCTTTTTGGCTTAAGTCAGCCAGTGCCTATCTCTGCTGCTTTTAAGCATAGCCCCCAAGGAAATATCATTAGTAATAATTTAAATAACCAAAGAATTCCAAGTGGGGTGCCAGGAGGAAATGGCGGAAGTGAGTAGGCAGCAAGTCCCGACCTCCTCACAACCGGGAAAGAAGGCAGCAAATAAAAGCAGAATCAGGACTTTACTATGGGTTTATCCCGGGATTTGAGGAACTGCAAAGAACAACTGGAACAAGTTTTGGTCTTCAGGGTTGACTAGGCCGAGCTTGGCTCAGAGGTGACTACAGTAAGGAGGGCTCAGTGGTATCTCTTCAAGTGGTGCTGACACTGGGATCAGCAGAGGTCACACTGAATTAAAATATCCTTATCCGGATGTCCACTCAACCCAGGGCTCTTAAGAAAAAGAAGCTCACAAAGTTGTTCTTCACTTAGAAGAAGTCACAACTCTCTGATCGATGGGTAGACATATGCACAATCTGAAAGGGCAGGGAACAAACTGTCCCCCCTGACAGTGGCTGGAAGGAGCAGCCACCCTGGTTCTTGGAGATGATTGCAAAACAGGGAGCAGAGAACTGATTGGATTTCAGGTGCATTAGTGACGAAAGAGACAAACTACAGAGACAAACTGGATGCAAAGTTGAGGAGAATTTAGTTTCCTGAGTATATTCCCAAAGGTGAGGCTGGAAAGCTGATGAGCAAGACCGGGAGGTGTCATACAGGTAACACTCAGATGTTTGGACTTTGCCGGGGGTGGTGGCGCACACCTGTAACCCCAGCGGCTCCTGAGGCAGGAGGATCATGAGTTAAAAGCCAGCCTTGGCAAATTAGTGAGGCCCTAAGCAACTCAGCAGACCCTGTTTCTAAATAAAACTAAAAAGGGGCTGGGGATGTGGTTCAGTGGTTAAGTGCCCCTGGGTTCAATCCTTGGTACCAAAAAACAAAGAGGTTTGATTTCATCCTAAAGACTCTGAGAGCCAGTGCAGAAACCCTAACAGAACAGTGAAGTTAGGTCTCAGAATCAGAACGGTGATCAGCAGGCGGGTAAGTGATGCCGCAGAGAGAGGCCCAAGCAGAGGAGTAAGTCACGGGGCTGCTGCCGTGGCACAGGTGAAAAGTGTGGGCTTCTGAACCCGTGGGGAACTGAGGACAGGCAACCTAGAACATTCCTGAGATGGATGCAGAGGATCTGGGTGAGTAATGTATAAAGGGAAATGAAGAGGAATGGGTCAGACAGGGGACCCGTTTCTACCTTGCTGAGCCACAGCTGGCCACTACGTGAGAAGGAGGACAGTGGCAAAGCAGGTTAAGAGGCAGGAGAATGAGTGGGGCTTGGGACACATCCCATAAGAAGCCATGGGACACCACAGTGGTGGTGTCTCACTGACGCTTGGAAAGCAGGCCTGGACCTCAGTGGGAGGTAGGATCAGAGTAACAGGTTCCAGTAACAAGGGGCAGGAGAGCCACGGAAGAAGAGCCGAGTGCGCCACAGAGCTGACAGGGTGACGGCCTAGGACAGTACCCGCTGGTCTCGTGTTCCAGTCTCGCTCTGAGAGTGGTACCTTGGTTCTGGGTGTGTCTTGCCTTGGTTTCCCCCACAGCACCAGGAGCACCCTGATTCTGAGTGCTTCCAAGGCCAGGACCAGTTCCTGCGCTTCCTTCTCTCCACATGGCCTAGCTAGGTGCCAAGAATGAAGGCGCTGTGGGGCCTGTGTCTTACGTGGGAATGGGCAGGCCCCAGAGCTGTGCTCACCTTGTGCCTCTTAAGTGTCAGTGCTGAGCATGTGCAGGTTGATCATGAAGCGTCCACTCCATGAACGTCGACAGCCTCCTGGGAGGTGGCTGGTGTCTCCTCACTGGTCACAGCTCCTTGGTTGTTGGGATCCTCCTGCCTCAGGAGCCGCTGGGGTTACAGGTGTGCGCCACCACCCCCGGCAAAGTCCAAACATCTGAGTGTTACCTGTATGACACCTCCCGGTCTTGCTCATCAGCTTTCCAGCCTCACCTTTGGGAATATACTCAGGAAACTAAATTCTCCTCAACTTTGCGTCCAGTTTGTCTCTGTAGGTCATCTTTCGTCACTAAGGCATCTGAAATCCAATCAGTTCTCTGCTCCCTGTTTTGCAATCATCTCCAAGAACCAAGGTGGCTGCTCCTTCCAGCCACTGCCAGGTGTTTCTTCTGTACACCCCATGAGACCAGTCCTGCTAGCCTGACCTGTCAGCCAGGCCACACACCCGCCTGGCTCTCGAGCACCCTCCCACTGGTCCCTGCGAGTGAGCACCACCCGCGCTGTTCTGAAACCCTGTCCATCTCTGTAAAGAGGAAGGATTTCCTGGGGGTCACCTTCTTATTTACCAGCACGTCTGTTTTTTACTTCTTAACCCAACAGTTTAGAATTGCAAATAAAGCTCACAAGTAATTAAGTTGAGTGGGTTTTCCTCCCCATAGTGCCCACTGCTGCCAAGATGCTCGATCCAGGTACAGATGTCTCCAGGTGCTGACGGGCCTTCTTCACCTGCGGCAGACCCTCCCTGAACCTCCACTCCCAGCTTCTTCTGCCCAGCCAGGCAGTGTGCTGCCAGCCCCTCCTGTACCACATCACTTCAAGCATGGGGAGACATCTTCCATGGTCCCACTCTGAGCCCTCTACCCTGGAACAAATCCTCCAAGCATTCCTCACGAAATTCAGTGACTGACGGAACTCGTGACTCATGGATGTGGTCGTTGGTCAACCATGGACCCCTGTTATCTTCCCACTGATGTTTCCATTTCCTTAGTGGCTGGCCTCAGAAATGAGGTCACTCTCCAGGTCTCAAAAGAACACACCTATCAAAGAGGCCTGCAGGATACAACAACCAAACAACTAGGATGTTCAAAACTGGGACAGTGTTTTGAAATTTTTTACAAAGGAGTATCAAGGCCAACAAGGCTCAATTTTGCATTCAGTACTTTATGCACCCAGAAAATGTTCACAGATTGCCAACTAACCCTCTGAATGGGTAACCTGAGTCGTGCTGCCCTAACGTTTCCATGGCCCATCCATCCCACTTGAGCGTCCTCACGTGGCCACGCAGAGCCATGCGGTTCCTCCCCCTAGCCCTTGCCCGGGTCTGCTCAGCTGGGCTGCTTTTCCCACCATGAACTTTGATCGACAGCTTCTCCAGTTTCCCCTCAAGATTCTGTTCAGAGTAAGCACTGATTTCTGTCCTTCATCTTGCCTCCTGCCATTGGTGACCATGCTCTTCTGAGCCTTGCTCTCACCCACCAGTTGCGGGTCCCTTTGGCCCTGAGAACAGCATCCTTGACCCCAGTTGCTTCGTGTGCGGTGATGTGGAGGAATGCTCCCACCCACTCCAGCACGAATTCAGAGGACCGCTTTCCCTCAGTTCATTTCCCTGTGTGCAGAACAACTGGGACCAATGTTTTCAAGTGGTTTTTACCTGTGGCCTCGTTCTCCTTCACAGTCAATTACTTCTCTGCAAATGGCCGCCTGGTCAAATAACTGTGCCCACAATTAGCTAATTGCAGGCTCAATGAGCCACTTGTTCCTCCAAACTTGGCTATTAGAGTTGTGTGATTAAGCAAAAATTAATCTTCTTTATTCCCTTCTGATTCATGGAGCCACAGCAGATCTCAAATTCAGCCTCCTGTGTTCTTTTGCAACATTAATATAAGCCTTTGGGTTTTTATTTCCTTTTGAAAGGAAATAAAAAAGTCTCAGCAGTTATGCTTTGTATTTTGGGCCCCAAGATTAAGTCAGCCTTCTAGCAAGGTGCCCAACGTTACCTTTAGTCCAATTTGTAAAATGCACACTAAGGCTTCAGAACAATTGTTTTGCCAAAGTTATGCGATTAAAACTATGGTTAGACATTCTAAGTAGAAGATGCCACTTTATTTCTGGCAATTCAGGTTCCCACAAAGGGTAAAAATCAATCTTCAACCTCGACTGCCTTTAAAACAAGGCGCCCTTATCCATTCTCCAAATCGCTGTCACTTGATGTCTTGGAAGCTACAAAAAATGTAATTTATTCTGAAAAATTGCTTCAAGTGGATGTCTTCAATCACCCCTTCTCCTACACTTGAGGCAGTTTCTGCATGCTTTATTCTAATTTTCTTATTCAGCCAACATCTATAGAACACAAAACATGCACTCAGTTTTCAGTGTCAACAGGAGGTCATTTCTGGAACAGGCACATTCCTTGACTCCACAGAGAAGGAGCCACCAATCAGGAGGAGCCTTCCCTTACAAAGAGACTGACAGTAACGAGGATTGAATCTATGTGCTTTTAGTCACTCAGACCCCTTTAGGCTTCCAGAATTCGCCTTCCAATTAAACACGAGGACATCTCCCAAACAGTTCTTTGTGTGGTGCACCCTCTGCTAGGGGACTCTGGTTTATAGCCACCTCGTCTGTGACTGTCTTCAGGAGAGGGAGTGAGTGGGAAGGACCCTGAGGTCACTAGAGCCACTCACACACCAAGGAATTCTAACTCTCCTTGGTGTCTACCCTGCTTCAACAGTTCACCGATGAAGGGCCAAGTAAAGAGTAACAGCGAAGTCCAGGTTAAAGGTAAAGAGGAGAGGAGGAGGAAAGGAAGAGAGGAGAAAACACTGGGCCCAGGCTAACCGGGGCTGCAGCCTCCAGGAAGCAAGACATCCATAAAGCTGCTGCTCCCAGGCGCGTCGTCTAAAGCACACTGGTCCGAGCACAAACCAGAAAGGCTGCATGCAAGCCACCAACACTCTCAGGCAGAGATGTGAGCACAGGGACAGTGTCCAGGCGAACCCGGGCCTGGCGGTCACTTACCCAGCACCAGCAGCTCCACCGAGTCCTCGTTCTTGCCCTCCAGGTCATCGGGGGTGGTGATGACACAGTAATAGAGCCCACTGTCGCCCCACATGAGCTTTCCAATTTGAAGATCTGCATCTGTCACGAAAGAAGGACCCAGTTCTCAAACTCTGTCCTCAGCAAGAAAAGCACTGAGCAACTGGGGACGCGAGAGGCGTCTGCAGTGTTCTCTGTCTCTGCCTGGATGGCGACTGAAAGATGTTCCTTTATTTAAAACAAAACCATTACAAAAACTGGCCTCCCTCGGGTGGGAACCAGAGACAGTGCAGACGCGTCTCGCCCCAGCTGTGGGAGGGATGGCTTCCACCCAGGCCTGCAGAGGCCCCGAGAGACGGACAAGTTCCAGAATAACCCTGGACTCCTAGAAATCAGCTGATCTAATAGGAATTCTCCACAGTTTGAATAATCAAACAGCTTGTATCAGACTCCTGGAACTTTTTTTTTTTTATCCCAAAACTTAGGGAGCAGGAGACAGGGTGGAACTGATACAAAATCCCCCGGGGCTCAGGCCACACATCTGCCTGGCTCTGCAACTTGTGTGCGACCTCCCTTCTCCCTGGGGAGGAGGTTCTTAGCAAAGTCTGCTTCCCAGGCTGGGAAAGGGCCAAAAAGGCGCTGTCAAGGCTTAGGACGTGGGACTGAAGTTCCTTCACTGGAACCTACTCTGACTCAGCTCCGAACCTAAGCAGTGCCCTCCGCGGGCCTCTGTGCTCTCTGGAGGCTGCACTCGCCCGCCTACGCCCAGCCACCTTCCCCTAGAGCAATCTGCTAGATCTCTTCATGCTCCCACCTCCTATAAAGTGGGATCTCGGGGGCTGAAAGAGTGAGAGGCTGGTGTCCCCTTGTGTCAGCGGAGAGTGCAACTGACCTCCCTCCCTTTTCCTAGAGTCCAGACAAGGGCATCCGTACCGTGAACAATGGTGATCTCTCTGCCCCTGTAGAAGTCTCCCAGGGTAACAGTGGAGCCCTGTTTTGAAGCCACCACTCGGACTGTCCTCCTGCTGTCTAAACAGTCCAAGTAGGGGTCCCATTCCAGGTTCCTCTTGCTGAGTGACTGGGCCCGAGGGGAGGACATGCCCAAGGACTCCCCCATGCGATCCTGGCAGTAGGACTTGAACTTCCACTGCACGACGGCAGGCCGATGGGAGGAGGTGGAGAAGTGGCAGCGAAGCACCGCGGGCTGGAAGAGCATGGCCACCTTCCTCTTGTCGGGCACTGTCACCTGGAGGCCTTCGGCCACGGCTGCAAAACAGAACACGCATGTCCACACAGGGCCAGAGCCCGGCCGCCCACCACCACCTTCCCACTTTACTGCCCCAACCGTTCCTGCCCATCTTCTCCAATGGAATCGATGGCATCCAGGTCCACCTGGTGTTCTTTTCCAGACACCTACTTCACTCCCTATGTCCAGTCGGTCACTGAGTCTAGCCATTGAGATCTGTTAACATTGTTAAGGTTTCCACTCTCCTCTTTAACCTCACTCCCATGCTTTTGCTTGGGCCTCTGTTTCTTGCCTAGAAGATGATGAAAACCTCCGTCAGATCTCCCTGCGTCCCCCTGTCAACATCCGGACCGTTCTCCTTTCTAAAATTCAGGTAACCTTTCTAAATCTGACAGTCGGTTCTCTTTCTTAGAAATGCTCCACCCCTCCTCTATGACCTCGAGGACCCTCAGCAAAGCATCTAAGGTGCTCACCACCTGCTTCCTCTTCCCCTTTCAGCCTCAGCTCTTTGAAGCACCTCTACTTTGGCACCAGGCTCCAGGAGTATCAATCAAATGCCCGTCAGTCTCCCCGGACAGGACGCACCATCTCACACCCCCAGGCCTGTACACACGGTGTTCCCTGCTTCTGGAATGCTTTCCCCACTTTCTTGGGAAACTCTTCTGCATCCTTCAAAACCCAGCTCAAAGGCTTCTTCACCAACCCAGTTTGTCACGTCCTCCTTTGTGCCATCGGAATATCCAGCATTCTCTTCTAGACATTTATCACAATAATTTTGCGATTATTTATTTTCATTCCCTTTCAGGTGAGAAGGGTGATTACCTTGCTGCCCTGGCTTATGAAGTCCACAGATACTCAGCATATGTTCCACAAATAGTGAAAAAGAAGCCAGGAAGTGTGACTTGAAGAGGAGGTGACTTCCCTTCCTGCTGGTGACCAAGTAAAGCGGACAGAGATGAAGGAGAAGAAAGTCTTTATTTCAGATCAAAGGCAGCAGACTAAGTCCAAAAGCTTTGAAGGGTAACCAAAAGAAGAACTAAAAAGCAGATTAGAAGTTTAAGTGGCAAAAAGATCCAACCTGAGGCTTGGTGACTAAGCAAGATGGAAACATGGGTGAGTGAGAGATCAGCAGAGTGTCCAGGAGACCTTGAAGGGCCACTATGAACCTGACCATAAGATTTAGACATCCCAGGCAACAAGACCAGAAGGTTCCCAGTTGTGTGGGAGAGTTTCCAGCTTGGGAACATCTGTTAGAAGCAGAAATTGAAATATGACAAGAGGCAGAAAAACGGGATCTGAAGACAGAGGGACGAGGTTCCAAAGTGGACGCAGGCACCCAAGGCAGAGTCTTGCCCTAGACCTGCAGTGGGGACCTGGGACACCGAGCAAGGTCTGCTGTCTCAGGTGCCTTGTGTCCTTGCCCACGATGACATCCCACAAAGTCACTCCCTCTCTGAGGCTCCCTCCACCAGGGCAAGATAACACATCTGTACTCAGGTCTTTTGATTTCCAGCCCAGAGTTTCTCTTCAATGAAAAGCACAATGAGAACCTAGATTCTAATTCCCCTTCGAGAATGGCTTCTCCATTCCATGCAACCTGGAAGTGAACACAAGAGGATTTGAGATGTATCAGATCTCAGCCTTCTGTACCTGCCAGGTGCTCTACAGCTACCTGTGACTGCCCGGGGAACGGATGAGCCAATGGGTGACTGCTACAGGAGCATGTCCAGGACTCTCCGGGGAAGCTGGTTAATGAGTCACCACCGTGTAGTATAGTAAAGAGCGTTGGCAGCAGAGGCGGGGCTCCCACCGTCTCCTGGCCATGTGCTAGTCCTGAGGCCCTGGTGATGTCCACAGAGCAATCTCAGACTCGTGATCATCATAATGCCCACCCCCAGGTCGTTAGCAGATGTGACCTCATCAGGCAACTCCACAGAGTGGACTCCACAGAGGGCGCTGACCCAGGTAGAAGGCAGAAGAGAGTGTACCCTGCCTCACCTCCCCACCTCCCGTTCTGAAGCTCCTGCATCCCAAAGACCACCCACCACCACCAGCTTAGAATACAGGCACATTAAACAGATTGGAAACCAGTCCCCACGCTCCCCTTCACACCCCCAGATGTTGCGGCCTGATTCTGCTCTTCCTGACTCACAAGGCTGCATGAGAAAAACACACGTCTGCACAGTTTCTCCTTAAAGTCTACTGCACTGATTTCCACACTGATTTTCAGTCTTGTGATGCTTCTTCAAATCTTTATTCACAGCCCAATTTTTCAGATGATAAAAGGGAACAGGAAGGTGAAGTGACTTCAGTCAGAGCAGTTGGGCTGGATGATCAGTCACAGGCACTGTCCCGGGGACACTCTGTACTTGGTCATCCCCCTTGTGCTCCGCCCCCTACAAGGCTCCGTGGGTAAAGCAGAGTTCTTAGGCTTCCCAGGACAAATAAACCCAGCAAAGGAGACAGGTGCCCCATACAGTGTGGTGGGGGGTTAAATGTTCTTTATCATTCATTTATTTATGTTGAGAACGAGAGTTGAGTTGGGGTTTTGTTCATTAAATGACTATGAAGAATAGCCTCCTCCCTGGCTATGTTCTCTGTTAATGAGATTAGGCATTGAGCAAGCAAGCCACTGGACTCTCTCGACCAATTATTAACTAGCGTTAGTCAGTCCTCAGCCTCTTCCATGACAGACACAGACTTGCGCTCCCAAGAATAAGGACTGCTTTCTCAGCAACCTTTGCTTTTTGACAGCATGACAGTTAAAGGCGCAGACTCTGGGGTCAGGCCTGGATGAGAACCCAGGCCTTACCACTCCAACCTACGTCCGTCCACCTTATAAGGTATCAGCCTCAGGCTGACTGGTCAACTCAGGAGGGAATCCAGAATGACAGTTCCAGCCTTGTGGCGTCGTCTGAGAGTTAAACGACATTCTATCTTAGATACTTAGGAGAATGCCTGGTATACAGTAAGGACTCAATAAACCTGGTTGCTGCCGTTGTTGCTGTGGCTGTCAAGAGTAGCCTCTGACTTCCATGAAGCTGTGAACCCAGAGCGGGGCAAGCAAGCTGCCCAGGTGAGATGGGAAGTGTGAACGGGGCGGGACGGGCAGGAACGGCCCAGCAACGCTGGACCTCGTCATTAGGAGTGGACGGGGACAGTGTCCCGCTGTGCTTCTCACCGCACATTGCTCAGGCACCCCGGAAACCAGGGAGAATGCCCTGTGTGTGTATGTGTGCGTACGGGCACACACACGTCTGTGAACACGCGTGCGCACCTGTACAAATGGACTACACCAAGGAGCGATCTGAAAAGCTGGAGAAGAGGGTTAGGGACTCTGTAAATGGCAGTTTATTGGATCTGTGAGGACCACAGAGTGAAGACCAAGCTAAAACTGCCAATCCCCGCCGCCTGGTGCTTCAGGTCTCAAGCTGTAAGACCCACCAATCCCAAGCCTGCCCGACCAAGCTTACCACGAACCCCATCCCCACGAGACTCGCGTTCCTCCTAGTACCGTGACTGACATAATGCCCACTCCCCACAGGGGCACTGTGACAGGACAGTGGATGAGGGTGCTAGCCTGCCTGGCCTCCGCCTCCCCACCTCCCACTCTAGCATGGGGCTGGAATGGCTCTGGCCCTGCCCTGACTCCTGGTGAGAGACTGGGTCTCGCGTACCCCAAGCAGCACCTCTTTCCTGCAACCTATGTCCACCTTACATGGAGCTGCTTCCCCTTGGTGTCCTGATGTGCAACCCCATCCCCCCATGGGACAGAGCCTTGCCCTGAACGCCTGTCTGCTTTCCTGGGGCCCTGGACCAGCCCCTCTCCTGAAGGTTGGATATCGCTTCCTGTAGGCCTCATGCTGGACTGACCCAACTTCAATGCTGTTATCCACCCGACTCGGGGGACTTCTGCCCCATTCACAGACCTGGCTCTCCAGGGGTGAGGGCTGACCAGAATGAGGATTTCCAGTCTCCCAGGGACACTCAGGGTTGACTTGGAGACACCCTCTCTCTGGCTCCCATTCCCAAGAGATCTGCTGGGACTGTGTCAGTGTGCTGAGCTGGGTCCTAACTCTTTAGAGCTTTTAAAATATATTTTTTTCCCTATTCCAATACTTTCCAGAAGCAAAAAATGTAATACTTCTTATGCGTGAAACTATACAGGCTGATACAAAAGCATAACTACCACTGAAGGCCAGAGAGATGGATTTAAAAGTTTCCGCCTCTTTGTTAGGCCAAGCTGCTCATCGGATCTAAGAAGCTGTATCCATCCGTGTGGTTCCAACTAGCAGCTTTGTCCCACACCTCAAGTCCCTTAAGCCTCGTTGGTGGTCGACAAGGGCTTCAAGTGGAACATGGGCAAGCCTCACTGATCATCTCCACCAGCTCTGGTTCATGAGCTCCGTGCCTCGTCCTGAGCTCTTTGGCCTCTTCCATTTACCCTTCGGCCTCAGATAAATCTGGCCTGGACAATCTCTCCATCTGACTATATTCAGGTGGTCACCAAGTCTCGGTCTCTCTCGAGCGATCCTTCCCTGTCCCACTGTCACTCCCTAAATCAGGTTCCTGTTCTCTCTTCCTTGACAATAGTTGTCAGCACTTAATGGGTGTCTGAGATTGTGCTAAACTTCTCGTAGCATTTGTTTTCTTTTATTTCAGTGCTGGGGACAGAACCCAGGGCCTTGCCCATGCTAGTCGCACTACATCTTAATGAATTCTCTAAACAGTCCTGTAAAGTAGGCCCTGCGTGTTACAGATGAAGACACCGAGGCTGAGCAAATGTGTCTGTCCTGCCTAGCATCTCAGGGCAGCAGGTGGCAGGCTGGAATCCCGGCTGACGGGCTCCAAAGCCTCCTCCTCACCTCACAGTTCATCACCACCAGTGCTTTCCAAGAGCCTCAGAGTGGTCTGTCTACTTCTGGGCTAGGCCACTGTCTGCATTTTTCCAGAGTCTTCTTCTGAAAGCACATATCGTCCAATCATGTCAGTTCAGTTTCTTGCCTTAAGGTCTCACTGACTCCCCAGTTCCTCCAGGATAAACCCCACACACCTTGACCGGGCTCACGTGGCCTGCTCTGGGACCTAGCCCACGTGGGCTCCAGCCACACTGAAATACTTCTGTCCTTGGACTGCAGGTGTGTGGGAAAACGTCACTGGGGAAACGTCAGGCGTGTAACTGAAGACGCTCCCGGGAGTGGGAGAGAGGCCCCGACGGGGGGCCTTGCCCAAGGACCACAGGCTGCGCAGCAGGAGGGCCGCTCCACTGAGGCCCACCAGGCCACAGCTGAGGAACTTGAGTCTCAAAGCTCTTACTAGATCTGCAGAGGTGCAGAAGAAATCTGTCCTTCATCCTCCAAACTACAGCATTGTTCCAGAAAACCAGAGAGGCAGTTTAGAGAAGAGAGCAGGAGACAGAAGAGGTGAAATCTAGGATCATAGCGTACACAGCACTTCTGTAAGCATTAGACCTCTGAAACGAGGGTGTTGTTGTTTTTGTTGGTCTTTTAAAAATGAAATCCTGATCAGGGGCAGCCTGAATGGCATCCTGAAGATCATGAGTGGTTTTCTGTGCTGGGGAGGAGGGAGTCCTCCTTCAAAAACAACTTTATTCCTTATGCCCCGATCCCCAGGAAGACTCTAATTTTGATTCAATCAACGACATTTTTAAACTCTACCCTAAGTTCTGGCAACACAGACATAAGACCAGCCCCTGATCTTGAGAAATTTAATATGAACTAGGTTTTTAACTATGAAGTCCCTGAGGGCATGGACCAGTCCAGCTCCCCGCGGACTGCTGAGGGGGCTGCTGAAGGTCACAAACCGTGGCATGACTCTGTGAATGAAGAAATGAACCTGGGAGGTGAGAGGGTTCTGGCCACCCCCCCCCACCCCCCGGGAGGCTGCCTGAAGGCAGAGTGGGAAGTGAGAGCTGGGAGCAGCAGCCCCCTCTGCAGTCCGAGGGGTAGCTGGATCACCAGCTGGGGAAGGTCAGCCCCCAGGGCAGCAAGGCCTCCCTGCGAGTGGTAAAATAAGGCCCTGCCCCAGTTCTCCAAAGGACTCTATATATGACGAACTGTGTTCTTGCAGGAATAACAAAGCAGACGTGAAGGCAAAGCTGTTCTTATTTTAGCACTTTCGTTTTTTTCAAAGCCATTCCTTTCCCCACTAGTTGTAAGCTCTTCCTGCCAGCACCTTTGAGAGGCAGATCTATAACCACAGCCCCATTTTAGAGAAACAAAGACTGCTGCTAAAGGTCATGGAAATTATGGTTAGAGACAGGCATCTTTAGAAATTTTGTATAAAGCTCACCCATCCCTTAACTCAAGTTTCCAAAGCAGAATGTGACAAATTTGCTCATTCCCCAGGATATCTTGGCCTTCAGACAACTAAGATATCTCTTTACGCAGTATGACAATACAATCCTTCCTTTTCCTGCCTTTGAGTTAAGACTTCTTTAAGAAATTCATCTTCCATTTTTGCACTTTTAACATGTTGTTCCAAATTCCTAAAGCATCTTTTAGAAATAATGAATGGGTAGCTTTTCCAAGTGTAAGAGATGAACAGGGTGGGCTAGCCTCTCTGCTAGGACCAGGCCACCATCCAACAAGGGAAGAGTCTGAGCGTCCTTTAGTGCAGTGACTATCGAGATGGGGACTAGGCTGAAGGTGTAAAGTCAAAGAACAGGCAGCTTGGATCTTGTTTTCCTCCAGAAATAGGAACTGTCCGTGTTCTTCATTAACTCGGGTTAAAACATAAATGGCTTTACTAGAACAGTAAGCACTGCGTAGTGGCTGCCTATTTTGGGGGCCTTACTCTCCAGCATTGATTCTCTGAGTTACTCACCCTCCTTCTGGCCAATTCCTGCCCTGGCCAGAATCAGTGTCTCTTGTTTGCTACCACGGTACCTGAACCTCGGTCTCAGGTCAGGTAACAGACGGATTCCATTCTGAGACCTAAAATACATGATAGCATCCTTGTGTGTGTTCTCTCCAAGAGTTCTGAAGGGCAGCAGTATGTCCCCTTTCCCATAAGGATGTGGTAGATGCCGGTGCTGCCCTTGCCCAGGTGGGCTTTGCTCATGGCCTGGCCACCATTTGCTCCAATACCTCTGGCGCTAGTGCTCACAGAGCTTGTGTCCATCCAGCTCATCTCCGTGTGTCCTACTGAACCGTGCCGCCTCAGTCTCCACCACCACTGTGTGGGTAAGTCAGGAACAGATCTTCTGTCTGGTGTGCCTGCCCCCCACAGACCTGAAGTGAGCTCCTGGAAGGTCTCCCCGGCCTTCTTGTTGCTCCAATGGCAGCAAGCCAGTGCTAAGGAGGACAGTCCTTACCCTAAAGGGCAGAGGTACTTGGGAAACTGTCCTGGTTCGTTCAGTGGATCGGATTTCTGGGATGGACCAGTCATCTGAACCGGGAAAAAAAACTCCTATAAGAAGGTTCCTAAGGATCTTTATCAGCTCATCATCTGTATTTCCTGTCTAGATCTCTCCTCCGAGTTCTAGACCCAACTATACACCTTCGCTGCCCATCTGGAAGTCACAGAAGTACCTCACTCAACCACTCAGAATGGAGACAACCATCTTCCTGTCCCCTTTCAGTCACAGAACATCCCAGGTTTTAATCTGGCCAGAAAAGCCAGCCAAGTACTGCATTTCCTGGCCCCTCTTGAAGCTGACCGTGGCCATGTGACTAGGTTCAGGACACAGCTATGTGAGCAGAAGCGATGTGTGCAGGTCACCTCTCCAACACCGCTGCCCCCGCTCTGCCTCACTTGCCCCTCCAGCTGAGAAGTGCCTGTGACCAGAGCAGTCCGGGGTGCCACACAGTGGGCATGGAGGACTTGTCCCCACGGATGGGAACCGAGAGAGAAATCAAGTATTCTGTGTGATTCACTGTACTGTAGGGTCTCTTCGCTACAGAGCTTGGACTATAATGAAGAGAAAGAAAGGAAATGAGGAGCAAAGGCAAGGAGGGAGGCAGGAAAGGAGGGATGGAGGTGCAGAGGAGGGAGGCCTTCATCTCCCTCCCTGGGATGTTCTCTCGAATTACTCATGCCCACAAGTGGGAGCCCCAGAAATCCTAAGCCAGAAACTGGAGGTATCTTTGACCCTTCTTCCCCTTCAACCACCACATAACCAGCCAGTCCTGCCTCCTCCCTCTCCGTCACCTCCCCTCCTCTCATCCCCGCTGCACGGCCAGGGCTCAGGGTCCCACGCACCCTGCCTTGCTTTCTGCCAGGGTCTCTTACTTGGCTTCTGCTGCAAGTCCCGCCCACATGCAATGCACTCTCTGCTCCAGGGTCCGCAACATTCCTAAAACGCACGTTTGCCTGCAGCACTCCCTGGCTCTGGCTCTCCTGCAGCCTCCAGGAGCACGAAGGAGCTGCTCAGCCTTTCCTCCTGCCACACTCACTGCTTCCACCCTACTTAGTTTCCAGAAGGCACCATGTCCTTGACTCTTGGCTCCTGCGCCTTCTGTGCCCTCTGCGGATCTCCCTTCCCTCCTAGTCATTCCCGGCTCACACCTACTTACTCTTCAGGAGTTGCTCTTACTGAAACCACAGCGGCCCCACAGAATCATGTCCCCTGGCCTGAGAATGTCCTGCTTAATCCTCTATGTCCTCCATCAATAACAAGCTCCTTCTGCAGGATTCTAAAGACTCTGGGGCAAAGGAAGTACTGGACTGTTTGACACGCTGGCACTGGTCTCTGTGGGCAGAACACCCTTGCCACTCCATAGACTGTGCTCAGCCACATGACTTGTTCTGCCCAGTGGAACGGGAGCAGATGTGCCATAGGAGCCACCAGGCAGTCACTTCAGAGGCACGTGTGTGGCTCGGCTCTGCACCAGCCTACACTCCTAAGCATCTGCCCTCCACCAGGAGAGCAACATGCCCGGGTAGCGGCTGTCCTGTATCCAGGGTCTTAGAACAAGACAGCTGGAACTGAGCCAACTCCACCAAGCCTCGCCAACCCACAGCTGCCCGCAGTGGACTGCAGCTCTCCCGCAACACGAGCAAGAACAAGTACAGGGGGCTGTGAGCTTTTGAGATTTTGGAGTTGCTTGATCCTGTGTCAAAATGCTGATTAATGTGCCTCATCTAGGTTCATAAGTACTGAGGGCCTACTGTGTGTCTAACATCGTGCTAGGAGTTTTACACACTCTCATTTTAATTATCACAACGACATGATAAGTAGGTTAGCTTTCTATTTTAAAGCCAAAGAAAATTATATCAAGGTATCATTCAACCCAAGCCACTTAGAGCCTCCTTCCTCCCTTCACTGCCTCTGAGTCTGCCTCTGGGTGCAAAGGCCTGGAAAGGGGTCCTGCCCCCAACTCAGAGTGCTGCTTGCTGCAGGGCTCCAGATGCTGGAAGGGAACAGAGGAAGCAGCATGTTCTTCTGAGCTCCTCCTCGTTTCTTGGCCCATAAAGAGCTCTAGTCATCCAAAATACCTTCTTTCATTTTCAGAGAGCCAAAAATGGTCTCAAAGACTAAGACTTTAAGCGCACATATGCAGCAGCCATACCCTGTGTGGCTCCTGGGTGCACAGCACCAGCCTGGTCCCAGGTGGCCAGCAGCACAGCCTGCCCTCCTGTGCCTTGCTGGAGCACTGCCCATTCACTTGCCCCTTTCCCGTGCACCCAGCACTCATCTGGGGGAGATGACCCGCCATCCTGCCTCACTCTCCCCTGCTCTACTCCCCTGACTTCTACCAACTCTAAGCCTTAGGACCCCACGTACCATAATAGATATTGTAGATGTTCTCTTAAATCAAGACTTCTAGATTGATCCACTTCCACCAGAAAATATGTTTTCTCTTGGATTCAAACACTAAAAACAACCAGGTCACATTAAGTCCACGACACTGTGTTGTGCCTTTAATCAGCAAGATACCATGAGCTTGGACGAGTCACTTATTTCCTCTGAGCCTCTGTCTTTGTGGTGTAAGTAGGCAGTGCCCGCCTCACTTTGAAGGATCAAATGGGATAAGGCGCAGGAACATCACCTAACACAGAGAGACACATTACAGCTGGTAAATAAGAACAACCCACCACCACGTCATCTTCCTTTATATTCCTGCTTGGAGGAAAGAAGTTGGAAGGAGTGAAGAGGTAAGTGAGCCCTGGAGCAAAAATCTGAGACTGGAGCTGGGCACGGTGTGCACACCTGAAGTCCCAGTTACTTGGGAAGCCAAGGCAGGGGCATGGCTGGAGCGCACAAGTTCAGAACCAGCCTGGACAACACAGCAAGACCCTACCTCAACGAAACGAGACTGGGACACTCTAGGTCCGTGCTGGCTGGACAAGCAGTCGTCCTATCTGTCTTACTTCCCCAGCCCCCACAGGACCACACTTCATTGTTCCGAGAGGACGCTCTCCTGTCCACCGAGCACTGGGAGCGACTCCATCTGTTCTGAAAGGCCTAACGAGTGAGCGGCTCCTTTCCTAGCTGGTGTTTTTCATTCCAGTTGTTCACTGGACTGAAAAGGCTGAAGAAAGCGGAGGCCCCCTGATGGCTCTGCCCTGGAAAGGAAGAATGGGCCTGTCACTCAAGCTCTGATTTCCAGTCTAAACTAAAGGGAGAAAAGTTCAGAATCTAGAATCTTAGAGGTAAAAGTAACCTCGAAAAACACCTCATTCTTCACATTTCAAGACCAAGATACAAACCTACTGTGGCTTAAGGAGGAGCTGGGACTAGAATCTAATCCACATCTCCCATGCAAGGGATCTCTCCACTAACCAAGCCCTAAGTATGGCACTAAGACTGAGCACAGCACTAACAGCACCTCACCTAGACTGCTACTGCAGTCCTCAATCAGGATGAGGTCACCACCCTTCCAAAGCACATGTCCAAATTGTAGGGAGTGACACTGAGACAACCTCCTCCGAACCCAGCGAGAAACGTCACTTGGGGGATGGTGGGCATGAGGATGGCTGTGCTAAAAGCATCAAAGGAAGATGTCCTGGTATGAACAGGTCACTTCTGTGGAGGAAAGCAGAATACGGGAGGGAGAGAAATTGGAAGGGATACCGGGTAGGCCAGGAAGGCATGGAAGTTGGTGTCAGAAGTCTCCAAAAGCAACACTTCCATCTCCACACCACTCTGTCTTCACACTCAAACCAGTCCTCACCATCACCAGGCCACCACCCGAGTGCAAATGGGACCAGGAAATGACCACTACCCAATACCTCCTTCCCCTGCAGCTGGGTTAGGAGCCCCTTAGGCACCCACAGTACTTAGTGCAGGTCTCAATTGCTGCTTTCCCACAACACTATCACTCCATAACTGAGTGTCCACAATTGTATAACCCTTACCTGCACCACATGCTGGGCTCCTAGAAGGCAGTGGCCGTGTCCTGTCTATCTTGTTAATTCCAGCACAATGACCAGGATGTGGGAATAGCCCACTAACTTTGCCTGAGGAAAAGTCCTCACTCACCATCACCTCCTCTGAGAGCTGATCTGGGCAGGAACCCCTAGTGTGGCCTCGCTGTGCCTCCCCGATGCTGGCCTGCAGCACTGAGGTGGCGCTCCTCAGGGACCATCAACCACCATAACAAAATGCCTGAACACTAGGTTACAACCCTCGCTCGAGGCCACCGACTGCGTCCTCCGGGGCTTCATTCTCAGCACCTATCATGGGGCTTAGAAGCCACCGGAGTTTAATACAAGCTTGCAGAATGGAGGGACACATGAATGAATGACACCAAGGCTGACACCAGAAATGCTGACAGAGCAGGCGATCTTCATCTCAGACACCCGCCAACGTCTCCAGGAAACACACGGATGGGCCCCCAGAGCAAAGCCCCAGCCCTCCCCCAGCCCCTGCTACCAGGAACGATGAAATGCCACCTATATTCGGGGACAAAGACCTGAGTGAACCCTCCTTCAAGCCTGGTAGCTGGAGGGCACCTGTTGCTCAAATGGCAGCTGGTAAGCATTCTGTTTTTCCAAAACAACAACAGCAAAATCAATCTACTGCAGGAAGCAGTATCACAATGACAATAAGAAATCATGAGGCTAAATATGTAGCAGGAAGAAATTCAGAATTTTAGCAGAGAGAGAAGGAAGGAGCTGCTAGAGCCTGAGGGGAAACCTGAAGGGTTGATTGGAAATTGCTCAGCCTGCAGGGGGAGGGGGGCGGGGGGTGGGGGAGAGGGGGAGAGAACGGGGAGGGGGAGGGGGGGACAGGGAGGGAGAGGGGGAGAGAACGGGGAGGGGGAGGGGGGGACAAGGAGGGAGAGGCAGGACCATGTGGCTTTCTTCTTGGCTCTCTGTCTCATTTTTAATCCGTCTTTTCCTTTCTCCCTCCCTTTCTACCACCCCCTCAAGAGAGAATTCATTGATTGGGCTAGACTAAAATCTTCTACCTTTCCTCACATGGTTTCTCTGTGAGGAATGAGTCTGATTCCAACTCATCCTCCACTGCTCTTCTCTCCTCGACCCCCCTCCCCAGCCGCCATTGTTAGCTCCTCTCCTTGGCTCAGGCTGAGAGACAGCTTGTCCTTGGGCACCTCTGACACCAGCGAAGGAGGAGAGGGTGCCCGGAGTGACCACTGGCTCGGAAGGAGCAACCCTCCCTGCAGAGCAAAGCAGCCCCAGCCATCTGACTGCGGAGGCGGCCTGATAGGAACCTGTTGCCTGCTGCCAGGTCGGAGCAGCCTCTCCAGGTGCGGAGGGCAGAAGGCACAGGCATCACCTCCTCAAGCACAAATTGAACAAACCCCTCCAACAACCCAGGAAGGCAGAAGGGGAGAGTGCCAACAGGACCGGCCGAGGTTCCGGCTGGGAAAACTGCAGTCTAGTTCCAATGACCCCTGTGCTGGGTGCCTGCTGCTTCCCTGGGCCTCCTTTTCTAGAACCAAGAGAGCTGAACGAGATTTCTCGGGGCCCTGCCACTGGAAGGAGTCCACAAGAAACGGACAGCCATCTAGAGAGGCCAGATGTGCTGCTCCCATCCCCTGCACAGCCCCAGAGTGCATCTCGGGAGCAGGTCTGGAAGAGCTCCTCTGGCTCAGGACCCCTCCCCAGATGCCTGGCTGACTTCGGGGAGTTGCCGGTACAGGCTGCAGGTCTAAGCGCACCTGGAAGATGATAACTGAGAAGAGACAAATTAAGGAAGCGGAATCATGAGGGTGGCAGTGGAAACGCTGGGAGGCCAGGGGAGGGGGAGGCATGGATCAGCCAAACCCTGAAATTAGAGATGATTCATATTTGAATAACGTGGGAGGGATGAACTCAGAGCAGCCAAGATAAGATGCTAGCTCTGCTAAGGGTACCCTCTCCAGCTGAAACCCAGGGGCACAAGAGCAATGTTAGGGGCCTTTCATTTGAAATAGAAGAAAATTGTAGGCAATCAATAATCTCATTCTGCAACAAGAGAAATGAGCATTTGCCTTTCTTCTTAAATGTATTTTACCCTCCTTCAGGCTCGCCTGGGCTATCTTAACCTGGTTCCCCTTTCCAAGTGATGTGATTTTCTTTTCCAGACCTGGTGGCAACTCAGAGGGGCAAAACTTCTTCCTGTTTGCGCTATTTTTCCCTTTCGTCTCTGCCCCTCATTGTCCCCACCCTGTCTTGTCACCTTTCTGACACCTTGCTGTTTTCTCTATCACTCTGTCCCCACTTGGTTTTGAACAAATCCCAGCCCAAGCCACCCCACCCCTCATTAGGGCAGTTTTGGCAATCTCTTAGGGCTGGTCACTCCCTAGGCTATTTGTCCCTTGGGGGTAGGACATAGTGTTGTTAGCTGCCAACAGGAGCCTTTCCTAGCCCCAGAAGAATGGGAAGAAAGTTCACAAAAAGGAGAAGAGGACACAGGATCCAGGGGGACTCCAGCGATGGATGGGGAGAAGGCCACGGCCTCAGGACCTCTCTGCAAAGTATCTTTATTGAGTGTGTGTGGGGGGGGGGAGAGGAGTCCATCTATTAGAAAGGGTCTTTTTCTTTTACCACGGAACCACTCCCCAAATGATACCAGTGACAGAGCCAGGCCCAGACTCCACGACCAATCAAGCCTGGGTCCTCAAGTCCTCCCCAATCTTCCTCATTTGAACCCCGAAGCCCAGGGAGCCACAGAGAATGCCCTGGGTCTTCCTCCTTCTCTAAGAAAGGAATTGGGGAGACACTCCCCTACCCGTCCCCCACCTCCCCCCAAATCATCCCTTTTTAAAGAACCAGCCTCCTCCGAGCCTTCGATTTTTTCAGCCAGGGTTTTCCCAGGATTCGGCATCACAAACTCAGGCTAAGACCAGGAAGAACTGCGGTATGGAGACAGGAATGCATAAAGAACAGAAGCCCAGAGCCCATGAGTCAAACGTGGGGCTTCTCCCCCGCCCCCCCATCACACTCACACTCTCTCTCTCTCTCTCTCTCACACACACACACACACACACACACACACGCGGCCCCTCCCCCACCTACCACCAGCTCGCTAAGCCGCTTCAACATGGTCACTAAGGAGGAAGCCCAGGGTGGGTGAGAACCGCACCGCTGTGGGAATACACGTAAAGTTCTTCGTCTCCGCGGAAAACGATCCTTACCTGTTAGCCAGAAGACAGCGATCCACCCCAGCACGACCCTGTCCATTTCCCCCAACTTCCCATGCAGGTCAGGCACGGGAAAGTAAAGAGCGGCCGGAATGAGGGGTCCGACGACGTGCGGCACAGGCGGCACAGGCGTCCCTGGATGGCTGGGCTGTTCGCGCCGAAGAACCGGCGGTGCAGGAGAGCCGGGCTGGGCGCGCAGGAGAGCGGGGATGGCCACGCAGGAGAGCCGGCTGGGCGCGCAGGAGAGCGGGGATGGCCACGCAGGAGAGCGGGGCTGGGCGCGCAGGAGAGCGGGGATGGCCACGCAGGAGAGCCGGCTGGGCGCGCAGGAGAGCGGGGATGGCCACGCAGGAGAGCCGGCTGGGCGCGCAGGAGAGCGGGGATGGCCACGCAGGAGAGCCGGGGTGGTCACGCAGGAAAGCCGGCTGGGCGCGCTGGAGAGCCGGGCTGGGAACGTAGGAGAACCGGCTGGCTGCGACGCGGGGCTGGTGGCGCCGGAGAGCCCGGCGGACACACGCGCTGCCGCGGGCGGGCTGTGCGCGGCGCTCGGCGGCGCCTTCCCTGCAGCCGCGGCGACCTGCACGCCCAGCAGCGAGCGCGGGGGCGCCGCCCGCCAGAGCTGCCGCGTGGGGGAGCTCGGCCGTCGCCCGCGCCTCCCCGCCCGCCGCGCGGCTGCCAAAGTTTCCCGATCACGTGCCGCCCCCGCGGCCCGGGGTCAGCGCAGAGCCGCAGAGGCACCCGGACAGCCCGCGAAGGGGAGGCGCTGGGAAGCAGGAGCGACCCTCGGGTTTCCCCCAGCTGAGACAGCGAGCGGAAACCCCGCAAGAACGTGGGCCGGAGACTCAGCAGCGGGCTTTCTGTGCATGGGCGACGAGGTGGGGAACCTGTGGGGACTTGGCAGATATTAGGCTGCAGGTCCGGTAGGCAGGAGGTTTGCTTTCCCTGGGCCCCCACCCCTGAGTCTGGCTCTCTTTTTGGCAATGCAAGGAACCAGAAGACGCGGCAGAATTGAAAAAAGTAGGCGGGAATCCCGCCTCACAACTTTTCCCTGTTAAAGAATAAGAGCATACGGCCTTTTAACAGAAAACAGGCAAAACTAGAATGAAATAAACATTTGTGACTGACATCTGTCCAGTATGTTTTGCAGGGCATGCTCATTGGATTATTCCCATCTCTAAAATGGATTTGTCACTTGTGTAGGAAAGGAGTCACAGGGTGTTGAGACAGAACTAAGGAATATATGTTTGGCTTACCAAATATGTGTCGTCTCTCCTAGGTGCTAAGAACTAAGGATCCGAGGATAAGACAGACTTCTGCCTTTAGGGAACCTCATCTTGGGTTCAAGAGAGGAGAAATTCAGACCATTAGGGTCAAAATAATACATATTCATTGTAAAATCCAGCAAATGTGGTCATAGAGACACAGGGAAACTTCCTGGGGAACAGGAAGGAAGGAGCTAGTTGGTCTTGAGGGGGTGAGGATCACCATAAGGAGAGATAGCACTTGCACATTCTGCATGTGCAGAATGGGCAAGATCTGGGATGGTCAGGGATTGGTAGTGGAAAGATGTCATGTGTGGGGCATTATGGGCAGACAACACAGAAAGGTCTAAAATAGTGGCCCTGGCTTGAGAAGAGTTCCTAACTCCACACCTCAGGATAATCACATCTGAAAGCAGGGGTGACTTGAGCACATAGGAAACCAGGAGGAGACCCTGAGTGGGGGTCTTCCATGGCTACCTGGCTTTTGAGCTCCCTTCACATTTTTGAGCAAGTCCAACTCCAGGAGCTGAAAGTCCAGAGCAGCTCCCGATTGCTCCAGCCAGAGTGCAGATCCTTGACCCAGGCAGGTCAAGCCTGGCCTCTGGGTCACAGCAATATGGAGCGAGTCATCAGGAGGCAGGACAGTGTGACCATCTGTTTTGCTAGCCTCTCTGGGTTCCAGACTGTCTTCTGCATCTGGATCTCCAGCTTTCCTGGCCGGAGCCTCCTGGTATCTTTTCATGAACTCTCTTCCTGTCTGTTTTATTTTTGCCAAGATGATTTTTGGTGCACACCACTAAGAAACCTGAATAACATGCTGTGTGAGATGAAAAAAAAAAGTATATAGAAACAAAGGAGGTACCTAACATTTGTGAGTTTCTTATTAGATTCTAGGCATAGAATCTCCATGTTCTACAATATTTCTCATTTAATCCTAATACGGACACTTAGGCCTTGTGAGTATAAGTAACTCCTCTGAGGTCAGGTAGCTAGTAAAAGACAGCACTCGCATTTGCACTTAGGTCATCCGACTCCAAAGTGATCGAGTCTGCACCATAAAAGGGTTTGAGGACACCAGAGGTTTGAGATGAGGCAGTGTTTGTATTATGTTCTGCCATTTGCTGCTATATGTATGTGCATACCTGGTATGCCAAAGCGTTTGAATAATGTTCAGTATCTGAGCACACTTAACAATGGCATTTTTATACACAATTTGGACACAAAAACAAGTTTCTACAGGTGAAAACGGGAAATGGACTGAGTGAAGAGACCCAGGATGTGCTGGTGAAGTGGAAAGTGAAGGCCCACAGAAGTGAGCTTTGCATGTGTGCTCAGAGTACATGCCTGTGCACACTTCCAGGGAAGGCAAGCAGTGTGCTGAAGAGCTCAGCCAGAGGGAATCACAGAAGACAGGCACCTGGTCTACCATCCCAGGAGCTGGAAGTCGGCGTAGCATCCTGCATGCCCACTTTATACCCAAAGAGCTACAGGTGGTCTATCCTGAGTCTTCCTGCATGAGTGGGGCTGCAGGTCATCCCCTAAATTAGTGTGTGCCCCTCCCAAATGCACATTATTACCAAAATGATGGAGGTAACAAGCTTTAAGGGTTTAAGGGTATACCTACTGATTCAAAGCATGCAGCCTAAGGTAGGGAGCTGGGAGGAGAATGGGGCATATTATTTTGCCATATCGATGGAGGGTAGTAGAGTGTGACACCCAGAATCCCGTGTTCTTCCAAGTGTGGTTTTTGAATTTCCAACACCAGAATCACATTATCAGGCCCACTTAGAAGTCAAATTCCCAGGCTTTACTATAACTGATGAGATCTGATATGCCAGGCAGGCCTGGAAATCTGCCTTCCCCAAGTGCTTTTGATGCACATTAATGTTTAAGAAGCAATGCCTAACCTCTTGGGAAGCTGTGGAGTTAATGTTTTCAAATGTACCTACCCTCTGGCTAAGCTCCAGTTGTCCATTTGTCCTTGCCCCTAAATAGAGAGTGGCTCATCTTGACACTTTCTCCTGCAACTGGAAACCAACATGTCAGAACAAGTCCTATGTGGGACCAGACCAGAATTCCCATGAAGCCACAGCTAGGGTTGTGTTTGGTGGGGAGGCAGGTGGGCTAACAGGCTGCTCCCTCAAAACTGTACATTTTAGAACAGAATTGGGACACAGGAAAAGGGAAGTGAACCAGTGCAAGGAGACATGCTGGTAGCTGGTAGCAACCACATAGTTATAAATACAATGCCACCGAATCCTTTAAAACACAGTCTTCTTGCAGACACAGGCGTGCACGCACACGAATCCTGCTAACACAGGTCTTTATAAAGCACACGCATAGAATCACATTTCCACTGCTCCTCTCCGATCTTGTGTTCCAGGAGGAATACAGGCAGTGTGCCTCAAGAACAGATGCCATGCTTCTCATCTAAGTTGGGTTCATTTCTCCTTCCTTGTGCTGCCTTCCCATCCCCCAAACCTTCAAAACCATCCTCAATTATAAGGTTAAAAAAACTAAATTAAACAAAAGAAATTTTAAAAATGGAGGCTCTATGATGAAAATGGAAACATTTTTTAATCTGGAAGCCCTTTCATGTTGAGGAAAAAATTGTTTCGTTTTTTTAAAAAAGCAAATATAAAGTGCATGATGCCACCCCATCCCCAAAATATGAACTGGCAAGAACAGTGGTGAGTATATAATAAGCAAAAGACTAGAGAACATGCTGAGAAGTCGACTTGCGGCAGATCTAATCCAAGAGCCGGCTGCCTCAGGCTTCAGTCCAACTGCAGCAGGGCTGGATGCTGGGTGGGTGCTGGGCTGGGTACTTCTGTGTTCCATCCTGAGGCCAGATGCCCCCCCCCCCAGCAGTGGGATAGCCTCCCCTGCATCAGCTCTCCCCAATGCTTTCCCCAAGAGTCCATCAAAGGATAGTGTGAAGAAAAAAAGAGTAAAACATAAAAGGATACTTACAGTATGGACTCAAATGTCAAAAAGTGCACTTAAAAGAGACAAAGGAAACAATAAAAGAGTCACAATAGCCATCTCTGGGTAAGACCGTCACCAATTTACATTTTCTTCTCTATGATTTCTATGTACTGTACTATGTTCTGTTGCCTAAGTTCATTTCTACAATGTAAAAAAAACTTGCTGGTCAGAAGATAGGCTTCTGCCAAAATTGACTGAGTCTCTAGGACGACCCCGGAGGAAGGAGAGAAGGGGGACAGGTGTTTGTCAGGTCTGTATTTTCAGCCACCCAAAAAGCCCCCAAATGTACACCCGCTCTCCTGATGTTTCAATTGTGCTCAGTTAATCAGGTTAATTGTGAGCATCGGGGCCTGGGAGCCCTTACCAAGGGAGAGTTCCAACTGTAATCTCTTTGTAATTTGAGCCAAAGATTGAAGTAAGGCTGCTTCCTTTAGGAGCCCTCTTTTTCCCTTTGCTTCTGTTTTTGTTTAGATGTGAGCATCTTCTGGAGACCTGAATAGCATTCATGGCCCCCCAAATGAGCAGCAGAGCAATTCTGATTCCAATGGGCAAGCAGGGCTCTAGGTCCAAGGGACCGTGCTGGAGTTGTGAGGGGGGACTCTCTCACACGTGTTGGTGCAGTACCCCTCCCCCAATTCGGGGTGCCCTACACATGGAGAGAATCATCATAAATTTCTTTAATTACAAACTATTCCAGGTTATTCACCTTCCTTTTCCTCATCTTTCTGTTGCCTAAGTTCATCCATTTTCCACACACAAAAGTGTCCATTATATCTAGAAATTCAAGATAGGCATTCAAAGGTGAATGAACTACATCCTCCTACCTCAAAGAGCTAATAATCAAGTTGTATCCATACGCATGGGGAAGGGCAAACACGAGGTCTTTCAATATGATGTGTGACAGGGTCTGGTAGGACATGTACCAGATATAATGTAGAAACAAGAGATGGAGAGGGATCAATTATCCATCAATAGTGCTGGTCAGAGATATCTTCATGTAAAGGTGACCCTGAGAAAGGGACAAGGAGGTCCTACAGAGGTGCAAGGAACAGGCAAGTGACAGCAGGACCTGCTGCCTGGAGCTTGGGTCCACAAAGCGCAGAGCCAGTAATGAGCTGGGCAGGTAGGCTGGGGACCGACAGGGGAGACCAAGCCACCAGGTGTGGACTTAACTCCACAGGCAAAGAACACCCTCATGAGAATTTCTAAGCAGAAGAACATCAGACCTGTATTTGGGCAGTTTATCTGGCTGCAGAGTGTAGCAGGAGTTGGAAGAGAAACCAACAGAGGCCACTCCCCTGGGAAAGTTTCTTACCAGATCCCTAGAAGGGCCAAGCATAGAACTACACTATGGGACAGCACAAGGAAGAACCAACAGACTCCACAGGGAGACAACAGGCAGAATCCACACGACCCGACAAGAGTTGCATGTATAGCCTGAGCAAGCAGGAGGATCCTCCACACTGCAGAGCACAGCGGTGTGTTCAGGCAGTGTCTAGAAGGTAGTTGGAGATTCCCCTCTGCTTTGGCACAGCATTTGGTAGTAAAAAGAGCATCCGTAAGGATCAGATTGGTGTATGAATGTTGAAGCAGGGAGTGCTTAGAGCTCAAGGTCACTCATGTGTGGTGTGGCCTCAGTTTCCCCTTTGCAAACCGGCAAAATCACAGAATCCGTTTCATGGGGTTGCATGAGGAGGAGATGAAATGACCCTCCAGGAGCCTTTAGCAAAGAATCCAACACAGTACCTTGTAATGCATGTATCCTCTCATCAGCGCCACCATCATCACAGGATGGAGGGAGGACCCACAGTGAACAACGTCAGGAGCTTAACTCAAACCAGCATCAGGAAAAAACTAGGACATATTTTACATGAACACACTGGTTTTCTCGGGGGATTTTCATAACATTTGGCTAGAAATTACACCTTACACTTCATGTTAAAAAAAAAAAAGTGGAAGCCGTCCAAGCCTCCAGTGGCTTCACCCCATGTAGGTAAACTCTAAGTCCTTATGGTGGTCTTGTAAGCCCTATAGGACTTGGCCCCCACTCCCTCCCTAATAGCCTCTCTACCTTCACCCTACCCATTTACCCCGGTCGCTCGCCTCGCTGAACGTGCCTGTGTGCTCCCACCTCAGAGCTCTGGACTTGCTGTCCCCTGTCTGAATGCTCTTCCTCCCATATCTTCATGGTTTGCCTCCTCATTCCAGTCTTTGCTCAGATTTCATTTCCTCATAGACTGTCTTTTCTGACCACCCTAAAACTGCACAGTCCCTCCGTTGCTATTCCCTTATCCTGCATTAGTTTTCCTTACTCAACTTGTGCTATAAGATGACCTGACGTCTTGGTAGGGGTATGACTGTGTATTTCTTTATTGTCTGGTTTCCTCATTAGAAGCTGTCTTCTATCCACCTATTATTGTGCTTAAGGTAGCCTAGTATTCAGTAGGCTCTTACTAAATAGACACTGAATAACTGAGAGCCTTCCTGCCAGAACGGTTCTCTTTCCTTGGTTTCCTGCACTTCTCACTTCTTAGAATGTCCCCCCTTATTCACATTTACTGGTCTTCCTTCTTTGACTTCTAAATGCTAGTGTTCCTCAGAACTCCATCCTGGATCCTTTTCCTCCTCTCCAATCTCTCCTTAGGTGATCTCATCCATTTCCATGAATTTAAATATCATCTTTATGTGGCTTACTTCCAAATTCCACCTCCAGCCAGAGCTTCAGCTTACATGGCTGACTGCCTACTTGACATCTCCACTTGAATACACAGTAGACTTCTAGAAGTCAACATGACCACAGGGAACTCTGCATCCCCAGCCTCCCACACACACCCCAACAAACCCTGCCAGCCTTTGTAATTTCTGGATAGGAGAGCTGATTTGGTTGGAAAGTGGGGAAAGCTGTTCTGTTTATGTAGAATTATGTTTACGTAGATTTCTTTAAATGAATTGTACCAAAGAGGGAGAGGAGCAGATACCAGAAATTATGGAGAAGGTTTGGGCCCTCCTTGGCATTAGCTGCCCCCCTCTGTCTCCCTCTTAGAAAAAGCATCACTTGCCATTGAGTTACTCAAACCCAAACCTAGGGATCCCTCCTTTCTCTCTCTTACACACTCCTCTTATGAGCTCATTCTCTCTTTCCCCGAGATGCCCTTTGAGTTCTCCCTCGCCTCTCCACATCTACTGTGGTTTCTCTGTCCTAAGTCACCATCGTCTGCCACCTGGACTCTTGAGGGAGCCTCCTAACAGTCTCACTGTGCACATCCATCCTGCTGTGAGCCCTTCTTCAACAACAAAACTGATCTTCCTAAACTGCAAACCACACATTGATATGTCTTTAAAAACCTTACAGTAGGTTTCAAGTGCTCTCAGCATAGAAAATAAGTACATGATGTAATGCTTGTATCAGCTCGATTCAGCCATTCTGCAGTGGGCACATATTTCAAAGAATGTTGTACGTAGTAATTTGTCAATCAAAAACAAATGATAAATACACAAAATAAAACCCTTAAATGGCAACGGTTTTATTTAGAGCTGTAGTTGAACCACTCCTAGTGGCCACTCTCAATCCTCTAGATTTCTCCAACCTCAGCATGCACCAGTCTTCTACCTCGAGGACACACCCAGCTATTTGTCATCTGAGCCTTTACATATACTGTTCCGTCTGTTCAGAATGCTCCTCTCTCCATTCCTTTCTATCCTACCTTGTTCTAAAGGTCACCTGCTCTGCAGGGAGGTCTCCCTTGTCCACCTATCTAAAATTTAGTAGTTTAGTCTAAATACTGTTTTAAGATTAAAATAAGAAGGGAGTTATCTTGATCAAGATGGAGTAACAGGGAACAGATTTATCCAGCAGCCTGAAACTAAAACCCTGGTCGAATACATATGAAACAATTTTTTCAGAGCGGGTCTATCAGGGAGCAGATGGGAAAACAAGGTGAGCCTGTGGTTGTCCCAGGTTGCTGCCAGGGGAGAGCCCCAGGATGTGGAATCAGGAAGAGCAGCCTGGGCAGAGCCAGGGGACTCCTGGGGCTGAGGGGATGGGCTCAGGTGTCCTGGTTGGACACAGTGGCAAGAGTGTGTGGGCAGACTACCAGAAAGATAGAAAGGGAGAGACTCCCTCCTCGCTGTAGCTAAAGCTGAATGCTGATCATCGCCGACGTGGGCGGGAACCACGGTGCCAGGGAAAGGACTGGGAGAAAGGATGCGGGGGGGGGGGGGCAGTCTCTGGATTCACACAGGGCTGGAAATAGTTTGTTTCCCATCGGCCAAAATGGAGAAATCTCCAGACTCATGAGTCCTCAGGTGGAGTCCTCAGAAGGGTGCAGTATCAATAGAGGAGGAAATTAGTCCTAGTGGTTGCTCGGATCTCACACAAGAAACCACAAAAGCAAGTTTCAAAAGAAGCAAAACAGTCTTCAACTGTTTCTAAGTACCAAACTGTGACTCAGAACAAAGCACAAGAATATTTATAAGAATACAGAAATATGCAGCATTTAAAAGGCTAAAGTTTACAAGAGTAGCATCCCGTCAGATACTTCCAGACATGCACACAGAGAAGCAAGACAATGCAGACCAGAAGAAGAAAGTCAGCCAGTAGAAAGAGACAGACCAGAAATGACTCAGATGACATAAACGAGTAAAGATGATTCAAGGTTACTATCTGTCTTCCATTTCTCTACTCAATATGGTCTATCTCTCTTTTCTACCTTTTTTAACATGGAATATAGTTATAAGGTTTATTTTTTTTTCTTTTTTTTTTTTTTATTAACATGGCTTGCCCTTCATTTCAAGTCGGCCGGAACAACATGAAATCTACTTTCTAAAAATATTTTTTAGTTGTAGATGGACAAAATACCTTTATTTAATTTATTTATTTATATGTGGTGCTGAGGATTGAACCCAGGGCCTCACATGTGCAAGGCAAGACTCTACCACTGAGCTACAACCTCAGTCCCAGCCTTTTTCTTCTTCTTTTTTTTTTTGATATAGAAATTTTTTATTTATTTTTTTTTATTTTTTTATTGTTGGCTGTTCAAAACATTACATAGTTCTTGATATATCATATTTCACACTTTGATTCAAGTGGGTTATGAGCTCCCATTTTTACCCCATATACAGATTGCAGAATCACATCAGTTACACATCCATTGATTTACATATTGCCATACTAGTGTCTGTTGTGTTCTGCTGCCTTTCCTATCCTCTACTATCCCCCCTCCCCTCCCCTCCCCTCCCCTCCCCTCTTCTCTCTCTGCCCCCTCTACCGACATTCATTTGTCCCCCTTGTATTATTTTTCCCTTTCCCCTCACTTCCTCTTGTATGTACTTTTGTATAACTCTGAGGGTCTCCTTCCATTTCCATGCAATTTCCCTTCTCTCTCCCTTTCCCTCCCACCTCTCATCCCTGTTTAATGTTAATCTTCTTCTCATGCTCTTCGACCCTACTCTGTTCTTAGTTACTCTCCTTATATCAAAGAAGACATTTGGCATTTGTTTTTTAGGGATTGGCTAGCTTCACTTAGCATAATCTGCTCTAATGCCATCCATTTCCCTGTAAATTCTATGATTTTGTCATTTTTTAATGCAGAGTAATACTCCATTGTGTATAAATGCCACATTTTTTTTATCCATTCATCTATTGAAGGGCATCTAGGTTGGTTCCACAGTCTTGCTATTGTGAATTGTGCTGCTATGAACATCGATGTAGCAGTGTCCCTGTAGCATGCTCTTTTTAGGTCTTTAGGGAATAGACGGAGAAGGGGAATAGCTGGGTCAAATGGTGGCTCCATTCCCAGCTTTCCAAGAAATCTCCATACTGCTTTCCAAATTGGCCGCACCAATTTGCAGTCCCACCAGCAATGTACAAGTGTACCCTTTTCCCCACATCCTCGCCAGCACTTGTTGTTGTTTGACTTCATAATGGCTGCCAATCTTACTGGAGTGAGATGGTATCTTAGGGTGGTTTTGATTTGCATTTCTCTGACAGCTAGAGATGGTGAGCATTTTTTCATGTACTTGTTGATTGACTGTATGTCCTCCTCTGAGAAGTGTCTGTTCAGGTCCTTGGCCCATTTGTTGATCGCTTCTCGGCCTTTTGGCTAAGATCATGTGTAGTTATAAGGTTTAATATGATTATAATAACTATATGTGTGTATATATATATGTGGTTCAGTTAACTTTTAATGATGAAAACTATAAACAATCTGATGAGAAAATACACTGGATGGTGTTAATAGCAGATTAGACATAGAAGGAAATATAAGGAAAGTATATAAACAAAAGAAAAGCCTAAAGGAAAATGAACATCATTGTGAACTGTGGGCAGCCTCAAGCAACGCAGGGGTGGCGAGGGAACTTGGGAGATGGACATGTTTATTATCTCGATGGCAGTAACAGTTCCAGGTGTACACATGTATACATGTATCATCAAACTCCAACAACAACACTTTCAATATACTCAGTTGGTTATCCTTCAGTTATGTCTCAATATTGGTATTATTAAAAACCTAAAACCAAACAAACCTAAAACTAAAATCTTGGATGACATTGACAAGGCATGACAGGGACAGCAGGATGGGGGAGCAGTAGAAGAGGAGATGGAGAGGGAGAAGTATTAATTTTCTAAGCTTCTTGCCTGCTTGGGAACGGGGAGTATGGATACCTATATGAGAGTGTATGTTTTAAAACAAGAACCTTAAAACGTAATGGGTAAGGAAAGAATGAAGAGCAATAAGATGTGAACTTCAGAACCAGTGGAAGAGAAAGTGGAGAAAAACTGATTGATCCAACTAGTGTAAAAGAGAGAAAATAAGCCACACACATAGTGTAGACATTGAAAAGAATGGATACACTTTTTATTCAAAAAACTAGAAAAGAATTTCAAAACAGCCTGAGGTGAGTAGAGACAGAGAGTAATAAGCTCAAAAGTGGAAAGGAAAACCGTGACGCTGACAGTAAAACCCAAACAGATTTTTAAAGCCATCCGTAAGATAACGTTTGGAGGGCTTGGGTTGTAGCTCAACTGGGGTAGAGCACTTGCCAAGCACGTGTAGGTACTGGGTTTGACCCTGAGCACCACATTAAAATAAATAAATATAAAATAAAGGTATGGTTTAGTGGTGTATTAAGAATTGTAATGCAAAAATAAAGTTATAAAATTTTTTTCTAAAAAAAATTAGTTTGGGCAGTACTAAGAAAAAACTTAAAAGACACCCATAATATTAGGAATGAGAAGGAAAGGGACAATAGTACTGTAAACATTTGTTTTAAATTACAAGCAAATATCACCTTCCTTATTTCTTTTGTTTATAAAATCAACTTTTGAGCTATAAAGTACATGCAATAAAATGCACACATTCAGTGTATGGTTAGATGAATTTTGACATGTACTACTTACAACTACACAGCATGAAATATTTCTGCCAACCTAGGTTTCCAGTGTCAACCTCTTTCCCTGGCCTCCTGGACCCAGGTTGTGGCTGATATCACGTCTATACTATGGTTTCACCTTTTCTTGAGGCTTATTTTATGATGATGATGATTCTGGGGATTGAACCTGGGTGCTCTACTCCTGAGCTTTGTCACCAGCCTTTTTAATGTTTTAATCTTGAGACAGGGTCTCACTAAGTGGCCCAGGCTGGACTTGGGCTCCTCCTGCCTTGGCCTCCCAAGTTGCTGGGACTACAGGCATGAACCATATCTGGATTTTCCACGTTTTTATATCATATAATATGTACCCTTTTATGTATACCTTCTTTTACTCAACAAAATTTCAAAACACATCTATGCTGATGAGTATCAGTGCTAGTTCATTCCTTTTCATTTCTGAGTAGACATATACTTAGTAGACATCTGTCAGTAGACTGTAACTTATTAATTCACCTGTTGACGAACATTTGGATTTTCTGGCTTGGGGTTCTTATGAATAGAGAGGCTATAAAAATTATCTATAAGCTTTGTATGACTATAGTTTCATTCCTTCTAAAAAAGTGGAATTGCTGGCTCCTCTGATAAATGTAAGAAACTGTCAAGCATCTGTCCCAGCAATAAAGTATGAAAGTTTCAGTTGCTTCATCCCCTTTCCAAATTTTCAATACTTGAAAATCCAAATGTAATAGATAATTGTTACAATTTGGATCTGGACTATTTCCCGAAAGCTCATGTTCCAACCATGGACCCCAGTGCAGCAAGGTTCAGAGGTGGGGCTTTTAGAAAATGATTGGATTTTGAGAACTATAACCTCATCAATGGATTAATCCACTTTATGGTTAATAATTTGAATAGGCTACCAGATAATAACTACAGGCAGACGAGGCATGCCTGGAGAAAGCAGGTCACTGGGATCTTGTCCTTGGGGACTATAGCCTCTTCCTCACTCTCTCCACTCCAGTCTTCATGGCTGCCATAAGCTGAACGTTTTTCTGTGACTGCCCTTCTGCCATGATGCTCTGCCTTTCCTCAGGCCCAGAGAAATGGGGCCAGCTGACCAGGGGCTGAATGGTGTCAAATTCTGAGCCCCAAATAAACTTTTCTTCTAAGTTTTTCTTGTCAGGTATTTTGGTCACAGTAACGAAAAGCTGATTATCACAACAATTTTCTAAGAAAATTACAAAAACTGGCAGAGGAAAACTAGAAAAACTGAAAAAAACTAATAAACTATACTGAGATGGTAGTCAAAGGTCAGCCACAATCCCACCCTCCAGAGATGCACTATGATTAGAGAGTTTTACTAATAACTTCTACCAAACTGTCAAGAAATAGGTAATTACCATCCATTTTCAAATCTGAAAGAAGAAAAAAATAGTAGTTCATTTTGTGAGGCTATGACAATGCTGAACGCTCAACGTTTGTTAAGGTCAACACCACAAAATCTGTAATTTGGTATCACTATAGTTAAAGAAATAAAAATTCTATATTAGGTATGGTTTTTAAAATTTTAGCAATGCCTCATAATTGAGAGGAGTTCATGCTAACAATGATAGGATGCTTTAACATTAGAAAAAACTAGCAGTATTATTCATTATGTTAACAAACTGGAAGATATAACTGTATGGTTATATGAAAAATGTAGAGAAAGCATGTAATGAAATTTCAATTGTTTATTTAAGATACATATATACATATAGTACTCATACACACACTTAATAAGATGAAGAAAGAAAGCATTTACTCTGGGAAATATATCTAACTAGGAAATTCAAGAGAATCCACTGGCAGTATTTGAACCAGTGCAGACAGTTCAGTATGACTAAATACACAGGATCAACACTGAAATCAATACTTCTCTACACATCAGCAGTAACCAATAAACAAAGAGAAAAAAAAAAAGAAATCTTTCATAATAGCTCCAAAAGTATTGTGACCTATTAATAAAACTGACAAAAACTGAGCCATACCTTCATAAGAAACCTAAAAATTTATTCAAAGACTTAGTTTAAATCTCAGCCTCTTGCTGTGTTTCCTTATCACATTTTTAAATGCAAAAAATGTTTCTTTGTTGCTTCACTTGTTTCATCATCCAGTAAACTTCTTGCGGGAAGGACCTTATTTGTGGCGTTCCTCACTCTGTCCCCACCGAATGCCTCTCACAATTCTCAGCAAATAATCATCACTTGCAGTTGTAAAACACCAAGGAACCCAAAGCGCCCACCAGTACTTATTCTCTACCTACTTGCACACCTGGTACGCAACAATGTACGGAAAATGCGGCAACCCTACCACGTGACAATGCTCCGCCCCAATCCCTCCTGGCCAATTAGAACAGTTCACATGTGTGACGTTGGCCCTCCCCACACCAGGCAGCATGCGGTGGAATCTTCCGGTTTCAGGCTGTTTTTTCCCTCCTCGGGCCAGTGCGGCTGCGCGCTGCGCTCTGATTGGCCGAGAGCTGGCTGGCTGCGCGCGCAGTCGCTGCTCCGTTACTAAGGGCGGGAGCCCAGCGAGGGCGCTGGCGGCTTCTTCCGTCTCAGGCCCGCGTCGACGCCTGGTCGCTCGCCATGCCGAACCGCAGGGCCAGCCGCAATGCCTACTACTTCTTCGTGCAGGAGAAGATTCCCGAACTGCGCAGGCGAGGCCTGCCTGTGGCCCGGGTGGCGGACGCCATCCCCTACTGCTCAGCGGACTGGGCGGTGAGGCCGAGGGCGGCGGCTGGGCAGTTGGGCAGCTGGAGGCCGAGGGCCTCGCCTGGGCCTGCGAGAGGACGGGCAGGCGAGGCTGGGACGGGCAGGGAGCAGCCAGGCAAGGTCCTCACCGTGTTCTCCTCTGGTCCTCCTCCCACAGCTCCTGAGGGAGGAAGAGAAGGAGAAGTACACAGAAATGGCTCGGGAGTGGAGAGCCGCCCAGGGAAAGGACTCCGGGCCTTCAGAGAAGCAGGTGAGACGACCGGCCGAGGCGGCGCCACGAAGGCCGAGGGCGGGTGGGAGGCCGGGACCCTGCCTGAGCGCCGCACGGTGGGCCTCGGTCGGCCGGTGCGTGGTGCGTGGGGCTGCGCTGGACGACCCCGGATTCCCCCGCAGCCCTGGGCCACGACAGCTCTTGATTCTGGATGGTTAAAGGTAGTTTGGAGGATTATTTTAAAGCATTCCCTAGAACCAAGCCAGGTGCTGTGTTTTAAAGGCTGGAATACGGGACTGGGATATCTTGGCGAGGGGTATCTCACAGGTTTGAATGAGCTGTCAGCACAGTTTCCGAGCAGTCGGATCTCGCTGGAGTACAGAGATTTGTTGTGTTGCTTATTTGTTTCAGGAAAGTACAAGGTAACTGTAAAGGTGGTCTTCCCTTTCCCTCTGTTCCTTCCATTCTTACACTGTTAACACTGAATGAAATCAAGAGAGTTTTGCTTGTTTTTGAGAGATTTTATTATTTATGTTTGAGTAGAAGTTCTAGTCAGTTGAATTTGTACTTATATTTGTGACCCCTATTTTTTTTTTTTAACTATGATTTCTTCTGTTTCCCTTCAAAACTTAAGGTGTGTTGTATATATACCTCCTGTGGGACTTGGAGTTGGCACAATCTGGTTTTTAAATATTAGAGTTCTTTGGGGAAAGGTGTTCTTTGGGCCACTGGCCTGGCATAGGTGGCTCAGGAACATGAGCTTGATCAATAGTGGATAATAGTTGAGTTTGTTATTTACCATTCACCTTCTGGTTCAGTATACTTATAGCTTTTGCAGCATTCGCTGCCTTTGAATGTTGGTGTTAGTGACATATATGATTTTTCATTGGGTTTATTGGCCCTGAGAGGTTTCTGACATAATCTATAGGTTATTGAGAAATTATTTTGGTGAATTAAAATGTTTGATCCATCCAGTTTTTAAGTGTGTGAATGATGATTCTTTTCTTCTTCAGAAACTTGTTTCCACACCACTAAGGAGGCCAGGCATGCTCGTACCAAAGCAGAGTGTTTCACCCCCAGATATGTCAAGTTTGTCTCTAAAAAGTGATCAAGGTAAAGTATTCCCCAAATATTTTGTTTGAATTTAGACACTCAAAACACTAATGATGTATTGGTCAGTAAAAACATTGTATTTTGATTCTCCATTTAAAAGTACTTGACTATAAGTGTTCAGATATTTATTATAGCTTTGTATAACCTTTAATAAAAGAAAATTTTAAAATTTTACTGGAGAGCTTTTTGTAACAAATGTCGTCTCTTGATTTCTATCATTCCAAATATTGTTGAATGTAGATACTTATTTGTATATAACTAAATACGCTTGTTATAAAGGTAGACAGGAGGAGTAAATTTTTGAGATCTGTTGTATCATGGGGTGACTATAGTTAATAAAAGTGTAATGTATATTTCAAAATTGCTAAGAGTAGATTTTAAATGTTTGCATGACTAAATATGGGAAGTGATGGATATAAGCATGTTAATTAGTGCAGCTTAATCTACAATGTACATAATATCAAAATGACATTGTATCCCAAAAGGATATACAATTACTATTTTTCAACTAAAAGTAAAGTTTAAAAATAATATTCTGGGGGAATAGTAAGGGTAAAGGTGAATTACTGAGCTAACAGAAGAGAAATAGCTAATAAAGGGCCCTTGCTCTTTCTTCTGGCTGTTTTTGACAGTTGTGGTCTTTGTTTAACACAGAATAAATATTTAATATTTGTCTTAAATATGGCCAGTCCTGCTAAATAAAACACTTCACACATTCATACATTTTTTCCTCATTTATACTTGGCTTACATATATTGGTAAAAAGCATAAAAGGAATGAGCTAAATTTTCCGTAGTTTACAGAATTTACCCATTCTGCTTGATTTGTATTTGCTTTTTATTTGTTGAATACGGGTCCTGAGAGTCAAGACTGAGTGTAGCTGATTTATAAAATTGAATTATTTATAAATTTATTTTTATATAATATATAAATTATATAATTTTGTATAATAAATTTATAAAATTGAATAATTTTGTCACTTTAAACAAAGAGTGGTTACTGCTATAATTCTTGATAAATGTAATTATAAAAATTTTGGCTTACTTATGGTGATACAAGCCAAAATTTTGTGAATTTTTTCTCATTTCAGCTCACTCAGGAATTTAGGAACACGCATTGGTTGCAAAACTTTCTTCCTCTCAAACTAAAGAGGCTTTTGGGGAGGGATAGATTTAAGACACTCATTTGTTCTTTTTGTCTTACGATTTTTTTTCTTGTAGCTCTCCTTGGAGGCATTTTCTACTTTTTGAACATTTTTAGCCACGGCGAGCTGCCACCTCATTGTGAACAGCGCTTCCTCCCCTGTGAAATTGGCTGTATTAAGTACTCCCTCCAGGAGGGTATCATGGCTGATTTCCACAGTTTCATAAGTCCTGGTAAGTAGCCAGTGAGTGTAGATACTAGATCAAAGAGCATACTTTTAAAAAAATTTTATTTCATTTACTAATGGTATTTGTATTCTTAAAAGCATAAATACAAACAAGTTCTTATAATATAACAAGAAAAATTGAGGTTTTAGGTGTTGACATGGGGTTGTTGGTGTAGCTTTTAGCTTTAAGTAAGTGTCAGCATTGGTGAAACCTGCCCCTTGCTTTTCTGTGGCCTTACATTTGGATCACTAGTTTTTTATTAAGTTGCTGTTTGTAACCTTGAGGAAACTACGAAACCATTAGCTTGTCATTGGGTGGCCTTTACAGGAAACAGATGAGAGTGTGGAAATAGCTAGCACTCTCAAATTTTATTAGTATCTCTGCTTTCCATGATTTCCACCCACAGTAATAGCCAGGTAGTTCTGAAGACATAGGATTTGGTTCAGTTCCCAAAAGGGTAGATGGAAGTTAAGGGAGCGTCATCTCCTTGAAGGTGAGAAGGGAAGGTTGAGAAAAGAACTTTGGCTTTAGTTTTGTCATTGGTTTAAATTAATTTTATATATAAGATGATCTTTCATTTTTATATATTTGAAAAACTAATCATTCTGCTCACACTTGTGAGCATTGCTGCCTAGAACAAGTTGAGCAGTTTCTTTTTCCTTGTGTGTTATAAGGCAAACTGTGGAGGTCTTCTTCCTGCAGGGCCTCAACCCAGAGCCCCATTCATGGACTCCTTTTATAAAAGCTTTATATATATACTTTTATTTATTCATTTATTTTTGCATGGCGCTGAGGGTCGAACCCAGTGCCTCACGCGTACTGGGCAAATGCTCTACTATTGGGCCACAAACCCAGCTTTTTTTTTGTCTGTAAGGAGTAACTTTTGAAAGTAGTTTAGACAATATGCCAAGTTCTTGGGTAGTCTTTGCCTTTGGTTAAAAAACAAACACTGAAGGTTTAATTTTTTGTATTTTCACATAATAAAAATTCCTACGCATGCTGTAACTTGGAATATTACTATAGTACAAGTAGGGAACTTCCAAATTTCTGCTTCTCAAAATATTTTGTATTACAGGAGAAATTCCACGAGGATTTCGATTTCATTGTCAGGCTGCAAGTAAGTATCAAGGAGTGGGAGAATGTAGTAGTTGATATGTGCTGCCTGGTTAGATTGTACCTTTAGCTGGGAAGATGGACTTCATGGAAACGGTAGATGGTGTCTGCAATCTTTGAAAACTTTTAAAACTTTTATAAACAGTAGTGTGATGTCTTTTCAGAGGGTGGTTTTATTTGTCATATACTCTATATCCTCTGTTTCAAGGTTTGCTGCTGCTAGTGGCCAGGTACTTGGAAAAGTCTTTTGAGAAGGTCTCATTATCAAGCTTTAGGACCATTTATAAGGGAAGTCCATTCAAAAAAATATTTTCTAAGTTTATGGTTCAAAATAATAGAGTTGAAAAAAGAAAGTAGTTTGAGTTTTTAGATGAGAAAAGCAAGTTTTTAAATATTTTGCAACCAAAGGGTATGACTATATGTATATCTACCCTTTCAAACTAAACTCCTTTCTAGAAACTATGTTTTAAGCAGTTTCCAGTTGAATTAGATTGATAGTCATAATAGGTTTATTTTTTAATTTACATTAATTGAAAAGTGTCATTGTTTGGTTGAGGACTATTGAAAGATTCCTGTTTTTATTTCTCTCTCTTTAGTTAACAAATGTAGATAAGTAATCTGTTGAAGTGTTTATAATTAGAAGTACATTTTCAAGTCTGCCATAAAAAGCAGGTATATTGTAATTCTTGTAATATGGTGTCTTTCTTATAAATGCCAATATTTTGACTCATTTTTACTTCTCTGTATTGATTTTTTTCCTAGTCTTATGAAAAATATGTACCAATTCATTTTTTTTATTATCTTTGAAACAGTATTATAAGTTGTAGAATATATTGTTTAAGGTTATTTTTTAGTAGTTCTCTTTATGTAGTTTTTGATGAAAAATAGTTTGAGGTTATTGAACAAAGAAGATGGTAGTTTAAAAAAAAACAAAAATAGAAACTTAGCCAGTAAACTAATTTTCACATTTTTACTTATGCTTTGTTTCTGGTTTGTTCGTACATTGGAATCTCTACTGTGTACCAGATAATCAACTGTGAGTGTCACTGGTTTACTGTTCCTGTGCTGTCTTGATGCTGATAAATCCTTTTTAAAAATCTATTTTAAGGCTACTTTTACAACATTTTCAAATTAACCAAGTGTACTGGTTTTTTGTTTTTGTTTTTGTTTTTTAGAAAAAAATGTCTTTTAAAGACTAGGAATATTTTCTTTTTTTAAATGTTTTTTTAGTTGTAGATGGACATGATACCTTTATTTTATTTTTATGTGGTGCTGAGGATCGAACCCAATGCCTTCCACATGCAAGGTGAGCACTCTACCACTGAGCCACAACCCCAGCCCAGGAATATTTTCTTAATTATTTAATCCAGTTGAAACTGAGCACAATGTTTCTCATTGAGGTAATCTCAAAATGTTTGGAGCTCACCAATTTAATAACCCTGGGAAATGTGCCAATTAAATATTATAAATGACAGAGTGACAGCTATGTCGACATAATAACTAAAAATGCCTGTGCTAAGGTAATTGAACTGACTGGGAGGAGACCATGTTATCTACAGAGTACACTGGAGCAAATATATGTGTGTGTGTGTGTGTGTGTGAGTGAGAGAGAGAGAGAGAGAGAGAGAGATCCATTTACATAGTAGCTAAATATCATGCATCTAGCCCTTTTGGCTCTGCTCTCTGATCTTTCATGGAGTAGTAAGTAACAATAAGTGAATGCTTCCTGGGCATTAGAATCAAAGAATTTCAGGATTGGAGTGATTTTGATGTGGAGTCCAGTTCCCCAGCCACTACTGTTTTCCTCTGGAGAGGTACTGCAGGCTCTGTGTGAGCATGGGGTCTTGGCTCTTCTTCACTTCAGCCAGACCATCTCTGCTTTTGTTCATTTTACTGGTTAATATTAAAACTTGTCTTTTTACAAGTTTTACTTTGAAAGAAACAAAGCTTTGAATTTGAATACTGATGTTAGCTTTCAACCTTAAAACTCCATCAGCTTTTCAAATGAAGCTTCATAACACACACACACACACAAATATAACATTCATTTAAAGGGTAAAGAGTATTAATGGACAGCCACGCATGGTGGTGATGCCCATAATCCCAGCTCCTCAGAAGACTGAGGCATAAGGATGGCAAGTTAATAAAACCCTGTCTCAAAAATAATATTTATAAAAATGGTTGGGGATATAGTTTAGAGGTGAAACAGATTGTGTGCAAATTTCTGTACCTGCATTTGATTGCAAGTTGTCTTTTACTCATTTTTCTATTGTAGTATTTTTCTTTAAGCAGGTAAAATACACAACAAACCTTACTGATTTTATGATTGTGTAGATACCTATTTTCAGTTCATGTTTTGTGAGTTTCATTCTTTTTGGTCTGTTAAGGAAGAAAAGTTTTTGTTTTCAGTTTGCCAAATGTATTAATCTTATCAGTTGTGAGTTTTAGGTCCTGTTTAATAATTCTCCTGTACCTGAAGGTTATATAGTCAGTTTTCATCTTAATCCAAAAATTATAAAGTTTTGTTTTTTGTATCCAAGTCCTTTCCATCTGTAATTGACTTGTGTAGGTTTGAGGTAGAGATTCAGTTTCATTTTCCTCCATGTGGTTCATCAGTAGTTTCAGGATCATTGAGTAATCAGTTGGTTCATTGAGTAATCAGTTGGTTCATCAATAAGCAGTACCACCTGTATCCTATCAGACTTCTGTTGACACACATGTCTTCTATTCTCTTTATTCTGTTGTTTTTGGTGCCACTGTCATACTCTTAAACATAATAGTTTGACGATACTTCAGATCAGTCCCCAACACCTTGTTGTCCTGGAATATTATGGCTATTTTTGACTCTTTATTCTTCCATGTTCAGTTTTATAATTAGGTATTCATTTTCACAAAAAAGCCTGTTGGATTTAAATTGGAATCACCTTTAAATCTTTAGCTCATTGTGGAGAAAAAATGCTATCATTATAATATTTATATGAATATGCAGCACATTCTTAATTTTGAGGCCTGTAATGTCTTTCAATTTTATAATTATAGTAGTCTTAATACCTCTGTTAAATTTATATTGTGTCTTACCTTTTTACTACATTATAAGTGATATCATCTGAAATTACATTTTCTAATTGTTTATATTTTTTTTGATGCCTAACACTAAACTTTTGAGTTTTTGTGAATTCCTTATCTGTGAAGTCACTTTTTTTCTAATCTGTGTATCTGTTTTGTTTTAGTATGTTGGCTAGGACCTCTAATTGATGATGTTTCACCAGTAAGGATTGAGGATGCCATTTGCTGTAGTTTCCTTTTTTTTTTTTTTTTTTTTCTCTCTTAGCCAGTCTCCTTTTTTTGTTTGTTTTACTCTTATCAAGAGAAATTTTCTTCTCTTCCCATTTTGCCTAGGGATATGTCAGCTCAGTGTTTTAATGAATGCTTTTTTTGCATCTCCAGTGATTTGTGTCCTTTGTTCATATGGTGACTTACTAATTTTTGCTGCATTTTTATTGGTGCATTATAGTTGTACATAATGGTGAGATTTGTTAATATTCATACATGCACACAGTATAACAATATAATTTGTCCAATGTCATTCCCCAGTAGTTCTCCTCTCTTGCCCCTCCTCCCTCTTGCTGCTCCCTTTACTGATGTCCCCTTGATTTTCATGAGAACCTCCCATCTCTTTCTCCCCTCTTGCTTCTGCATATGAAAGAAACATGCCACCCTTCTGAGTTTGACTTATTTCAGTTTCATCCTTTTTCTGTCAGTGACATAAATTGATTTTTCTTGATGACTGAATAAAACTTCGTTGTGTATATACACCACATTTTCTTTATTTACTCCTCCACTGATGGACACCTATGCTGGTTCCATAGTATGGCTGTTAAGAATTGTGCTGCCATAAAGATGGGTATGCATGTATCCTCTATAGTATGAAGACTAACTCTTTAGGATAAATATTTTAGGATAACTCTTTAGGATAAATATTCCTCATCTAGGAATGGAACCACTGGTACAGCTGGATCATAACGGTGGTTCCATTGCTAGATGAGGAACCTCCATACTGACTTGCATAGTAGTTGCACTAATTTATACCAACTGTGTAAAAATGTTCCTTTTACTCCACATCATCTCTAGCACTTACCATTATTTGTATTCTTGATGGCTATGTACTCTGACGGGAGTAAGGTGAAATCTCAGGGTAGTTTTGATTTGCACTTCCCTAATTGCTAATGACAATGAACATTTTTTCATGTTGGCAATTTGTATTTCTTATTTTGAGAAGTGTTTGTTTAGTTATTTGCCCATTTATTAATTGGGTTATTTCTAAGTTTTTTGAGTTCTTTATTCTGGATATTAATCCTGCCAGAAAAATAGCTAGCAAAGATTTTTCTCCCATTCTGTAGATTCTCTTCATATTCTTAACTGTTTCCTTTGCTGTGCAGAAGCTTTTTAATTTTGTGCTGTCCCATTAATTCTTTTTTTTTTTTTTTTGAGGGGGTACTGGGGATTGAACTAAGGGGCACTTGACCACTGAGTTGCATCCCTAGCCCTATTTTATGTTTTGTTTAGAGACAGGTTCTCACTGAGTTGCTTAGTGCCTTATTTTTGCTGAGGCTGGCTTTGAACTTGTGATTCTCCTGTCTCAGCCTCCTGAGCTGCTGGGATTACAGGCATGTGCCACCGCACCCAGCCTGGTTAACTCTTCTCTTGTTACTGTAGCTCTGTAGTATAATTTGAAGTCAAGAATTAGGATGCCTCCAGCATTGCTTTTTTGGCTTAGAATTGCTTTGGCTATTCTGGGTCTTTTGATGCCTTTTTTTTTTGAATGGACGATTGAACCCAGAGAGTCTTTACCACTGAGCCTCATTACTCCCCAGCCCTTTTTATTTTTTATTTTGAGAGCGTCTCACTAAGTTGCTGCGCTGTTCTTAAACTTGCGATGCCCTCCTGTCTCAGCCTCCCAAGCCATTGGGAGTAAGGGTGTTTGCCACTGTGCCCAGCTGGGTCTTTTATTCTTCAGAATGAATTTTAGGACTGTTGAGTTCTGTCGAGAATGTCATTGGTATCTTGAGGGGATTGCACTGACTCTGTATATTGCTTTTGGTAGTATGGCCTTTTTGACAGTATTAATTCTGCCTATCTGTGAACAGGAGAAGTCTTCTATCTTAGGATGTCTTCAGTTTCTTTCTTCAGTGTTCTATAGTTTTTGTTATAGAGGTCTTTCATGTTCTTGAATAGATTTATTCCTAGTTTTTTTTTTTAAGGCTATTACGAATGGGATTTTATTTCTGATTTCTTTCAGCAGATTCAATATTGTTATGTAGGAAAGCTACTCATTTTTGTGTGTTGATTTTGTAATCTGCTCTTTGGTGAATTTGTTTATTAACTCTAGCAGTCTTTTGGTTGAGCTTTTTGGATCCTCTAAATATAGGATTAGAGCATCTGCAAACAGTAATAATTTGGCTTCTTCCTTTCCTATTTGTATCCCTTTTATTTCCTTCTGTCATTTAATTGTTCTGATTAGAATTTATACTCCTGTATTAAATAGGAGTGGTGAGAATGGACATCTTTGGTCCCTGATTTTCAAGAAATGTTTTTAGTTTTCCCCCATTTGCTATAATGTTGGCTTTTTTTTTTTTTTGTAGATAGCTTTTATGGTATTGAGGAAGGTTCTTTTTATCCCTAGTTTCTTCAGTGTTTTTTTGTTTGTTTGTTTTAATTGCGAATGGGTACTGAAGGCTTTCTATGCACCTATCAAGATGACTAAGTATTTCTTTTTACGTGATGAATTTAATTTATTGATTTGTTTATGTTAAGTCATAGTTGCATCTCTGGGATAAAACCAGCTTGGTTATGATGTACATTCTTCTCACTTTGTCGTTGAAAATTATTTGCTAATATTTTATTAAGGATTTTTGCATCTAAGTTATCAGTGATATTTATATGTAGTTTTCTTTACTTGATGTGTCCTTATCTGGTTTTAGTATGAGTGTGAAACTAGCTTGATGGAATGAATTTAAGTGTTCTATCCCTTTCTGCCTCATGGAATTATTTGAGGTTCATTGGCATTCATTTTTCTTTAAAAATTTTGTAGAATTCAGCTAAGAATCCATCTGGTCTTGGACCTTTCTTTTTGGAAGTCTTTTACTACTACTTCTCTCTCATTGCTAGTTATTGGTCTTTTGAGTTTTCTGTCTTCTTGATTCAGTTTTGGCAGGTTGTATATATCTATATATATCCAATTCTTCTAGGCTACCCAGTTTATTGGAGAATAGTTTCTAATGTTCCTCAAGATTTCTGTGATGTCTTTGTGATTTCTCCTTTTTTATCTCTAATTTTATTAATTTGGATCTTCTTTCTTTTGGTTGGTTTTGCTAGGGGATGATCAGTCTTGTTTATCTTCTTAGGCTGAATTCATCTTGAATTCTCTTTTTTTTAATTGTTTTAGTTGAACATGGACACAATACCTTTATTTTGCTTATTTATTTACTTTGTGTTGTGCTGAGGATCAAACTCAGTGCCTCATGTGTGCAAGGCAAGCACTCTTCCACTGAGCCATAATCCCAGCCCCCTGCATTCTCTTCTTATAGTTCTTAATTTTACATTGAAATTCATAATTTGAACTTGTCAAACATAAGCATAATTATTTATCTGGAGTACCTGTGGATCTTTATCAACTTTATTTTGATTCTCATTCTTGTCTTTTTGTACTTGATTATAAAGTATTTGAAAAAGTAAGTAATTTGGGACCTGTAATATTGTAATCTTCCTCCAGAGTAATTTGGGACCTGTAATATTGTTATCTTAGCTGGGCTTCTAGAAACTGTGCTTCTAGAAGTTGAAACCCCAAAACTGCAAAAGCACACTGCTCAGCCATTTGCTTTCTCTTTTGGAACTGGTAAAATAACCCAAGGGAAAACTTTTCCAAAATTAGCCTTGCTTCTCTGGATTTCTGTATTCTTGTGTACCTTGACTTAGTAATTCTTTACTCTTGTCATATGCTCTTAATATTCCCAAGGGATTTTATTTTTTTTCCTGGCTAGTTGGTTCAAATTATTTGGTCTATTCTGGAAATGAAAGTCTTCATCATACAACCTCTTAAAAAGTAGTCATTACTACAGTGTTCCCCAGCCCTACTAATAAAATATTCCCAAGAGGCAGCATGGGAATAGTGAAAACACTGCAGGCTTGCTCACTTAAGCCTGTGTTTTGGGTCCTGACCCCACATTTACCAACTGTTATCTTTCTCTACCCATTTCTGGGATTCTCAGTGGCCTTTACTTTTGTATATATCATCAATCTCCTAAAGTGACTAAGACTGTGAATTAAAATGTTAAGTACCTAAGCATACCAGCACATGGTACAAGTGCTTAAATATGAACTACCCACTATTCTCTTCTCTTACTCCTACTTCTAGACTACACCATAATATTTATATTGTTCAAAGTTTGAACTTCTACCTCCTTTTTATTTCCTTCAGGTGATTCTAGTCACAAGATTCCTATTTCAAACTTTGAATTGGGGCATGACCAAGCAACTGTATTACAAAACCTGTATAGATTTATTCATCCAAACCCAGGGAACTGGCCACCTATCTACTGCAAGGTAATTTCCAGTTAATAGTTCTTAAGGTATCCATTTAGATACCAGAACATCCACAGAAAGCACCTAGAAAAAGAATTCTTGTCTGTGTATTAACTGTGTGTGTGAAATTAATTCTGAGTAGTTTCAGAGTGATTAATATATAATTCCTTTTCTTTTAAATTTCACTGATTTGGGAGAGATTTTGAAGACTATAAAGCTGAATATATTTTCATTTGGATAGATAACATATTTTCTGAGCTCTTCCTTTTGAAATATCTGCTGTGTCTTTTTAACCTGAAGAATGGATGCTGTATTCTGAACATCTATTATTCCACACAAGATTATCTTTCACAGAAAGTCTAATGTAGCATCCCCCCCTTTTTTGTAATACTGAGAGAAAACTATATTATTTATTTTATCTGAATTCTTCTAGGCTAGGAGTCAGAGAAATTGGGTTTTAACTTTTGTACTTATTAATCATGAGCAGATTATATAATATTTTCCTTCTTAATAGTTTTATGTGTTTGCGTATCCTAAGTCTCACTTTGTTAGCATTGCTATGTAAATGTAACTGGTGAGTAATAACAATAGTTTTTTTCTAATGTATGTCACTTTTTTTTTAATAGTTCTCATTTAGTTATCAAATTTTTCAGTCTTTATTCCCTATATCTCCCCCCACCCATTTGAGAGGATTAATTAATTAAAAGCAACTTAAGGTAGGCATACAATATAAATAATTTTTTTCCCCTTGTCCAGTCTGATGATAGAGCCAGAGTCAATTGGTGTTTGAAACGAATGGCACGAGCATTAGGTAAGTAAAACTATGGGTCACTGCAGAAGTGTGTTACAGTACCTGTTTCCATTTTGATACACACCTTCACTAATTGTGTTTTTTTCTTTACATATTGAAGAATTCAGGCAAGATCTAGAACTTCTCACTGTAGAGGATCTTGTAGTAGGGATCTACCAGCAAAAATTTCTCAAGGAGCCCTCAAAGACCTGGGTTCGAAGCCTCCTAGATGTGGCCATGTGGGATTATTCTAGCAACACAAGGTATTAATAGTGATTTTGATAAGAAAGTTACTTTGGCTTTTTTACTGAATTATATTTTCTTAGAATTGGTATTTTTTTTCTGAGAACATATGGTAGGGCTAGTTGTTTTTGCCTTTTTGAGCAATTTTTTCTATGAGACTTTGTATTGTATTTTTTTGAACATAAGACTCCATTGATTATAAGATACATTGTTACTTTGTGTACCACTAAAAACAAATGGAACTGCCAAATAAACTGACTGTTCTCTCTTATCACTTAGAGTTTCTGTACAATGAAAAGAATGTTTTTAAATTTATTAGATTTCTTTTTTACTGCATGAAACATTTTTGTGCTTACTGATAAAGGAACATGTAAAATGAATACATTGTCTGAAGCATTTTTTTATTTTGAAATAATCTCAGATTCACTGAGAAAGTTGCAAGAATAGTAACACACACCATTCTCTGATTTCCTAGTTAACATTTTAGTACATTCTCATTACAGTTTTGTCTCTACACACTTTTCATAAACCACTTGAGAGTAAGTTGCTGTCATCATGATTCTTTTCACCTAAATACTTCCATGTGTTTCCTAAGAATAAGAACATTTCTCTTACATTACCATAGTACAGTTACAAAATCAGGGTATTGCCAATGACACTGCCTAATCTGAAGACCATATTCATGGTCTCAACGGTTTAGAGAGTGTTAGGTTTCCATAGTGTCTGGAGCAAAAAAAAACAAAAATCAAGCCAGAGTACAATCCAAGAACACAAATAGTACGTTGTCTCTTTCAAAGCTTCTTTAATCTGTAACAGTTCCTTAGTTTTTTCTTTAACTTTCATGATCTTGACATTTTTTGAGAGTACAATCCAGTTGTTTTATAGAATGTCTCCCAGTTTGAGTTGGTCTGTTTTTCTTCATTGTTAGTTTAAGGTTATGCATTTCAGGCAGGAATACTACAAAAATGGTGCTGTGTCTTCTCAGTGTGCCATTATGTGGCAGTATGATGCCAGTTTGTCTCATTCCTGATGATCATGATAACTTTATTTCTTTAAAATAGTGTCAGAGTTCTTTCTTGAAAAGTTACTATTTTGTACCTTATTAATAAATATTTTGCCAGGAAATGCTGTGAGATTAGATCACTATTTTGCTGCTCGAATTTTCATATCCATTGATGATTTAGTCTAAATCATTTACTACTATGTGAAATAGTGGTTTTTCTAGTTTGATTATTTCTTTTGCATTTTTTAGTTGAAATTCTGTAAGAAAGAGCTTTTCTTTTTCACTCTTTTTTTTAATATATTGACGTTAGCATGGACTCATGGATTCCTGTTTTATTCAGTGGAATCTAATCTGTTATTACAGTAATTTATTTTTATGCTCAAATTGTTCCATATATGGCCAGTGGGAAGTCCTTTAAAGCAGTGGTTTTGTTTTTTGTTTTTGTTTTTGTTTATCGCACTTAGAGTGAGCCACATCCCCAACCCCTCCTCACCTTTTTCCTTTTGGAGATAGAGTCTCACTAAATTGCTGAGGCTTGCTTTGAACTTGGAGTCCTCCTGCCTCAGCTTCCCAAGCCACCGGGATCACAGGCATGTGCCATTGCACCCAGCTTCAAACAGTGGTTTCTGTGTCCTGACATTGACTCTTCATTCTTCAGGTGTTTTTGATTTCTGGCACCTTATTTTCCAGACTCACTTTGTAATCTGCTCCACCCTGAATTAGCTGATTCCAACCATCTGTGGTTCCTTATTCACTAATGATGGCATTGAGGGTTAGGATCTGGGTGCTAGGTGTACTGTTGATTCCTTACTAGAATGTCATTGATTCTAGGTCTTAGTGCAGACAGTCAGGAAGTGTGTGTGTGTGTGTGTGTGTTCACACACACTCTCCATGTACATGCATCTCTTCTCTTTTTTCTCTGTATCTTGCTATGAGTTTGTACTGAACCTAAGTTCCAATGCAGTACGATAGAGTTGTGTCGCATTTTCTTATTTTTGTACTTCCTTTCTCTTGAAAGTGAGAAACCTGGATCTCATATCTTTACTTCCTTGTTCGATCCTAGAATGCATTGAAAGTAGGTTCAGAGTTAAATGGGGCACTGTTATAAAACAAAAGAAATGGCAATTATGATTTGTTTATAATTGTCAGATGGCATGGAGTCAAAGTAATGTTCAGAAGTTATTTGAGTTATTTTGTTTTCCACTTCAGTGTAGTTAAATTATGTGTTTGAAATAAGTTCATTTGCTTGTTTATATTCTGTGTTTTTGTTGATTTAGTTATTGTTTGAAATTGTGAAGTATGACCATTTTTCAAACAAGATATATGCAGATGTGTCACTTCAGGCCATCTCCATAACTTAAAACTGGACTCTTTATAGTGCTGAGTTGTATCCAAGGACAGGGATGTCTTGCCATTGGTCAAATCTACTTTTGTGTCTTTCAGATACATTTGAAATTTTTCCCACACAGATTGTGTATATCTGGAATTGACAAATTTTTTTTTGAGGGGAGCAGTTTCTTGATAATTGTTTTTGCTATGAAAATGAGTTTGTTTAGGCTTTCTAATTCTAAAGGAATAAATTTTGATAAATTGTAATTTTGTAGGAAATTGTGCATTTTATGTAGAATTCTAGGTGTATTTGTTTACAGGTTTGCAAAGAAGGTATTCTTTAAAAAATTTTAAATTTCTCTTGTTTCATTGGTTATCTTATTTCTTGTGTATCTGTGCCATCTTGTTTTTACTTAAGCCAGTGTGTGTGGTCTAGATCTGTTGTTTTTTTTTTTTTTTTTTTCTCATTTTCAGCTTTTGTTCTCTGTACTCTGTAGTTCTTTTTCTACTTTGGGGGTCAAAATTTAATTCACTCCTCTTGTTTGGTTTTTATTGTATTTCATCATTGTTTTCAGTGGATCCCATTGATTCTGAAATGCAGTATTTTCATGGGTCATTTTTAACAAGTTCTTTAATTTTCATGACAAAGCTTTTAAATGTCCAGATAAGCCTTTCTGAGTTTTGTTTCTGTTAGTAAATTATGTTGCTTTTGCATTATGATCAAAGAGTGTTTTCTGTAACATTAGTAATTTTATGGAGTCACTTGGCCTTAGGTTTGGGGAGTTTTTTTTGCTTAGTATATAATCAATTTTTGTGGCTTGTTGTATGGGCATGTGAGAATATGTGTTATTTTTCAGGTCACAGCATTGCTGTGTGTTCATAAGGTCTGCATTGATTATTGTGTTAGTCAGCTTTCTGTTACCGTGAAATACCTGAAATGATCAACTTATAAAGAGTAAAGCTTTATTTTGGCTCACAGTTTGGGGGGCTCCAATCCATGAGGGCTTTTGAACCTGTGTTGAGAGTGAATGGTGGTGGGAGTAGTGGGGAAGTGAGAGGGGAAGAAACTTGGCTCACAGTCCTTGGAGGCCACACCCCCAGGAACTTGGTGACCTCCCTCTTGACTCTACCTCTTGAGCACCACACTGCACATCAGGACTTCATTAGTACAGAGACCTTTGTGGGCATGTTCCAAATCCAAACTATAGCAGTTATGTTGTTTGGATTTTCTTATTGTTTTACTTTGACTTATCCTATTGCTCTATCTTGTACTGAGAGTGGCATTTTTTCAGTCTCATGTAATTACTGTGTTTCTGTGTCTCATTATATCTTTTGTAGTTTTGGCTAGTTGCTATGTTTTTTGGTGCCTGTACATAAAAAGTTCGCTGAACTTTGGTATTAGTGGATTGATGAAAGGCTCACTGGAATAGTAAGAGGAAACTGTTTCCTATGATACTTTAGGCACATTAGTAAGGAAATGCTTTGCATAGGAGGGGCCTGTCACTGAGCTCTATAACATAGTAAGATTCTAATGTATGATATTTTACAAGGGAGTTTGGGTTGCAGTGAACTCTAGTAACTGATTCAAACCTGCTAATATAAATGAAGAGGACTCATTTCAAACACTGCTCTGAGACATATGTTAAGAAGACTGTAGTTGGTAATAAAATTTTGAAAAATGTCTCAACTCTAGGACTAAGGGGCAAGTTTATATTGGTGAAATGAATGCAGCTAGACAAAGCAAGTATTTATTATTATCTTTATGTTATTATCTTTATGCTTCCTGTAAGAATTCCTGTTGGATTAATTCACTGTCTAACCTACTGATGAAAACAGGTGTATCCTTTACTTAACCAACTAATATTTATTGAGCATATCCTTGGTGCCAGGCAGTTATGCTACTCACTGTGCTTACGGTGCAAAAAGTAATATGAGCCTGGTGCATTGGTGCACACTTGCAATCCCACAGCTTGAGAGTCTGAGACAGGAGGATCATGAGTTCAGAGCCAGCCTCAGCAAAAGCAAGGCACTAAGCAACTCAATGAGACCCTGTCTCTAAATAAAATACAAAATAAGGCTAGAGATGTGACTCGGTGGTTGAGTGCCCCCAAGTTCAATCCCTGGCACCCAAAAAAGGAAATTAATGTGATCCCTGCCTTTGTGAAGCTACCAGTTAAATGGGAAAAGGACATGGGTTAGTGGTTTTGAAATGGTAATTTTAGCTTATGGTAAGTGCTAAAAAAAATCAACAGGATACTCTTAACAGATGTTTGGACTGCTTTATAAAATGGTCCAAAAAAGCTGAGAACTGAAGCAGGAGAAAGATGAAATGAGGAGGGGCTCAAGGCCTTGTTAGCCATAGGAAGGAATTTTGTCAAATAGTGAAGGGTGGTAGGTTAGGTTTCTACAAGATGTCAGGGTGTTTCATGATTGTATTGGAAGGACACAATGAAATATGGAGCCTGTGATGGTTAGATAACCAGGCAGGCAGTGACTTGGCTTAGATAGGTGACATCAGAGATGGAGGGGAATAGGCTGATTTCACATTGTTTAAAAGTAGGCCTTCCTGGTGGCCTGGGCACAGGGAGAGAGAACTGAAAGAAAAAATGGCAGATGACATAGAGAGGAGCACATTTAATACATTCGGAGACACTGGTGAGGATCAGATGGACCCTGCAGCATGCAGATGAGATCACCTAGACAGAAGGCAGAAAGAGGAGATGATTCAGCACAGCTCTAACCAGTTCTGACATGTTAAAGGGGGCAGAGGCTGAGTTTTTGAGACTGTAGTATCTCTCAGTGTACAGTTGTGTGATGTTAGGAAAGTTCTCATAGCCATCATCAGTGTTAATTGAGGGGATCCTGAATGCAGTAACTGCAGATTTCCTTGAGTTACTCTTTGAGCCCTCTATTTGTTTTCGTTCCCTGGATTAGTTCATTTGGGGGAGTTGTAAGTTGCGGTCTGTTCTGGATGTTTTCATGTTGCAGGCTTTCCTTCAAGTGTGATTGTTCCTGGTTATGTTCATTATTAGAAATGAGGCTTCAAAGCCAAGTAAGTATCCATTGTGTTCAGTAGGGATATCAACTGACTAGGCTTGGTTGTAAGGAAATTAGACAAGCAAGCTTGATAATAAATTAGAGGTAGAATCCTAGTTGCCAGAATATAGAGACTTTGCTTTAGGGTTTCAGCAACCACTTTTGCTGCCTGGTTCTCCAAGTTTAGTTTGTTCACCCCTTTGCCTGGAGTTGGAGAGGTCCTCTATTCTTCGTACAGAAGTTCAGCCTCAGTTCTTACCTCTGTTCTGTGGAGAGGGACATGTCCTCTTGAGAGTCCAGTGCCTCTAATAGATAGATCTTCTCCTGTTGCTTTCTCTGTTAGCACTGAAGGATATCAGTTACTGTTCTTCATTTTTCATGAATTTGTTAAATCTCTTCATCTCTTCCATGGAGACTTTTTCCCCTTTTTTGTTAAATGAATACATGTTATCTTTTTTTGGACTGGTAATTGAACCCAGGAGTGCTCTACCACTGAGCTACATTCCCCGCCCTTTTTTATATTTATATATTGTTTATGTATCTATTTGTCTTATTTATTTTTTACCTTATTTAGATTGGTAGGTATTGGGGATTAAACCCGGGGATGCTCTACCACTTATAAACATTCCCAGTTCTTTTTATTTTTAGACATGGTCTCCATGAGTTGTCTAAGCTGCCCTTGAACTTGTGATCCTCCTGCCTCAACCTCCCAAGTAGCTGGAAGTACAGGCATATGCCACTGCACCCAGCTTGCCATTTGTATTCATTGTCATTTTCAGAGGGTCTCAGAAACAATAGGAAATAATTTTGTACATGTATTTAATTCACAACCTTAAACTAGAAGCCCCAGCAATAGTAGTATTCAGAGAAGTAGTTTATGTTTTGACATTGTTTTCCAGTTTTTATATTTAACAAAAATTTGAGTAGTTCTTGTGTACATAATGCATTAAACTAAATTCTGAGGGAAGTGTGAAGAAGTGACATGACCATCCCTGCCCTCTGCCTTTTGCCTCATAGGAGCAGTAGGCTGTGAAGACACCATGCTGATGCCCCATTTTCTGGTGATGATAGAAATGAGAGAGAAATCACTTTATATGAGTTTAAAAACTCTGAAATGCTATATGGAATTAATGTTTGATTTGGTTCCTCTGGAAAGATGGGTAAAATTTTTATGAGCAGAGATTTCAGTTAAAAGGAAGATTTTTCCATAAGGTTCAGAAATTACCTGAACAGTGACTTCAGAGTGAAGAAGCACAGAGATGGTTGAAGAAAAACCAGTGTGTCCTTTTGACTAGAGCATTACATAGCTATAGCTGGATGGTTCTGAAGGCAGGATTGGCCTTGAAAAGTGTAAGGAATCATAACCCTGAAACAGGAGGGCAAGAGAACACCAGGACTGTCAACGGCTCTGGTGGAGGGAAACAGTATGGGGGATTTAGGAGGAAGCTGTGAGCCTACTCAGAAGATGTGAGACACTGTGGCCTGATGTTAGAATTTTGGAGTGGACATTCATAAAGGAAACATCTGAGACAGGTTACAATAGGAGCTAGATTGGAGGCTGCCCAGCAAGTATTAATAGCTTAACAAAGTACATAGCCAATCTGATTTTCAACAGATTTATAGAGTGAACTTTATTAGAAGAACACTCATTTTTAGGGAATGGGTATGATTTGGAAGTAGGAAATCACAGATCACAACAATGCTGTTTTTAAATACTTATTTTTTCAGTTGTAGTTGGATATCTTTTTAATTAATTAATTTATTTTTTATGTGGTGCTGAGGATTGAACCCAGGGCCTCGCCCATGCTAGGTGAGCGGTCTACCACTGAGCCATAACTCCAGCCGCAACAATGCTATTTTTAGTAGCAGTACAATAGCAGATTGAAGATGTTTTCCCCTGGGGTCAGTATTTTGTAAGTTTGGTTGGTTGGTTTTAATCCTTGAATATGTTGTGAGTTTTTCAATTTCATTTCAGTTCTGATCTCCAGTTCTAATCCTTCATTTCAGTTCTGCCCTCTCATTGCCTAAAAATGTGTTTATGAGGTAGATACTCTTGGGCCTCAAGTTCTAGACAAGGATCAAAACCAGTTAGAAATTAAAAGTTACTTAATTCTGTATGGTTGCATACAAACTTAGGTTTAGTTTTTTACTTAAGTTTAGGATTTGGAGGTTTATGAAGAACATATCCTGGATCACGTTTCTTTGGAAATAGTGGGGCAGTTTTAACCTTATTTTAGATAAGACTTTCATTCTGTTAAATAACTCATCAGTGTGAATGCATATCACTGACACTTTATATTTACTGCAGAGCATGTTTGCAATTTGAGATGAATATTCTTGCTAAGTTTACTCCAGTTTTGCATTATGCAAATAATGCTGTTCTGAATCTCAAAAGACTGTGTACTCAATGAAAAGACCCGCAGGTTTTGTAGTGGTACTCATCAAGTAACATTGTGTTGAATCACACAACTTATTTATTCACTTCCTCTCCAGCATTACCTCCTGAGGTCTCCACTCAAACATCGCCACCTCAGTGAGCCCCTTCCTAATGTTTATATCATCCCTTCTTACTTTTTCCTCCTTAGGCTGTATCATTATAACTTAATATCTAATTTACTATGTATCATGCTTGCATATTTTGGTTAGTCTCCCCACTAAAAAGTAAATTTTGTGTTATCTACTTCTTTCAACACTGTATCCCTAGTGCCTAGAACAATGACTGGCAAATAGTGTGCGCTCAATAAATGTTAAATGGATACGTGTTATCTTTAGTCACCGCTGTGCCTCTGGAACACCCTTTTTATTTCTGTTTAGGGTTATGTGTAATTTGTATAGTATCACGACTCTGCATCAAATGAGATAAAATCTGGGTTTTTTAAAAAAAATCTATTGTGTATTAAATTTAGAAACCTTAATCTTTGAGTAATAGTGTGAGTTTTTCTTAAATTATTTCAGCTAGGCAAGCTAGAAGTCTGGCATGTGAAGACCCTTCAGCAGTGCTGCTTCAGTGAGGATATTAAGGTCCATTTTTTTGTACAGGTGCAAGTGGCATGAAGAAAATGACATTCTCTTCTGTGCTTTAGCTGTTTGCAAGAGGATGGCGTAAGTTGGGGAAGGAGTTTCTTCATAATGCTGCTTTTTGTGCTGAGTTCCTTGGTGTCCATTTTGCTTACTCTTGGGCAGGCGGGTGGGTCTGTTCACCCACCTTACTATATTTTTGTTAAAAAGAAAAGGTGGTTGTTCATGTTACTTCTGTCCAACCGCCCATGTCACTACTCACCGACACATTTTAGTAAATCTTCAGAAGCCTGCACTGAAACCTTTCCTCCTCGGAGTCCTGAGTGCTGAAGGGGACAGCACTTCCTTGTGGAGGTGCTCCAAAAGATAGACCTTTCCTCTCTTCTCGTAGTGAAAGCACCTTATAGTGAGTCCCGGATGTCTGGGGGTTCTGCTAGTCTCTTCACTTAGCAGGCAGTCGTGAGTTCTGAGGATTAACTGTTCCTGGTTTTAGTTTTATATCTGCTTCTGCCCTCTCATTGCCCTAAACATTAGAGAATCCTGGTCATCTTTAACCTCATTCCCATTCCTTCATAACACACCTAAAATAGAACCTGGCAATCAGAAGATTGCTTACCCAGTAATAATCTTTTATGATATGAATTTTACTGCCTATTTCCAACTTATTTCTAAATCTCTAAATTTTCTTTTCCCCCCGCAATAAGAACAGTGTCTCTCAGATGCTTGCTTTTTGAGAATTTTAAAATATGAATGCTTTCGTAGTGAATTGGATGAGAGTAATATAGTGGGTTTTTTGTCTTACTTCATTTTAAAGGTACTGCATCAGCAATTCCCTGGCCACTCTCTTTGGAATCCAGCTTACAGGAGCTCATGTACCACTACAAGATTATGAGGCCAGCAATAGTGTGACACCCAAAATGGTTGTGTTGGATGCAGGGCGTTACCAGGTAAGGACCCTAGGCTACCAGAAAAACCTAGATCTTTTGACTTCTTTGAGGAAAGTCTGTTTACCCTTTTGTTTCTAAATAAACTGACTTTCCTCTCGGGACGCTGCTTCTGTTAGTCTTCTCAAATGATGACATCATCCTCCCCTTCCTTCATCATGGGCTTGCATTTGAAGTAGTTGACCTTGATTTCAGCTTCCAGACTTCTTCATTTCTTCTCCCTAAAACCTATAGGCTTTGACTCTCATGCTGTCTAGGCAAGAGTACCTGACAACCCTTTTTGGATTCAGTATACACTTAAGTTGGTCCTCATTCTTAGAGCAACACTGGCTTGGGAAAACAGTTTTCCTGTCAAACTTCTTTGAGTTTCCCCATAGGTAATCTTTTCAGCTACCTGACCTCTGAATTTCTGAACTTCCCTTCCTCCAGTGTCTTCCACCATGGAAGTTTCCATTCCTGGGATCAGACCCTAGACCCCAAAGGTATTTTCTTCATAATCTCAATTTCAGACATGATCCTCTGTGACTATCTTCCTCTGGTACTCTAGTGCCAATGATTATTTGACATATGTAGTTACTTATACAATTACTTATGCCTGCACTGTTGTACACGCCTTTGGACCATGCATTGCACAACCCCAGGGCACCTTTCACACATATGAAGATGCAGCCTCATTACCTCCTTCTGTCCCACCTTAGGTTCCCTGGTCTGTCACTTATTCCTTGCATTCATTGTCAGCTCCATTAGGCCTCTTTTCTTAGTCATACTTGGTTGACAGAAACAACCCTGATTAACTCTTCCTGCCCTGTGGAGCTATGTGAGACTGGAAATAAACCAGTATGCTGACTGGTCTTTCTTCATTTTCATTACCACCAACCTCAAGAGGGCCATTGATATTGCCTGGCTATTATCCATGCCTCTAGTTTGGTTGCTCTCTCACTCTCCTTGACATTCTTGTATCTTCCATCACCTCTTCTCTAGCTGACCCTGATGACTCCTCTTCAACTCTAAGAAAATAGAAGCAATCAGGAGAAATTTTCCACCTATTCCTACCACCCCTGCTAGCTGCACCCACCACGTCCTCTGCTTTCATTCCTGTATTAATGAGTGGATTGTCTGTTTTCTATCTAAAACCAATCTGTTTATATATTAGATCTCATTCTCTTACTAATCAAGGACATAACACAGTAACTTATTCTTATTTCTTGTATCGTGAGGGTTTCCCTGTGTTCTGAATCTTATTGGCCAACAACCTCATCTTTAAAAAAAAAAAAAAAAAAAAAAGAACTACTGGGCACAGTGGTGCATGCCTGCAATCCAGTGACTCTGGAGGCTGAGACAGGAGGATCTTGACTACAAAGCCAGCCTTAGCAACTTAGTGGAGCACTTAGAAACTCAAGGAGACCCTGTCTCTAAATTAAAATACCAAAAAAAAAAAAAGGCTGGGGATGTGGCTCAGTGGTTAAGTACCCCTAAGTTCAATCACCAGTACCAAAAAAAAAAAAAAAAAGGACCCTGTAATTCCTAATGTCCCTCCAGAGTACCCTATATCTCTCCTTCCCTTTGCAGCAAAAGCTGATCGACACAGGAAAACTATTTGAGTCTTAGTTTGCATTTGTAAAGAGTCATTTGAAGTAGACCATCCAATATTTGATAAGAAATAAACATTTCCCCCCACCCCTGGTATTTTCCTGTTACTTTACAGAAGCTAAGGGTTGAGAGTCCAGGATTCTCTCATTTCAACTCTTCTAATCAGGAACAAAGTTCAAACACAGCCACTGGTAAGCATCTTAAATTTTATAAGAATGTACATTACAGAGGTTTTAGGGCCTTAAAGCTTACTAAGGTCTCAGCTTACTAAGCATCAGATGTTCCTAGATAAGCTTTAGTATATAGGAAGCTTGTTGAATTAGGTGTTTTGCTTGGCATTAGTGCCTTATACAATTTGATATGTACATTTTTTTATCACTTTCATGGAGTATAACTTATTCCTCAGACTTTTGTTCAGGGTATTAGAAAAAAAGATTGTAGCCACTATGGTTGTATAATTTTGATGTGGTGATATATCTTTTGGGAGATGAGAAACTTTAAAAGCTAGTAAACATGAAATTTCAAGTGGTGCTTGAAGAACTTCAATTAGGATTTTCTGCTCTAAAAACAAAAGGGAACATTTTTCTGCCTTTTCCTTTACATAGAATTTCTTCTTTTCATTATCTATTTAAATAAGGCTTAGGGGCCTACAGTAGGATGAGAGTCAGCAATTAAAGTAGTCTTTAGAGAAAAATCACTACATTTCCTTTTATTATATTTTCAATATCCTAGGTGATTACCCATCTGGGGTGAAAATTTCAGGCCAAAACAGCAGTGTTCGAGGAAGAGGGATTACCCGCTTACTAGAAAGCATTTCCAGTTCCTCCAGCAATATCCACAAATTCTCCAACTGTGAGACCTCACTCTCACCTTACATGTCCCAAAAAGACGGGTATAAATCTTTCTCTTCTTTGTCTTAATGATGGTACTTTTTTCAGTTTCTGGAAAAATAACAGGCCCAACTTCCCTTCTGACTACAGTCGTATTAAACACATAGATCACATCAATGATAAATGTCACTACTCTAAAGACTATGTAATTTGTAAGGAAACTCTGTTTCATAGATTAAAAATAATTGTGGTTGGAAAAGATCTTGGCATTCCTGCTTTTTTCCTTTTGAAGCTTATTCTGTTTTCTGATGGTATGGTGGGCATGCCGTTGAAGTTCAGTATTCTATAAGAACTGTGCTTTAGGGACTGTTATAAATTAGTAATTCTCTCCCCTGCAATAAAGGTATTTTGAGTATTAATCTGTTTCTTCCTATTATGAAATATAAGAACCTTATACTGGAGATCTTGAGGCCATTTGCATTGCAGATACCTAAGAAATTTAGATTTTAACAAAAAATAAAGTTGTGCTACTTTAAAAAGTTTTTGAAATAAGCTTACTCTGGCAAAAGGAGTCATTTGAAGATGAGAATTCAAAAGGAGAAAAATTATGTAAATTAATCACCTGGCTGGATAATGACTGAATTCTAGGATTTGGGGCCACAGAACTCAAGGAAATATCATACTGTATCAGGTGTCTACCCAGTGACTGAACCCTGCTGGCTGACGTTCTTAACCTAGTGTGGAGTATTAAGTAGTCCCAGAGGAGGAACACAGAATTTTGTTTCCTTTGGAACCAGAGCCAAGACTATACTTAACATAGGCAGAAACAGCATTCTTACTTAGGACTGTCCAACCTGAGACCTTGGTCCCTCTGATTACACAGAATCACTTAAGGTGTGTCATGAGACTCTGAAGGGAAAAGGTTTTTCTTTATACATATAATTCTCCTTTACTAACTATTGAGTACTGACTTAGTGGATGTTTTATGTTTATCATCTTGTGAAATCCTTATCAACCACTCTGAAGGAGATACAAAACAATAGCGCTATCAGCAGCCCTCAAGTTGCACAGCTGTTAAGGAAATGAAATGTTGTTCCTAACCAGGTCATTCTGATTCCAGATACCATGCTCCTGACATACCATCCTGCCCTCTAACTCCCTTTCCCCCACTCCATGTCTAATACCAGAGGTTTGAATAAGAAACAGTAGACTGTGTTTCTAATAACAGGGGTTTTTTTCCTCTAAAAACTTCATATTCAAGCTTTGGAATCATCTATTAAAAATCAGCATAATAATAATTGGGTTTCCTGAGGAAGAGGAAGGAAGGTCTAACATTATAATTTAGCCCCCTAGCCATGTTTTCTTTCATTTGTAGAGAGAAAAAAAGGATAAAAAGGGATCTTATGAAAGTAGAAGGGAGACGAGTTGGGTAGAGGAAGGGGATCTGAAGAGGAAGGAGAGGAGGAACTAAGGAGTGAACTTGACCAAATTATGTTATGCACGTGTACAAATCCCACTATGATGCATTATTATGTACCATGAAAAAAAACTTAAAATATGCTTAACACAAATTACAAGGATACTACTGGGATGGTATCATCAAAAAATGGAAAATAAGAATGTGGAGAAATTTGAATCCTCAAATATTGCTGATAGGAATGTAAAAATGATACTGTTGCTATGGAAACCAATTTGGCAGTTCCTCAAAAAAATTTAAACATGCAGTAACCATATCATTCAGCAAGTCCATTCCTAGGTTTATACCCAGGAGAACTGAAAATGTTTTCCTGCAGAACCTTGGACATGATAGCCCCCAAATGGATATGACCCCAGTGCCCATTAACTAATAGATTGGTAAAGAAAATGTGGTATATTTATACAAGGAAATCATCATTCAGCTGTGAAAATGGAGTGCTACATGTACAACGTGGATGAACCTTGGAGACATTATGATAAGTGAAAGAAGCCAGACACACATGACCACATACTGTATGATTCTGTGTGCATATGAATTTTCCAGAAAGGACAAATCCATGAAGACTAGATTTGTGGTTGCCAGGGGGTGATGAGGAGTGACTGGATACAGGGTTTCTTTGGAGTATGTTGGTAATGTTCTGGAATTAAACAACGATGATGGTTCTAAAACCTTGTCATTGTATTGAAACCAGGTCATCGTATTCTTAGTGAGTTGTAAAGTATGTGAATGCTCAGGAAAGGTGCTATGTGGAAGTCAGAGTAGTGGGACAGAGAAAGATTCCCCATTTGTGATGGACAGAATCCCAGGTTGATCTGGAGCAATTTTGTAGAGAGATTAAAATTAAAAGAGTGAGAAAGTTTCAGAATAGACGAAGTGAGGAGAGGGGAATTTAAAGAATAGCACTTGTTAAAATATGTATTTGAAATGAAGTAGTACATTTGAAGAATTTTAAGAATTTTTCCCTGATTGAAAGAAACCTGGATGCTTGTGCAGGAGAGGTGAAAGAGAAAAAGTACATCAAGCCAAACTGTTTGCTTTTGTACTGATAAAACAAAGCCAGGAAACAGGTTTCAAGGTAGAGTACTAAAGCTGGATGCTGCTGCATTCCTGTAATCCCAGCCACTCAGTAGGCTGCAGAAGGAGGAGCACAAGTTCCAGTCCAGCCTGAGCAGCCTTTTGAGACTTGTATCAAAATAAAAAAATTTTAAAGGTCTGGAGAGTTGAGTTCAGTGGTAGAACACCCTTGGGTTCAATTCCCAATAACCTTCCCACCCCCCCCCCCCAAAATGAAAAAAGTCACAAGCACTGTCTACTTTTCCTCTCCCAAAATAACTGAAAATAATACATATGACAGTACAGCCCACACTGAGGAACAAAGTAGATTGAGAAATTCCTAGTAGAAGGGGCCTGCTGAGAGCCAAGTGGCATAAGTAAGAGAAAAACCGTAACAAGGACCTGCTGTCTGTAGCTTTATCTTTTTCAGGATAAAGAAGATCTTCAGGAGAAGATCCTTGAAAATAATTATTAGAGACGGGAATAAATTGCCTACAAAAGGCAGTTGATAATCAGATTGACCTCAGGATTCTTGTCAGCCAAACTGGTTGTAAGAAGACAAAGCAGTAATATCTTCAGAAGTTTAAGGAAGTTAGAAGTCTGCAGGCAAACTTCAGAGATGTTGTATGTTTGGTTCTAGATCACTGCATAAAGTAAATATGTGGCCATATTGCAAATTACATGGACTTTGGTTTCCCAGTCCATATAAACTTATGCTTATGCTAGACTAAATGTGTGATAGCATTGGGTGTTTAAAAAAAAAAACTACATGGCTGAATTTAAAAATACTTGATTACTTAAAAATGCCAGTATCGGGCTGGGGATGGGGCTCAAGCGGTAGCGCGCTCACTTGTCTTGCGTGCAGCCCGGGTTCGATCCTCAGCACCACATACAAACAAAGATGTTGTGTCCGCCGAGAACTAAAAAAATAAATATTTTTTTAAAATGCCAGTATCATCTGAGCCTTCAGGGAGTCTGTCTTTTGCTAGTGGAGGGTCTTGCCTTGATGTTGACGGCTGCTGATGAGTGCGATGACTGCTGAAGGTTAAGTTGGATATAGCAATTTCTTAAAAATTTGGCACATCAGTTGGTCCTTTCATGAAAGAACTCTCATGGGATGCTGTTACCCCTTTACCCACCGTGTTCACTTTCTGTCACTGTGACAAAGTACCTGAGAAGATCAAAGAAGGAAAGGTTATTTTGGATCATAGTTTCATAGGTTTCAGGCCATTTTTCTGTGGGGACTGTGGTGAGGCAGAACATTGTGGCAGGGAGCATGTGCTGGAGTGCAGCTGCTTATCTTATGGCAACCAGGAAGCAAAGAGAGCAAAAGGGGGCCAAAACCAGGATATTCTATTCAAAGGCATGCCCCAAATAATCTACTACCTCCAACTAGGCCCACCTCTTATGGTTGTACCACCACCCAGCAGGCCATCAAGCTATAGTGGAAACAATTCATTCATGAGGTCAAAGCCTTTGTGATACAGTCACCTCCAGAGACCCCACCTCTGAACACTGCTGCAGTGGGACCAAGCCATCAACACATCAGCTTTTGGGGGACATTTCAGATTCAGATTCTAACACAGTAGAACTCCTTTCATAACTGGAGTTGATCCTCTGAAACAATGCCACTGCTTTATCCACTAAGTTGATATTCTTAGTGTTTGGTTATCTCAGCAGTGTTTCCCGGTATCTTCACCAGGAGTAGATTCCATCTCAAGAAACACTGTCTTTGCTCTTAAGAAGCAACCCCTCGTCCATTAAAATTTTATCATGAAATTGTAGAATTATGTCACATATTCAGGCTCCACTTCTGATTCTAGTTCTTTTGCTGTTTTTGCCACATCAAGTTACTTCCTCACTGAAGTCTTGAGACCCTGAAAGTCAACCACAAGGGTTGCAACCAACTCCTTCCAAACTTCCTGGGTGTTGGTATTTTAGGGTCATCTAGAATAGTGAATCCTTCCCAGAAGATTTTCCATCAGAGGAATCACTTTGTGTGGCAGCTATAACTTTATAAAAGGGACTTCCTAAGACTTGAAAGTAAAAGTTACTTTGACCCATGGGCTGTAGAGCAGATGTGGTGTTAGTAGGCATCAAAACAGCATTAGTCTTGAACCTCTCAGAGGTCTTGCATGACCAGGTGCATTGTCAGAAATTTTTTTCCTCCTGAGCAGTAGATCTTAAAGTGTTGAGTAAACCATGTTGTAAACAGATGTACTGTCATCCCCGTGTTGTCCCATTTATGGGGCACAGGCAGAGGAGGATTAAGGGCCTAGGATTTTCAGTGAGCACTGGCTTCAACTTGTCATCAGCAACACTGTCTCCTAACTTAAAAGAGTCAGTCTGTTCTTTGAAACCAGGCCTTGAATTCTCTAGCTATGAAAATCCTAGATGGCATCATCTTCCAAAACATGGCTTTTTTATCTGTTGAAACCTGCTGTGAGTGTGGCTGGACCTGGTGGGTAACTCAGTGCCACTTGCACACCAGCACTTGCTCTATCATGCTGTGGAGATGTTGCTTCTTCTTTCACCATTGAGAGTTCTGTACAGAATCTGACTCTTGGCAGATAAATGATGTGTGAATATTTTCTGCCATTTTGGGGTTGTCTTTTCACTTAAAGGAAAGTGTCAGTACACAGTTTTGTCCCTGTGTGAACATCGTACAGTGTGCTTACATGAAGTTGGTTATGTCACTAGTTAACCTGAGGCTACTATCATATCATCATATACATGGTCCATCATTGACCGAAATGCCATTTTTGTAGCACATGACCATAAAAACATTTAAAGCTTATCACTTACAGGCTCTTTTCTCAAAGAATTGCTAAAGGATGTTCTTCAGAAGAAAAATGAATAAAATACAAGAAGTTAATTGGTAAGTTAATTGGTAAAACATGCTGTCTAACTCACAGATTGGCAAGCCATGAAGCTCTGGCCAAAGCTGACCTGCCCCATATTTTGCCAACAGTTTAATGGAGATATAGCCACACCAATTGTTTAAGTATAATCCATGGTTAATTTTACACTATAACAGCAGAATTGAGTAATGACAATTTTATGTCCTGTGAAACCTGAATATTTACTATATGGGCCTTGACTATTTAAACCAGTTCAGTTCCCAGTCTAAATTATTAGTGTTGAAGTGTACTTAAAAATAACATTCTAGTGAATAAAGAAACTGTGGTACATATACACAATGGAATATTAATATTACTCAGCATTAAAAGAGAATAAAATAATGACATTTTCAGGTAAATGGATGGAATTGGAGAATATCATGCTAAGCGAAGTAAGCCAATCCTCAAAACCCAAAGGCCCAATGTTCTCTCTCTGATAATGGATGCTGATTCATAATGGGGGCTGGGAATAGGAAGAATGGAGGAACTTCAACTGGGCAAAGGGGAGGGAGGGAAGGAGAAGGGGGCATGGGGCCAGGAAAGGTGGTGGAATGAGATGGACTTCATGCAGGTACATGTATAACTAGGTACATGTATAACTGCACATATGGTATGACACTACATTGTGTCCAACCAGAGAAATGAAAGGTTATGCTCCATTTGTGTACGGAGAATCGAAATGCATTCTGCTGTCACACATACCTAATTAGAACAAATAAATAAATAATATATATTTTAAAAATGGCATTCTGGGGCTGGGGAGATAACTCGGGGTAGAGTGCTTGCCTAGCCTGTACGAGGCCCTAGGTTCATCCCCAGTACCCACCCCACCCAGTGACTCTGGAGGCTTTGACAGGAGGGTCACAAGTTGTAGGCCAGCCTGGGCAACCCTGTCTCAAATGTAAAGGTCTGGGTATGTAGCTCAGTGGTAAAACACCCCTGAATTCAGTCCCCAGAACTAGATAAAACTAGAATCCTTGACTCTGTCTGAAGGAGAGGTATGACAGACAGAGAACGGGGAGCTGGAGCCTGAGTCTTTGCCCTCTTAGGGGCTGAAAATGGTGCCAGGCTGGTGACCTGTTCTGGACACTGTCAAAAATGGGCAGCAGTCCTCTAAAGGAATATTTCCTCCCTTGGTCTGTAGGATTCCTGGAGATCAGCATCAAAACAGTAAGCTTGTTAAGCCTGGGAAGTGTGACAGAAGGTGGAGATCCCAAGGGCAGTGTCCACAGACAGCAGTTGCCCCAGAGGACTGTCGCACTGGGGCTGTGGGTGAGAAGCTGGGACTTCAGGTATGAAGTGTCCGCACAGTCCACAAAGAGCAAGCTGTGACTGCTTAAGCAAGAATGTTTGAAGAAACAAAGGAACTTCTAGGAACAAAAAACATATAATTGTTCTTGAAGTGACAAAACCCTCAATGAAAATTTATATCTGAAAAGAAAATTACTGCCTTGGAAGGTTATTTTAAAGAAATTACCTAGAATATAGAAAAAAAAAAAAGTCTAAGGGAAAAAAAGGAAGTCTAATTGGAATCCCTACAGAGAAGCATGAAGGGAGAAAGGATGAGTAGAAGTATTTACAGGAATAATGACTTAAATTTTTAAGAAGTGAAAATCATGAATCTTCAGGATAAATAAATCTAGAGAAAGTGAAGGGAAAACAGAACATGGTAGACCTGGGAAGCAGCTGGAGGCAGCCACAGCATGTGGAGAAGGACTTCACAACTTGTGTGAGAAAATAATTGTCAAACTAAACTTTTGAACCCAGTATAATATCTTTGAAGAGAGGGGATAAACTAAATGTGGATTAAACAGAATTATAGATTTAATGAAATTGTGGATTTAACGAAAGTTTGCCGTCATTAAACTTACAATAAAGGACTTTAAGAGAATATTATTCCAAAACAGTCAAATGTGAGGTGATATGGCAGGGATATAAAACAGCAAATGTGAATCCAGACAGATTATTTGTATCACAATTATACTGAGACTTTATTCCACTTTAGAAAATAAAGGTAGAAGGATCCTGTGTGCTTGTCCAGTAAATTGTGAGATTTTATGCCCTTAACTTTTTTATTTATTTATTTATTTTTTTTTTTTAGTTTTCGGCGGACACAACATCTTTGTTTGTATGTGGTGCTGAGGATCGAACCCGGGCCACACGCATGCCAGGCAAGCGTGCTACCACTTGAGCCACAGCCCCAGCCCCGATGCCCTTAACTTTTTGCAAGGGAAAAATAAATAAATAAATAAAAAGCCACCCTGAAACGTTCAATGCAGCCCCTGTTGGCTGCCACCTTAGGATTTTATTCACCCACTACAGCAGTTTGAAGAATCTAAAATGTCCATTTCACCATTTAAGATGACAAGAGGGCAATTTAAATAAAATTGGCTTCTGGGGAGCTGAGAGGCAAATCTGCCAGCAGGTTCCAAGGAGAATCTAGCATTTGTACTAGAACTCGCTAAAAATAGCGTGCATTTCTGCGTCCTGCTGGCACACCCTGGTGTTCAGCACAGCTACCTGAACGTTGGACAGGTCACAGAGGAGGCTGGCAAGCACTTAAGAGGCCTCTAACTAATGACCTCAGACCCTGACTCTACCAAATGCTGTCAACACCCTTTTTCAACTTTTCTCATTTTCTGGGACCTGTTTTTAACCTCCCCCCAACCAAAACAAAATGTCAGAGGCCACAGAGCTCTGAACACGACTTGAGCACAAGGTGAGAAGCTCCTTCTAGTGCCAATGAAGTATATTTAAACAATGAAGCCAAGTCCTTGTCCTGGAGCTGTGGCCCTGGAGGGCCACAGAACCCACCATCCCAGTGTGGGTCTGAGGAGCTGGGAGCCAGGGGGTGCAGACTGTCACCTCACAGGGGCAGGCTGGCCTGGTGTGGACACCTGCTCTACATATACCCCCACCCTGCAACATCCCCAATTTCACGAACCTCTCGCTTCCCAACAAATGGGTATAAAACAAGTGGGGCAGAGCTGAATGGGATTGTAGGGCTAGCCAGTAGCATGGCACTTTCCCAAGCCCTGATGAGCATGAATTTGGACCAATGGTGTTGACCCAAGGGTAGAGAAGCCCCTCGACTAGCACATTCAGGCGGCAACCTCTGTCAGGCTCACCTGTTGTCCTTGTGAGAGTTCTCTGTTTTCTAATTTTATTTGTTCATTTTAGAAATACATTCTGCTGTTCTTCACACTTGAATAAATCCTGCTCTTTCCACCCTTGGATTCTGTTGTCTGGTTTGTAAGACAAGAACCCAGGGAAAAGTCGGCGGTGAGCAATGGTGGCTGTGGCAACAGTGGTGGGCATGGCCCACCATCTAGAGCTCCTACCCTGAGAGCCGTAACACACTCTCAATAGCAGAGGAAGAAGCTGGCTCTTCCAGGTGCCACACTTTGAGCTGATGCCACCTGCCAGGAGAAGAGGAGAATGGAGTTTGGTCTCAAAGTCTGGCTTCACTAGGACATTGTTGAGTGGTAGAGCACCTGCTGGTATGGTGAGGTTCTGGGTTCAGTCTCAGTACCTTAAAAAATAGAGAAATAGACACACATAAAAACATAAGTTCTCACTCCTGCCTAATGATTCTCCAGCCCAGCCCAGGACAATTGTCCTCTGCCTCAGAGCATGTCACATTTTCCATCTTGTAGTAAAGCTGTGTATGTATATTTTGTCTCCCCAGTATAGGGACAAAAGATATTTATAGAAGTGTAGGATAGGTATTTCTGTAGTTCAAATTCAGAAGTTAAAAAGGGTAAACAGAAACTCTTAAGCATGACACCATTGTCCCAGAGTACCCAATTCCTTTTCCCCCAGACTACCAATGGGACCAGTTTCTTTGAAATTATTGATGTAAAATAATAACTCAACTTTAAAGGAAATAAGAAAATAGTTTACTTTGAGCCAAATATCAGTGTGACCATGGCCTTGAAACACAGATTCAAGTTAGTTTGGATGACGTTCCACTGTGAAAGAGGTGACATGAACTTTCATAGTCACAGAATAAAAAGTCATGAGTCAGTGTACTTACTAAATACACCGGTGAGGTCCTCCAGCAGGCGAACCCCAGTGAGATGGCGCAGTCTCCTCCACAGGGTTCAGGTGTCTCAGCTTTGAGGTTGGTGGAGGCTAGAGGTGTTTCAAGCTTAGCAATACATTCTGAGAGTTTTTTCTGTAAGTTACAAGGGTGTCAGATACAGAGGTTGATAAGAAGTGACCGTTAAAAGGGTCAAAAGTAGCCCAAGATAACTTTGGCTCCCGATCTACACCACACCTCTGATGTTCCACTTAGCCAAGGCACACGTCTGTAGGGTCTTTGGTACACAGATGCAGCTTCTTCAACCCCAGGCCATAGCAGAACCGTACTCATCATGCCATGTATTATTTATTCCCTATATCAAAAAGCAGAAATGCTAATATGGAGGAGGAAAATGTTTTCTACTCATCTTGGGTTCATGATTAAGATCTTATAACCAAAAATCAAAACGAAAAGCATACAAATTATAACTTCCACATGACTTGAGAGCCTTTATAACAAAATGGGAACTCAGTTAAATTAAAGTGATTTTCATAGTGGACTTAATGAGGAACGGTCAGTCATGGAAAAATATGATTGACGGCAAAAAGATATGAGGTACCAGTGATCAACAAGGGACTTAGGAAGGCCTGTTCGGATTCTTCTTGGCTCATAGTCCTGGAGGTGAGGATGCTCTTTCCTCCAGGTAGCCAGGAGGGCACTTCCTACAGGAAGGTCTCATGACCTGTGTTTTAGTCAGATTTCTCACTGCTGTGACTAAAAGACCAGACAAGAACAATTTTAAAGGAAAAGTTTATTTGGGAGCTCATAGTCTCGGAGGTCTTAGTCCATAGACAGCTATTTTTTCTTTCTTATATAAAAGGTGGCATATCATGCATGTTTTTCTTCACTTTGCTTCCCTCAACACTGTCCCCTAGCGATCACTGAGAGACCCTCCTTGGTGTTTCTACAGTGTATTTTGCTGTGTGGTGGAAGCTCTGCCTATTTAACTATTGACCCATCAGTTCCGGCTGCTGCTAGTCTTTACCACCAATAGTGTTGCAATGGTACCTGTGCATCTTGTCTTGTGCTATTCTTGCTAGTATGTTTTTGGATAGTGTTGTAGAATCTCGATTCCCAAAAGACTAACTTCCAGGGTGACTGCTTTGTCAAATGGTATCTTTCTGCTAGGTTTGGCCAAGTTCCTCTTCGTCTGAATTGTGCCATTCTCCCCTCCCTCCAGCAGTGCCAAAGGGCCCTCCTGCATCACGGTTGCCTCACCAGTAGAGCACGTGCCACATTTTAGTTGTTTGCCAACCTTACTGGCAAGCAATGGTATCTTAGTGTATTTCAATTTACATTCATCTTGCGATAAGAAAGAGTGATATTGGGCACCTTTTCAAAGGGCTAACAGTCACTTTCACTTATTTTCTGTGCATTGCCTGTTCATATCCTTGATGAAGCTTTTCTTTTTATTTTGAATTATGACCTTTCTGTAAACAGTCTCGAATTCTAGCAAAAATACTCTGTCCAAGAGACCTCAGCTCCTGTGAAATGCAGTTGGAAGGTGGCGTGGGACCCTGGAGTGTAGCTGATGTGTAATTAGCATATGGACAAAGCACAGATGTTTTCAGATGTTGATTCAGGTTTGAATCTAAGGTAAGGAATATTGGATTTCTTGGGTATTTCAATTCTCATAATTAACTAATCAATTCAACTAATAATGTTTGCGTACACACCGTGTCCGAGCACTGTTCTCCCTCAAAGAGTGGTGGAGAAGGAAGGGACATTATTCACCTGATTCAGGGATCAGCCCTAAAGAACATACTCTTCTTTGCTATGATTTCCCTGTGTTTGCATTTTCTCCACTGAGTCAAAAGCAGTGGTAATGACCTGGTTTCTACTGCAAGAGTGACTGTTAGTGCTAGCAGACCTTCAGCCTCACTTGTCTCAGTATATTCTTTCATCAGTGAGGCCAAAAATCAACCAAACGAAGAAAAAATACCAAAAACCCTCCAGAGGGCTTGTCATTGCTAAGTCACACACAGCAGGGCCCCTGGTTTTCAGTCTTCCTGAGTTATTTCCACAGCCTCCGCCTGTAGAGCTAGGGGAGTAAAAATAACATCAATCGACTCTGCCTTTGGTGGCCTGGTCCATCTAGAGAGCAGCCCTTGTGACCTGGCTGAGCGATACGTGGTGTGGCCGCGTTTCTGCCTGTTCCCTGGCCAAGCCCCAGAGCCCTCCTGGTCGTGGGACAGGTTCAAAGCGACTGCAAGGTGTGTTTCATGTTGTGAGGGGGACAGTGGAAGCCAGAAGTGGAGCACGGGGCTGAGGGGAGCACGCGGGAGGGAAAGGCTGCGAGCGAGGGACCAAGGGAGCTGTGAGCTGAGCAACGTGTTGAACTCCTGTGTTTATTTAAGGGCTCTGCATCTCTCTGCTGTGGCTGGGACCTGGGGTGTCCCCACGTCTGAGTGCTGAGGGCGCGGTCCTCCCTGCGGTTCAGAGGTGGGGCTTTAACTGAATGGAACCCTGTTGAAGGGAGTAGGTCCCTGAAGGCATGCCCTTGGGGACTGTCTCTGTCCTAGCCCCCTTCCCCTTTCTCCTTCCCTCTGCCTCTCCCTCTTTCTCCTTCCTGGCTGCCGTGAGGTGAGTGGATTTCCTCCTCCATGCCCTGTGCTGCCACAGGTCTATAGCAGTGGGACCAAAGCCACTATGGACTGAATCTTGGAGCCAAAATAAACTTTTCCTCCTATAAGACAATTTTCTCAGGTATTTTGTTACAGTGACAAAAAGCTGATAAACATACAGTCTAAAAGAGAAAGTTCAGTAATAAAGCTCAGAACTTAAATAGCTAGGCCTGAGACTGGGTCCTATCTGTCATCGATTGGCTGCATGATCCAAGTTTGACAAGTGCCATCAATGTTCTGAGACCCGGTTTCTTCATCTATAAATCGAGATTAATAATGCCTGGCTGATAGTGGCATGAAGATTAAAATGGTGTGTGTCTTTGACTCTGCTTTATAAAGCCCAGTGCTTCTCAGGAGATGCTCGTGAGCTGGCTTCGTGAACTTCTAACAGACCGTTTCCACCCTTGACAGCTTCCAGCATGCCTGTGCACACCGCAAGATATTTAGGCAGGGAAGCCAGCTAATTGGGATTTGCTGAGTCTGATTTTCTGGAAAGCTGGTAGAGTGTCTGAAGCCTCTTCCTGGATACCTGCTGAGAAGAGACTTAAAACCCACCTTGCAAAGCTCCTGCCTCCAGACAGCTGCCACCTCCTCTTCTCACAGCAATCAGGGATAATTGCTGCTGGCACAGTGAGGCCCGTGCCCATTCGGGCAGCACAAAGAAATTAGAAAACTCCTTGGGTTCTGATTGCTGGCGGGGGAGGGAGTGGAACAGCCTCAGTGTGTGTCCAGGTGCCATCCTGCAGGCACCCACTTCCGCCTCTGCTGCTCTGGAGATGCATGCAGGTGGGTGCTGCCGTCACTCAGGGCCCACTGTGAGGCACTGCCCAACCCTGGAGGTCCCCACGTAGGCAAGGCTCAGAGTGAGAGTCTGTCCAGCCCTCTGGGAACGTCAGGAGTGAGTTTCATGTGCAAGCAGAAAAGCTTTGATCATGGGAACCTGACACTGATTCAGGAAAAAAGGTTGTGGAAGATTCTCGCGCTGAATAAGCGATGCCCAATTAAGTCTTCCCACTTTAGAATTCCTCCAGCCAGTTCTGTGACAAAAAAGGGCAAAGTGGAAACTGGTGGGTTTGCTTCAAGTGCTAGAAAGGAAAGGACATCTTCTGGTGCCCTGTGGACCCTCCTCCAGCTGCGGAGGCAGCCCCTCCTCCTCCGCGAGGACACTCAAGGTGTCCTCAGAAGGCCCGGTCACTTCCTGGCCACCCTCAGAGGGCATCGCCTCCCCTTGCTGCCTGGTGTCCCAAGCCTGCCCCAGCTACAGCCCTCCATGCTCCAGGGACTGCCCGCCTGTTTCCTGTTTCCGCTCTCCTTATTCAAGGCCATTCACTCCCATTTTTTTAAAGGCTTAAGGCGGTTCCACAAATGCACAAATGATGAAAACCAAATAAAGGCGAAATCAATGTGAAGATAAAAATGAGGGGAAGGAAGTTGGAAGATAGACCACTTGTCACCAGCTCTACTTAGGAATATCCTGTACAGGGGCTGGGTGTGCCCAAGTTTGACCTGGAGCTTCCTCAAAACCACTCTAAAGAGGAGAACACAAATCATGTAGAGTTCGTGGTGTCCTTAAGCAAAAACAGTATGTATATAACAAATTTGTTGTTCATGAGTAGCCATAACCTTCCTAGTAGGAGGACTTGAGAGAAAATTCTCCGGTGGATTCAACAAACGTGGTGAGCAGTGTCCTTGACAGTGTCCTAACAGTAAACACAGAAGTGACTTAATACTGTTTTTAACAACAGCATCCTGTGGAATACAGTAATTCCAGTGCCAAGGTGGCCTGAACCAAGAACAGCTCTGAGGGGTGGCCTGGGACAGGGTGAAGTGACTGTACCACAGACTTTGTACAATTCCCTGTATTGTTTCTTTCAATAGATATTTTTGGAATTTACTGTTGGCAGTGAATCCAAAGTCAGAACCTGTCGAGGCTTCTGGGGTGCACATGTTCTTTTTGGGCCAGCAGAGGGAGGGGAGGGGAGGCCCCGTGGTCTTCATTCTGAGGAGGGGGTGCCTCCTGGAAACACTGCCTGTGTGGAGGCTACCCCGCCTGGTTCTGCATGGAGTTGGCCTGGGGGCCCCGTGAGAAGGAAGAACCCGGGGAGGGTGGCTCCAACCAGGAAGGCAGCCCAGGTGGACCTCAGGTGGCCGGCCAGACCATGGGGAACGGGAGGACTCACAGAGGAGAGCTGAAAGCGGCATCTTGAGCCCCGCCTCTGGTTGACCTGGAGGACTAGGGCTGGGAAGACACAGCGGGGCCCTCTGCTCTTGGTGTGGCCCGGCCAGGTCGTGCCATCCAGCCATGATGGAGGAAGGAGGGGCTGCTGCAGCCCACACCTCTGGAACTGGCCGCAGGCATTGAGACCTCGCCAGTGAAAACCAAAGAGTCTGACTCCGCCTGCCACACCTGGAGACCGTGACTGCAACCAGGAGCCATAGGGGGCCCTTGAGGACTGGGGCTCATTGGGGTGGGGCCACCTTGGAAGCTTGGCCTGGGGGACCAGGGCTGGAGCCAATACGTATGGTCCCTGAGCCTCCTCCTCTGACCACCTGACTTCAGTGCAGGGATGCACAGGTCAGCACCCGGCTCTGGGCACCTGTGCCAGCACACGTTTCAGTCTCTTCTCTTTTGCCTCAGGAGGATGCCACCCACCCACCGGGGCACCAGGAAGTATGGGGATGTGGCAGCCCAAAAGCAACCCTGTTAAAAGACAGTTATAAGGAATCCAGTTTTTCAGATCTTAATTGGCTTTTCCTGGCAATTCTAGAATCTGGCAGCAATTCAGAATGTACCACCCCACCACATGTGCAGGCTGTATTTATAGCCAGAGAAAAGGAAGACACACACAGAAAACAGAAGCAGGAAGACAGACGCCTTTGCCTTATTTCAATGTGGAGACACCTGCGATGGATGGGCCAGCGCCGGTCATTCTGATTGGCCAAGACCTGGCTACTGTTGCAGAGCAGATTCCAAATTGTCAGCCTCTGTTGTTCACTTACTGACTTAGGGGCAGCTCCTCACAGGAGGAATTAGCCCTTAACCAGCAGAATCTGCGTGGAGGAAGTTGGTAGGTCAATGCTCCAGGGGGTCACCGCTCCAGAGGGACAACCTGGGGGCCATACAATATGTAATATAAATTGTGTTGATATGTTTAGTATGTGTGTGTGTGATATATAGTTTATATGTAATTTATGGCATATGTAGCATATTATATAATATGTAGTGTGTATAATATATGAATAATATTACATGGAAACAAACCCTCCATTCAAAGGAAGAGACCATCAGAATGGATTTTAAAAGGAAGATTCATTGTAAATAGAATGACACAGGTCAAATCTAAAATAATTTAAAAAGACATCATGGCCAGGCTCAGTGGTGCATGCCTGTAATCCCAGCAGCTTGGGAGGCTGAGGCAGGAGGATCACAAGTTCAAAGCCAGCCTCAGCAAAAAAGCAAGCTGCTAAGCAACTCAGCGAGATGCTTTCTCTAAATAAAATATAAAATAGGGCTGGGGATGTGGCTCAGCGGTTGAGTGCCCCTGAGTTCAATCACAGATACCTCAAAAAAGAAAAAGAAGAGAAAAAAAGCTATCATGAAGAAAATAGCAAAGTTTTATATTAATATTAGTCAATATAATTCTGAGACAGAGCATTGCCACTGATAAAAAACACCATTTCTTCCTACTGACAAAAAGGTTGATTCAGTAGGAAGACAATCATTTTAGATGTGTGTGGTTAATAACAGAACTTCAAAATAAGCAAAACAGATGAAAGTCTAAAAGCTAATTCCAGTTATAATAGTGTTAACAAAATTTAACAAATTTTAAATTTAACAAAATAACTGCACATCCCCTTACTGAAAACTACAAAATTCTTCTGAGAGACATTAGAGACCTAAGTAATAAGATAAACACACCATTCTCACAAATTGGAAGACTCAGATGTTAAGATACCAATTTCTCCAACTTGATCTGTAATTAAATGTAATACTAATCAAAATTACAAGCATTTATTTTGTAAGCATAAAGTTAATTTTCAAAGGGATTTAGAATTGTCAAAACAACCTTGAAGAAGAATGAAGAGGACTCCAGCTCACTTATTGTAGACCCCAGGTGATCAAAGCAGTGTAGTATTGGCATAAAACTAGATAAATAGCTCGATGGAAAAGCATGGAGTCCAGAATTAGAGCCACATAATCGGTGTTTTGATTTGTTTTTGTAAAGGTACCAAGGCAAGTCAAGGGGGGAGAAAAGGCTTTTCTACAAATGGTGCTGGAACAGTTGGACCTACACAGAGTTAAAAATAGCACTGACCCCTAAGCTGAACCCCTCGCACCTCATCTGAACCTCAGTCCAAGGGAAGCAGAAGCCGCCTGGCTCCTAGAAGAGAAGTAAGAGAACACCTACAGCAGGTCCTCCGGGTGCAGAGTACCAGCGTGAGCAGGAAATGTGGCCATCAGGGAGACTGACAGAATAAGCCAATAACCAAAGGAAACGGGACCCAGCTGGTCACTGGCTGAGTCCAGGCAGACGGGCCCAGGGGGGTGGTGGATTGGAATCGCAGGCCCTGGTGTGAACGATCCTCTTTACTACAGAGGGATGGATGGAGAAGTAAATACCGAGAGGAAGAAGTCGAGCATCTGGTCTGCTAGATCTTGCCACCACCAGGAGGCCTGAGCACAGAGCTCCCTCACAGCAGTGAGCACTCCTCATCCACACTCACGCACAGGCCTTGGCCTCTGCCCTCCACTTCCACTAAACAAGCCCAGTGGTCCTGGAGAGATGGCTGGTGTCAAGATGGGACAAAACGGAACACAACCAGCCTAGAAGAGGGACAGCAGAAAGTGAGGGAGTGTACGAGGAATGATGGGGACCCGGCAAAGGTCCAAGAAGCCAGCTGGAAAGGCAGGTCCCACTGCAGGTCGGGGACAACTGAGTATCAAAATAACAATAGCAATGGATTCTAACCTGGTGCGTGACACTGAAGTGCGAGAATCTATAAATCCTTCGGAGATCCATGAGTAAATTACAGGTTTGATGAGAACTGAAATCTTCACATAGTCTCTAAGATCCTCCCAATACTTACGATTTGCAGTGGGAAGCGAGTAGCTTTAGCATGGAGAAGACTTGCTATACCACCTTGATCCAGTGATCAAAGCTAGTATCTCCAGTACAGGAAAATGAAAATCCAGCAAACCCTGTGCCTCGTGGCGGGTGCAAGGAGAACAGCTTCGCATCTGTGATTGTCTTGTCAGAGGCGAGAGCTTCATCAGGAGAAAACATCAGTCATCTCAAATCGAGACTCATTTTACAAAATAACTGGCTTGTACTCATCAGAGTGTCAAAGTCACAGAAAATCAAGGAAAGACGCAGGAATTGTCACAGACTGAAGAAGATTAAATACGTGTGATAACCAAATGCACAGAGTATTTCTAAACTAGACCCTTTTGCTCTCACGGACATTGCTGAAAGGCTGGAGGGACCAGTGGGCTGGCCGCAGGGGCCCAGGAGGGTCCCGGGTTTTGGTGGCTGTGCTGCACTTGTGCAGGGAAACGCAGTGGAGCCCTGTGTCTGCAACCTGCCCTCAAGCAGGTATCTTCGTAGTGTTTTTAGACATTTTTTTGGAAGATTAAGGTTGTTTCAAGAAAAATAATGTAAAGGGAAAGTGTAGGGGAGGGACCCCACACAATCCCCACCACCCTGCACGTGTCCAGCAGCCTCCCCAGACTCCCCAGTGACCTGGAGACGCGGCTTGTTCTTTAGGTGCCCGGAATAGGCTGTGAGTTTCCTTTTGGGAACTTAAACTGCATCAGTGACTTTAGGGCGTGTAGAAGGGGGGCGAGCCCTCCTCTCCCTCCCAAAGGCACACAAGGTGGGGTGGTGGGGATGGCGGGCACAGGGCTGCTCGTGAGGGCAGATGTCTGGGGGTTCTCTTTTTTTCCCTGCTTTGCAGCCTGGTGACCCCACAGAGGGTGAGCTCCAGCTCGCTGTCCTCTGGCTGCTTCTTGGCTCCAGCCAGGGGGGGTGGGGCTGATGGGCAGTGGGAGGAGGACTGGCTGCGGGGCTCTGCCCACTCCAGAGGTGGGTGCTGCGGCCTTGGCAGTAGCTCCCTCTCCTGCCGGCCTCCAGCCCTCCGGGCTGCACCCCTGCTCTCCCCTGGCTCCCTCAGACCTGGGGGAGCTCAGGAGTGTTTTCAGAACACCCTTTCTACAATAAAAGGCACAGGCTGAGCCAGACGAAGGCCTTAAGAAAGACGCTAAAGGCTCTGCACCAAAGCCTTCCTTTCCTGAGAAAGGTGGCTTCCAGTGAAGAGGATCAGCAGTCGATTGGCTTTGCCTTAGGGTCAGCCATGCGGGGAAGAAACCCTGAAGACACACCTCTCCCTGCCTCCCGCTGTGGGGGGAGGTGAGTCCTGCCCTGACACCTGGCTCCATCTGGGCCCTGAATAGGAGCACGGGCCACAGGGGCTCCTGCTCAGCTGAGGCCTCAAGGGTCACCTTGTGGTCTTGCCATCTTCCTTTTCCCTCGGCCTGAGACCAGCACTGTGCAGGAGTTAGGGTGATCTTCAGCTTGGGCCACAGAATGAGGAAGACCCAGAGCACAGCTGAGCCAGTCCGCTGTGTTACCTGAGCCAGAAGTGACCATGCTACCATGAGCCACTGAGAGTGCGTGTGGTCATGCAGCTTGGCCTGGCTTGAGCTGACCAAAACAAAGGCCTTTCCTCTGTGTTACAAAAGAAGTTATGGATGAAAAAGACTACACTTAGGACCACCTTTTAAACAGATGGACCCTGGTACCCTCCTCCCTGCAATGTGCCCGGCCTTTCCCACCTGGCAAGGGCAGGATCTATCCACACACTAGCAAGAAAGCTCAAGGTCAAAGATAGGCACGTGGCTAAAAGTCTTGTGAAGAAAGCCAGCATTCTAGAAGATCCCTCACTTGAAGTCAGAGGAGCTGTCTGGGTCATTTTCACCTGCGGATGAGCCGGTCTTCAGCAGTGGGGCCAGCGCTGAGGTCCACGGACGGCGAGCCTGGTGCTCATGGTGTCCATCAGCACCACTGTGTTTCCACAAGGATCATCAGGGTCTTAGCGTGATCTGGGGACTACCCCTTCATTTTGATGTAGCTGCCTCTAAGCCTAATTCTCCTGTAATTCCTATTATTTTCAGAGTGTGATTTTGAAGAATGCAAAGTTTTTCAGAAATGCACGTGGTGTCATCCTGGAATGTCTATTGTAATGGCTCACAGTGCCATGTTCGAATTCAGACCAAAAGCCCTCCCTCCCCAATCCTCCCACAGGCTCAGGGCTGGGGGGAGGAGTGGGCAGTACGGGGAGCTGGGGTTTGGACAGTAGAGCCTCCTACCCACTCCCCACCTTCTGGCAAGGTTACCTGATGAGGTCCTTCTTGGAGCCCTGGTCCTCCTCTCTGATATAGGAGGGGGAGGAGCTAGAATGATGTGGCTGTGGCAGAACCGGCAGCCAATGGCTTTTCCTCCTGAACAGTCTAACAAGGCAAGGAGCCTGCATTTCCCTGCTTGCCCTGCATGGTGGGCAGCGCTATGACTAGTGCTTGCCCCAACAGAACGGACATGGTCCCTCTGGGGCAGTTTAAGGAAGCTGCTATGCCTCTTGCCTGGCACACCTGCTCTGTTGGCTGCTGGCAGAAGGTGCCCAGCCCTGGGGCATGCAAAGCCACCACGGAGACAGGCAGAAGACTGGGAACCTGGGTCTGGCTCAAAACCTGCTGGGTGGGCAAGAGGGAAACTGCTGTTGATGTGGGCCTCACACACATTCAGTCCATGTTGTGTGGCAGTTTAGTTTATTAAGACAGAATCCACCCAACACCACAGAACCAGGGATACGAGCTTGCCCTCGTGGAGATAAGCTTTAAATCAATACATCCTAGACCACAGCAGAGATTTTAGGACCCCCTTAAGAAAAAAGAGCAATTTCCAGACCTCCTGACTTCCCTGGAGCTGGGGGAATTTTGGAGTAGGAATGGGAAAGAAGAGAGGAGCAGGGTTGGTGTGGTTGACTGAGGAGGTGCAGAAGAACTAAGTAGAACCAGGGCCAGCTCCTTCTGGAAACGCACCTGAGAACAGGAGAGCTCTCTCCGCAAACTCAGCAGCCAAGGGTGCCAAGGAGGCTGCTCCCAAGGACCACACTTCCCAACAGAACCACTTCTGCAGATGCCAGCCCCCCCCCCCCGGAATCTCCAGAGTGTGTGCTTGCCTGGCATGCACAAGGCCTGGGCTCCATCCCTAGCCTCACCCCAATCGAAACAAGTCAGAATATCCAGAGATGGGGCTAACACCAGAGAATATTCCAGAATTTCTGCACGTGATAAGAGGTCTAGTCACACTGGCACAGAGGACAAGGTTTCCTTGAAGGGAACCAACCTGTCCTATTCTGATTCCATGACCAGTCAGCCACTGAGGGCACGGTGGCCCCAGGTGAGATGGACCTGGGTCAGGTGGACAAAAAGAACCATCTGCTGGACGGATGTGAGCAGCAAGCCAAAGCTACATATGACCTGTGGGGACATCTCTAAGCAGCCTAGGGCCGTCCTTGGGTGAGGGTGACGTGCACAGCCAACATTGTCATATGCCTTAATATTTGAAACCGCAAGGGAGGATTGTGTGAAAACTGACTCAAGTGCCAAACAAGGGCCAGTTGGGTGGCTTTTGACTCTTCTGCAGCACCTTGAGTCTCTGAACTGTCCATGAACACCGTGAAGTGGGAACGGGTGCCAGTCAGCCTAAGGAGACCGTACTGGGGGTGATTTTGACAGTGAGAACCTACAACGACCTAAATTCCACTGAGTTTCTAGACTGAGATAAGTTCACCTCCACTGCATCAAGGTGCAGCCTGGAGGTCGCCTCCTCTTTGAAGAACCCAGACTGCCTCGGGCTGCTGTCTGCCCCACCACGTCCTGTGGGTCTCTCCCTCAGGTAATGGTGTTGCTGGGTCACTTCCTCCACCAGAGCCTCGCTCCTACCTAAGGGTGTCCTGGGGACCAAGAGGACAGGCATACAGTAGGTGCCTACAAAACACCTGCTGTAGTGCTGACGTGATGGGTCTGATTTCCTGATTCTCTTCCTCACTTGGGTCATCCAGACAAGACGTCGTCGACATTTGCTTAACAGTAAACTGCGCTTGGATGAGAATAGCCATGGGGTGGCCCCAGGCAGCAGGCAGGGCGGTTGGCCGGGGGGCCGAGGCTGAGGCGTTGGCAAGCCTCCACCAGGCGCACCATGTGGGCTGGGAGGCAGAAGTGGGCTCGCCACTCCTTCTGGGAGCCACCAAGAGAGGAGCCACGGGGACGGGGCCCCTGTACCATCCGTGAGCTCGTGGGTGTTCATTTTAGACCAATTCAGTTAACTTACTGACAAGTGGGGCACACCGTCCTATCAGAGAGGACCCACAAAGGAGGCCCGCCCTTCCCAACAGGCTCCCAGTCACGCTGCGGGGACTCCAGGGAAGCAGGAGCTGGGAGGGCTGGGCGCCCCAGGGGTTCCTACTCCAGGCCAGCTGAGGCTGGGCAGCTGGAGGCTGAAGGCCAGTTGGCGTGTGCCCGGGAGTGAGGTGAACAATGGAGTCCTTCGCGTACTCATTTATTCTTTCACTCTTTCAGCAAAAACGCACTAAGCACAACCCTCTGTGGGGTGCTCCTCTGGGTGCTGGGCTCCCTTGCAGGGCTGGCATGGCGTCCTCGGGCAGTTCTGAGCAGGGCTGCCCACATGCAGTGCACGCCTGCGGGAGCTCCCGCCAGCTTCAGCCGCTGGAGGCTGTGGCCTGGTCCAGGTCTAGGGGCAGACCCTGAACTAGGTGTGGCCGTGGGCAGGGGTCATTTTTCAGGGGAGTGGGTTGGCGGGTTGGTCAGAGGTGGGATTCCTTCAGCCAGGCCAGCCAGGCCCCCAGAAGCAAGCATGGGGAAGAAGTGCTCCCACCACTGCCTGGGCTGGAGGACAGAGCTGGGCCTGGAGAGAAGGAGGCCAAGAAGCAGGAGGCTGCGCCCCGACACTCCCTGCACCCAGCTGCAGCGGCCTGTCACCGTCCAGCACGATCAGGGGATTCACGCCCTGAGCTCCTCTGGTCTTCGTGCCTGTAGTCGTCTTCCTCTTCCCTCCCTCTGGGAAGCTCTCTCAGTTGCTCTGATGGCTCCTGGTAAGCCGCCCGGTTCCTGCAGGCAGTGATGACAGAGGGGAAAGGTCCCTCACCTGGGCACCGGGAAGCTGGGCTCCTGCAGACTATGGGAAGAGCAGCCTTCACCCCGCCACCCCACCGCCACTGCAAAGGGACCTGCATGGAGGGTCAGGCAGGGAGTGGGCAGGAAGGTGCCACAGACCTGACCTGCAGGCACTAGGGAGCAGCACAGGGACCCGCCCAGGCCCGGCCCCGGCCAAGCACAGACCACAGAAGCCAGCCCTGGGACTGTTGGGTGAGTTGCTCTTTTCTCAGCAACAAAATAGGGGTGCCAACATAGTAGGTTCCCCAGAGGGGGTGGACGTGCCTGTGAGGAGTGGGCTGCCTAGGCCCCCCATGGCTGTGCCCCACACTCACGGCCTCGTGTCCTCCCGGTCCACCTCCTTGTCATCCTTTTCCCGGAAGCAGCAGCAGTAAATGATGATGCCGATGATGAGGAGGGCTGCCACCACGCCCCCAGCAATGCCCGCATACAGGGCCACGTTCATGGAGGCTGCAACAGGTCAGAGCAGCTCACTCCCCAGCCCCTGACGTGGCTCGTGCCAGGGGGCAGCGGGCAGTGCAGGGGGCTGGGGCAGGTCCCTCCCAGCCTCTGGGCCTGTGGCACTGTTGGCTTCTGGCCACACCCCTCCAAAGATACAGTCTACAGGACCGTGACCAGTCAGGCCAGGGACACTCCTCAGGTTAGGGAAGGGACAGATTGGTCCCTGGTTCTGTACCTCAACACCCTGGGTCACCCAAGCTCTGAGACCTCAGGTGTTAGTCCCGCCAGCTCCTAGCTCATGCTAGAGCTAGACCTGGCGTCTAGCTAAAAAAAAAAGATGGGCCCGGGCCATGGCAGCTGTCTCTGGGTACAGCCCCATGATCACTGAGTGACCCTTGGGGCAGAGGACTGGGACCCTCCAGAAGGCCAGGTGCTGAAGTCTCAGGCTCCACTTCCAAAGATCCAGTGGAACTAGACTGGCCCCCAGGTGAGGGCAGGCCTGGGACAGGAGGCATCTTGCCCAGGTCCCCATGCTGCCCTGCCAGTGAGTGGCCCTAAGGGAGTCCCAGTTCATCTCCCTGGGGCTCAGCTGAGTTGGGACCACGGCCAGCCACCCGCCCCACGGCTCTCACGGGGTCTGACAGCCACGGTGATGTTGCAGAAGTCCGTCCCCACTTCGTTGCTGGAGGTGCAGATGTAGTAGCCCGACATGTCTGTGGAGATGTTCTTCAGAAAGACGGTCTGGCCGGAGACTGAGGGGACAGCAGAGGGTGAGGCCGGAGCAGGCAGGGCCCACGGACGGAGCCGCAGCAGCCGCTTGCTCTGGGCAGGGGAATCTCCACCTCCGTGGCCGGAGCCCAAGCCCACGGTGGCTCAGTGGCGCGCGGCTGGTTAGCCCTGCGTCCTCGGCAGGTCCCCTGGCTCCCCTGAGCCTGTTTCCCCACCATGGTCAGAGCTGGCCACACCTGCCCCGCAGCTCGAGGGCAGGACATGAGGTGCTGCTGGTGAACGTGGCCTGGTGTGGCCTGAGGGCTCCAGGGAAGCACCGGAGCGGGGCTCGGAGGGTGCTTCACGGCTGGAAGGCTGCTCACCACCCGAGACCTAGCTCGGAAGGCCAGGCGCTGAGCACAGGTGTCTGCCCCGAGGGTGTGCGCCTGCGCTGGGGGGAGTGCAGTGTGGGGGTGCGGTGTGGGTGTGTGGGAGGGTGGGGTGGGGGTGTGGGTGTGGGTGTGTGGGAGGGTGGGGTGTGGGGTGAGGGTGTAGGGTGTGGGTGTGGGTGTGGGGTGTGTGGGAGGGTGGGGTGGGGGTGTGGGTATGGGTGTGTGGGAGGGTGGGGTGTGGGGTGAGGGTGTAGGGTGTGGGTGTGGGTGTGGGGTGTATGGGAGGGTGGGAGGGTGGGGTGAGGGTGTAGGGTGTGGGTGTGGGTGTGGGGTGTGTGGGAGGGTGGGGTTAGGGTGTAGGGTGTGGGTGTGGGTATGGGTGTGTGGGAGGGTGGGGTGTGGGGGTGTGGGGCATGGGAGCGTGGGGTGTGGGGTGTGTGGGGTGTGGGGGAGGATGGGGTAGGGGTATGGAGTGTGGTGTGGGGTGTGGGTGTGTGGGGGTGTGGGTGTGTGGGGGTGTGGGATGGTGGGGTGTGGGGGGGTGTAGGGGTGTGTGGGTGTGGGGGTATGGGTGTGGGGTGTGGGGGTGTGGGTGTGAGGTGAGGGTGTGGGCATGTGGGGTGGGTGTGTGGGTATGTGGGGTGTGTGGGTGTGTGGGTGTGTAGGGGTGTGGGGGTGTGGGTGTGAGGTGAGGGTGAGGGTGTGGGGGTGTGGGTGTGAGGTGAGGGTGTGGGCATGTGGGGTGGGTGTGTGAGTATGTGGGGTGTGCGGTGTGTGGGTGTGGGGGTGTGTAGGGGTGTGGAGGTGTGGGGGTAGGGTAGGGGTGTCGGGGTATGGGGTGTGGGCGTGTGGTGTGGGCTGGGGAGGAGGCAGGCTCTGGCTAGGCTCTCTTACCCCCATGGCTCCAGGGAGCCAGCCTCTCTGAGCCTCAGCTGGGAAGTGGAGTGAAGACACCACCCTGAGTGAGGGAGCAGCGGCAGCCCCAGGGAGGAGCTGGAGACCCGGCCTCCTTGTTGACTGCAGAGCCAGCCTCCACACCTGCTGCCACCTGCTGGTCACATGCCCTCCTGGGCCCTTGTCCTGCCCTCGCTGATCCAGAGCTGCCCCTAACCTTCAGCAACAAGTCCAGCTCCTCTCCTGGTGACAAGTTATAGGCCTGGCCTGTCCATCACGTGGCTTAGTCTCCTGCCCCTTCCCCAGGGGGAAGCCCCGCCTGGCAGCCTCTGGTCTCTCCCCAGCAGCCTTTCCTGTCTGGATGTGCCACGCAGTGCACAGAACCCTCCACGTGCTCAGCCCTCCAACAATCTCGTGCGGTGGGTGGAACAAGGGCGCCCATCTCCAGGTCCTGGACACAAAAGTCCTGTTCAGGTCTCGAACTCCCTGGAGAACACCACAACTGTCCTTCAAAGATCACACGATGAAAGCAACGCACGCCCATTATGAGGATGTGCAGGGGACCCAAAGATGTCCCCCCAGTTGGTTTAACCTGGAGCCTATAAGCTGACCACAGCTAAGGACCACCAAAGAGGGCCCTTGTCCTTTGGCCTGTTCAGTCCACAGAGGAGAAAACACAGAACAAAATCCCAATGGCGCTGCTGGAGCCAAGAGCGAGAGGTTTCGTCTGTTCTGAAGGCTCGGAGGAAGCCTTGCAGGAGTGGATGCCACCAGACCCCGTACCTCACCACATGGCCTAGGGCTGCTTTCCTTCGACCTTTTCACAAATGCAGTACTTTCTTCTAATTCCTCCCTGCTCACCGGGGCACTGACCCCTGGATTCTCTCAGAGGCTGTCCTTTCTGCCCTGGAATCCCACCTGCGTGTTCCAGAATAACACTTCTGCTCCTGGCAAGGGGGTCCATGGGCGAAGCCAGCTTAGGTGTCTCTGGGCAGGCGTTAATGCGCTCCCCAAGGCACAGCTCTCCGTGTCCCCAGGTGCTAGCCAGCCCTGGGAATCTCTGATAAGGGTTTATGGCACCAGTGGTCCCATTTCCTCAGTGCACTGGATCTTGTTAAGAGGGGAACACGCTGTGGGGAGGAACACGCTGTGGGAAGTGCTTGCAGACCCTGGGTAAGCTTAGACCTGAAGCTTGACAAGGTGACACTCCGTCTAAGGCCAGGCACACTCAGCGCCCTGCAGATGGTACCTGGCGGATGGGGCAGCGTGGGGCACAGCTGCTCTGAGCCGGGCACACCACTCTGTGGGTCGGCCTTTGTGAAGGAGCTGGGGCTCCAAGCTGCCTTGTAAAGGGACTGATCAGTTCTGAAATCCAGGGAAACTGCCATTTCTGCTGCAGTGGTGACACCTTGTGGCTAAGGGGTACACAAAGGGGACAGCCATTGCCTCCCACCTTCACTTGGTTGCTGCTGTGAGAAGTTCCCCTCCCAGAAGCCCTGGTCCCCCCAGACACGAATGTCGGGTTATCAAGGCCTGACTTTTCTGCCCATCCCCTGCCACTATGGCTTGTCCATGAGCTCTGGCTGCCACCGCTCACCCTGGGGGTTCAGGATCCTCCTGACCCACCCCTGCCCTTTACCACCGCCTTCCCTAAAGTATTCCAGCCTCCTTCCCTGATATCCGAATCCTCTTCCTTCCAGTATGTGGAACTCAGCTGACCGGCATGGGCTACAAAGTGTGCTCAGAGGTCTCCCCTGGGTGAGCTCCTCCAGCCCTGCCCACAGCCTCCCAGGAAGGTGACTAGGCTCCTCCTGGTTTTGTTGTTTCTCAGATAAAGATAGTAAGGGCAGAGAGGCTGCAAGACACTCGCAGCTACAGGAGGAGAAATCCTGGCTTCCTGGTTGCAGATCCCTGTTCCTTTCTCTGATAGTTTGTTTCCACTGAGCGCCAAGTCAGAAGGGACCGATCTCTGATGTCGGACATTCTGTCTGCGAATGCAGGAGGTCGGAGGGGCCATGCCACCATGGTGGGCTGCAGTGTTTTAAAAGTCAGAAGAGGTTTCGGACCGACACGCAGAGGAAGAAGATGGGGACAGGTTCCGGGCCCGTGGCAGGTGGGGTGGGAGAGCCTCTCCTCAGGACCTCAACTTGAATCTGGCACTGGTGGGGCCATGCACAGCCCTGCCTGTCCCCCAAGGTCCCCATTCTGACTGAGGCAGGACAAAGCTGCTCCCTCCAACCTCCTGCCTTGCTCTCAGACCCCCCCCACCCCCCCAGGGATCACCTGAGAACTAAGCTTTGGCTCCTGGTCACAGAGAGGTCTCTCCTGGGAGAGGCAGAAGGGCTGGGACCTGGTGCCCTGTGAGGCTCCCAGAAGGTGCTGAGGCCCACGGCAGAGGCCGGCCTCCCTGAGGGACCCTTCAGGCCCTTTCATCCCTGTCCTCAGGAGGGTGCAGCACTGGGTGAGCGGCGGGCAGCTGGTGCGCTCATGCAGGACTTTCCACACGGGCCGGCGCCAGGCGAAGGCAGTATAATATTTGTAGAACTCTTTTTCCCTCCTAGCTTCTCTCTGGACTTAAAGGTCAAATACCAGCTGCCCGGCACAGAACTGGTCTCCTGGCAACAGGAGCCAAACCTCCCGCCTCCTTCCTTGTGGCCCATGTGGTGAGACTGGGGGCAGGGCCATAAACGGGTGGTGACTTTGCAGAGGAGGGGGTGGTGAGCCTGGGTGGACTGGGATGGGATTCAGATAGGAGGTAGGACTAGGACATTCCCCTCTTGGGTGCAGCCACAAGCTTAGACTCAGGGCCTCAAATGTACACTTTAGGTCATAATTAAAATCCCACCAGTGCCTCTGCGCAGAGTGGCCGTCAGTTTGTGCTTTCACAGGAGAAGAATAGGATGGGGAACGAGGAAACTGAGACAGCACTTATCACATGCTTCTGCTAAGTGATTCTGCTGAGTGCTTCTGCTGAGTGCTTCTGCTAAGTGCTTCCCGTGAATCATTTTCATTTCTCACAAATACCTGCCAGGTAGGCCTTATGAGATACCAGTGCTTGAATGGAAGGCCCCAGAATCACAAGCGCCCAGTGGAGGAGCAGCCCTCCAGGGCATCTCACTGGTCAGCCCTGCCTCCTGGCCGCCCTCGCCTCCCCCGCTGTCCCTCACCTGGCGGGACCAGTGGCCGCTCCTGGTTCTGGGTGTTGTAGCTCTTCCAGCTGTACTGCGGGGCCGGGGAGCCCTCTGCTGACTGGCAGGTCAGCTGGATGTTGTTCCCAATCACTGTCTCTCCCTCAATGCTGCAGTCCGGCTTGGAGGGTGGCACTGGGAAGGAGAAGGAGCACGTTGGATGGGGTGGGCCGCCACCTGCCTCCCCAACACGCATCCACGCACAGACCACCGTGTTCGTTCCCAGGCCGAGGAATCTGCGCTCGGTGGCGAGATGGAACGCTGGGAGATCACTTCACTTCAAAGTATGGGCTCCTGCTGTCGCCCGCCGAGAGGCAGCACGTACGTGGCCAGCATGGCGTCCGGCAGGGGCGCCGCAGCTTGGTTCCTGTGCTCTCTACTTCAGAGTACGGGATTTTGAAGGCAGTCCAATGTGGCCATCATAAAGATGGGGAACTGAGGCCCAGAGGGGACACCTCTCATGGGTGCTGGCGAGCTGGGATAGCTCCCAGTTCTCCTGACTGCAGACCCAGCGCCCACTGCACACCCTCAGGTCCCCCACCTTCCTATCTGCAAAATTAGGGACATCACACCTCTCCGTAGAGGGCCAGAGGCGATGCTTTGACATCTGTGGACTGCGTTACTGCGACTGCTTTTTAAATAACGCTTTAGACCTGTGGAAACAGGCAGTGGCCTGGACCTGGTGTTGGCCACCCCTCGGTCAAAGGCTCTCGAGAGCCCTTCAGCTCTGACCTCTCAGTGACGTTCTCTGGTTTTGCTTTGGCCCCTTCCCGCATTGTGCTCAGAAAACACATCACTGCCCTGGCATGGCAGGAGGGGCCCTGGGCAGCCCCAGAGGTGTCCACTGAGACCAAAGGGACACAGGGGCAGGGAGAGGTTGCAAACCCACAGGCCACCAACTACCCACATCCTCAGCTACCCACAGCCTCCCTGGGGCCTGGAGCCTTTCCCCCAGCGGCCTTCACAGGCCACGGTGTAGGGTGCGTCAGCAGGCCTGCCTTACTGGGCACTGTCATGCCGAAAGTGCTGGACACTGCACCAGGGAACCCCGGGGGCAAAGGACAAGCAGTCTCACTGCCTCCAGGCAGACAGCCAGGCCCACTCACACACGGCTGGGACATGAAGGAGAGTGGGGGTACAGGAGGCGACAGTGGAGCTGGGTGGGCCAGAGGAGAGGCGGGGCACTCCAGGCCAGGCCGACTGAAGGCTCTGTGTGCGAAGGCTCGGAGCTTGCTGGAGGGTGGGGGAGAGCACATTCACACGCCCCCTGGGATGGCTTGCTTGCCGTTGAACAATGCCACCACTTCTGCCATCCAGGTGCACAGTCACTGAGCATTGATTGTCATCCCAATCTGGGCCCCACCCGGAAGTTACGGGGAACAGCTGTCCAGGACACACCTTCCTGCCCTGGCCAGCAGCTGCAGTGCTCTCTGAAAACAGGTGGGTTGCTGGGTGTGTCCAACATCCCTAGCTGCCAGGGAGCCAGCCAGGCGTGAGGAGGAGGGATAACACATCAGACGCACTTGCTCATTGCTGCTCCCAGGAGGACAGTCCCTAAACCTAAGGGGCAGAGGATCCAATCCAGTCCTCCTATACGCCAGCCCAGTTCCCCAGGATTGCAGCAGCATGAACCCAGGGAGGCTGCCCCCGAAGACCATGAACCAGCTGCCTTCTTGCCCACTTTGGGGATGAGAGGTCCCTGGGGGACAAGAGGAAGTGACATTTCCAAGGAACCAGGACAGGCCTGCTGCTCCACGTCTTCTCTCTTGAGCTCCAGGGGGGGTACAGAACAGGGCTCTCTGCTGCCCGACCTTTCCCTCTTGTTCCCAGGCAGCCTTCACCAGGAGGCGCGGCCCTCAGGCCACAGGGGAGCCGGCAGGAGCCCCAACACCTGGAGGAGCCCCAGCCGGGCAGAGTCCCACCAAGTCCCACCAAGTGTGGGGCTGCACCTGGAGCCCTGCTAGGTCAGGTAGCTCCGTGAACCGCTACAAAGGGGAAGGGGAGTAACCAAGGCCAACTGCATCTCCAGAGGCATTAAGGTGGGGGGGCGGTGATGATGATGATGATTCTGGAGCATTCGAAGACCAGCGTGATGGGCAAAGCCTGGAAATCACATCCTGAATTCTCTCAGGAGCCCAATTTGAGATGATGGCAAGAAGGCAGCAGCCAGCCCCAGGAGGTGAGCTTTCCACAGCGCCCTGGCCTCTGCAGGCCACCCCTGCCCTCACTGGGCTCCCACCAGAAGCAGGGCGACCTCCACTGAGCAACACGGGCGCCGGTTCTGCCTCCCGGGCCACCCCTGGGAAGCGGGACGCCTCGCCCCCGCGGCAGACGCCAGGGGGCGCCAGAGGCCGCGCGGGCGCTGCGCACCTGCTCCAAGATACAGGGACCCACAGCAGGCCACCGCGCAGCCGGCAGTCTCCGCCGAACAGCGGCCCTGCGGAAGAAAACTTCCTAGAATTGTTCGTAGCATGTAGGGCAAAGTGATCTCTTTCTTTTTAAAAGCAAAACATTGATTTCACAGAGTGATGTGATTTCAGATTGAACTTGTGTCCTTCACCCTCAGGCTGGCTCTTGACACGGAGTGAAAGGACCTGGGGCTGTTTAAACTGACCCCAACATATATATCTCCGTGTGTGCGCACCGGGGTCATATGACAGCATTGTCCCTGTGGGGGAAATGGCAACCGCCTTGATATGCACCATAGGAAACAGTTGAATAATCATGATACATCCAGGTGGCAGAGTTTACGCCGCGACTGGGTGGGTCTATCTGAGTTGATCAGGAGAAATGTGCATGAAGAATAAAGAAAAATCAAGTTGCAGAATGATCTTTATATTACTGTCCTGCTTTGGAAGGAGCCTGAGGGAGCAGGAGGACCTTCTTGCCTTGCCCGGGCGGCCCACAGAGGAGGGTGGAGGTGGTCTTTGCGGTTGTCTATACAGCACTAGCTTGTGTGGCTATGCAGTCTGGCTCCCTGAAATGCTTTCAAGCAGTCAAGCATCCCCTTACGCAATTAGAAATAAAACACTGCCAGGTGCCGTGAAGGGGAAAGAAACAGAACAAGGTTTGACGAGTTGCTGCCTCCCAGGGTAGGGCTGCTCCTTACAGTGGGCCTACGTGGCGCCCACTGAGGTTTTTCCAATACTCGCTTTAAGAAGTCGCTTTCTTCCTCTCCGTCTCATCTTAAAACCGAGGATATTGAAGTAGATGATCTCTGGGGCCCTTCCAAAACCATACATTCCAACAAGTCACTTGTCTAAGAAGAATGTTGTCTCAGAACGTCTTCCAAAGTAGCGGAGGGGCTGAGGCTGGGGCTCAGCGGCCGAGCGCTTGCCTAGCGTGTGTGAGGCCCTGGGTTCCACCCCAGCACCACAGAAAACAAACAAAACCCAAAGGTAGCGGAGCCTGAGAGTGGTGTCCGTGGGAGGGCTGGCGTGGGAGGGTGGCGTGGGCTCTTCCTCTGGGAGCCGCCCTAGGACAGGGAGAGGCGCGCTACCTCAGTCACCACGTGGCCCCGAGAGTCCCAGGTTGAGGCACAACAGGACTTGGGGCTTCCCTTTTTCTTCTCTTTCCTGAGTTTGTCATGGAAAGGGAGGAGTTGGTGTGGGGAGAAGAGCTCCGGGTGGGACACTCCAGACCCTCCTTCTCTGGTCTCTGGAACAGTCTGCCATTTGTGGAGAACTCAGGCAGCCCACATTTCAAAGGGGGAGCAGTGGGCCCTGCCCTGGGACAGGCTGGCAGGCCACTGCTGCCTGTCGTCTTACCTGGGGAACCTACCAAGTACCTGACCACCAAGTACCTTGCGTCATCACTGGGCAACTTGCTTACCTTACCACAGGTACGTTACCACCAAGTACCTTGCCACCAAGTACCCTGCCTTATCACCAAGTACCTTACCACCAGGTGCTTTTACTGGCCCCAGCCTCTTCCCACCACCCAGGAGAGAGACGCAGCACTCACCAAGGACCAGCAGGCGGACGCGTGACTTGGAGGTGCCCACCATGTCTGACAGCAGCGAGACGGAGCACTCGTAGGTGCCGTTGTCATCCATGGTCAGCTGGTCGATGGTGATGGAGGCGTCCGACTGCCCAACATTGCTTGATACGTTGACGCGATTCTCATAAAGCTCGCCGTAGATATAGCTTTGGGTCTTAAATGTCCAGATGACCACTCTTTCCTGAGAGGAATAAGAAATGCCACTTGGTCCTCTCCCCCAAGGCCCTGACCTGGGCCTGTCCTTGGTGGCCCTTATTGGCTACCCTGAGACCCCAGAGGCACAGATGCAGGCCCCTTGGACCAGAGCCAGCGCAGGTGCCCATGGGTGGTGCCTTCTGCTCCGTCCCTCTAGGAGGTCTTAGGATTCACCTTAAGTGGAAGGACCGGGACCCTGGGAAAGGGCAGGGCAGTTCAGCCCCCGGGGGCACTCGTGTGGGCAGCGGGCTTTCTGGGATCCCTCGGGCCTCTCTTGCTGATCACCCGCCCCTTGTCTCCTCCCATTCAGTCAGACAGCCCGTGCTTACCGAGCACCTGCCGCGTGCAACCACCCAGGGCTTCCAACTCACTTTCTTTTCTGTTTTCTTTTACTTTATTTTTATTTTTTTTGATACTGAGGATTGAACCCAGGGGCACTCAACCCCTGAGCCACATCCCCAGCCCTTGTTATTCAGAGACAGGGTCTCACTGCGTTGCTTAGGGCCTTCCTAAGCAGCTGAGGCTGGCTTTGAACTCGGGACTCCTGCCTCACCACTGAGCTGCTGGGGGGACAGCGTGCAGCACAGCCCAGCTCCCTTTATTTTCTTGACTCCTGGCTTTGGAAGTCATTTATTTGCTGATAACTGATTCTGGGCCTAACAGCACATGGCGGACCTGAACCTGGACATTCCAGCCAGGCTGCTTGTCTTCTAACCCCAGTTCTGCCACTCACTGCTGGGGTGACCTTGAGCATGTGCTTGACCTCTCTGTGACCCCATTTCCTCTTGTGCCTGCCTTAGAGAGCTGCAGCGAAGGCACAGCAGGTAGCTCAGGCAAGGCAGCCAGACGCGCGTGCGGCCTGGCTGAGCCTCTGCTTGGCTCCTGGCCCTCGGGGGTGGGTAACTCGGGGGCTCTTCCCCAAGAGTGATGGGCTGGCGGGCAGCCACACTTGGCAACCTCTAAGGCCAGCGCTGGGACTGCCCAAGACAGGCATCACTTCTAGGCGTGGAGGTCGGGGGCCTCCTAAGAGAGGGGCTAGGAATCCTGAAAAATAGCAAAGAACTAGCCAGCGGAGGGCTGGGGCTGGGGCTGGCTGTGCCGGGAGGAGCCCGTGGACGTCGGGGCAAACGGACCAGTCGGTGGTCAGTGTGAAGGAGCTGGAGGGAGGCTGGCAGGGAGGGGGCGGGGGAGGCCAGTGGCGGCTGCTCCTTGGGCAGTGCCTGCCACGCGTTGGCTGCGTCCCGGCAGTTGGCGTGTGTCAGCTCACACCCCACGCGGTGGATCTCAGGATTCCAGCTGCATCCCGTGAGGCAGAGCGCACCCCGAGGTCTGGCCTCTTCCCAGGCCGCGTGGCCCAGGAAGCGGCAGAGCTGGGGCTCCAGCTGGGCACCTGGCTCTGGACCTGAGCTCTGGAGCCCTGGGGGAGGCCTGCGCAGGGCTGAAGAGTTTGCATCTTACCTTGAAGGCCCTAGAGTCTCAGATTTTAGGAAGTTGGTCCTCAAAGTGGGGTACAGAATGAATTGGGAGGGGAAAGGGGATCCACCAAGAAAACAGTCCCACAACTCAGGTGGAAGGCGCTGGCCCCAGACCAGGTCGTGGTGGGACACTCGGGTGACGGGCTGGAGCGTGGAAGAGGCAGGCCCCAGGGTTGGAGAGGGTTTAGAATCAGGGCACGGCAGCCCAAAGAGGAAAGGCGAGGAAGGGGTGCTGTCTGTCGGAAGAACTGCTGGCTCCGTTTCCACAGGGGCTGCCTGGCGTGTCCGAGGATGACCCGGAAGAGCAGGCGAGCACAGCTGGGTGAGGGTTTGGGGGCAGTGACAGGCAGGTCTTCTCCGACCCGCAGGCTAGATAAAGCCACCAGTGAAGGAGTGGAGAAGTGGCAAGCCTGGTGGTGTCACTCAAAGGGACCGGGGGGGGGGGGCTTGGAGAGAGCCAGGGCGAGACCGCCCGGGTGCTGGGGGGCCTCTGGGTCCCAAAGGCTCGTAGTGGAAACACGGGCGAGCTCAGTCGACTGTGGGGGTGAAAGCAAGCCACGGGGGCAGAGGAGCACGTGCAGACAGTGCCACCATACCAGGGGGACCAGGGGACCAGGGTGTGGAGCCGTGCAGATAGAACAGGGGTGAGGTGGGAGCAGGTTCTCAATGGACACGTTTTATAAAGTTCTGACTTTTGAACCAGGGGTTTATATCATCTATTTATAAGTAGAAGGAGAAAATAAAACAGAACTCCTGCAAACTCTCCAAAAGAAGCCCCAGGAGGCAGGGAGGGCCCCATCAAATGACCTGGCCTTAGAATGAGGAGTCTGCTAATCAAAGAGAGGACTGACTCTAGTGGAACAATCAGGTCATTCAAGACTGGCCAGTGGAGAGATCTGGGGACAGGTGACTTCAAAAATGAAGATGATGTACTCCAGTGGTCCTTCACCTGACACACCTGCTCCTGCCCAGCCCACCCCACAGGTGCAGTTGATTCTGCGGATGGTATCAGAAGACCTTGTATTGCTGGCCTTCCGAGGGGTCACGGTCAGGTGATACCCATCCCCGTGATGTCCCGGCCTTTCATGGAGCCTTACCGAATGAGTCCTTAGAAGCTTGTCCCACTGAATAAATCCGTCTCTGTCAGGGACAGAAGTGTGGTAGGTGCACGGAAGGGTGGCACTCTTTCCCCTGGCAGCCCGAAGAACTTCCTGCGGGGTTTCCACAGAGATGGCATTGACGGTCACCCAGACTGGAAAGAAAGCAGGAAAGCCATGCAAAGGTAATGACGTGGACGTCACCAGGCACGGCATGGGATCTCTGCCAGAATGCCCAGCCCTCCTGTCCTGATGGCCTCAGATCCGGCTGCCACCACAGCAATGGTGGCCAAAGACCTCCACTGTCCTCCAGGGCAGGGAGGCCAGCGCCTGTGCCTGGTCCAGGCATCTCCACCCCGCAGCATCACGAAAAGGTTTGGTGCATCCGGTGGCCAAGCCTGGCTGCCACCTCAGCCCCACCTCCTCCCATCTCCACAGATTTTCTAAGCCTCATTTTCTCATCAGTAAAATAGGAGTCTTCATACTGACTTCCCAGAGTTGTTGGGGAAATGAGAAAAGAGACCGTGCATCCATGTTTCCTTGTGCCTGGTCACCGGAGACCTCGACACACATTGCTGGCCTCCCATGGGACGTCTTCGTCTCCTAACTGATGTGTGTGGTGAGAGTAAAGGGATGAGGGTGTTCCCGGGAGTGCCTTTCAATTCCATCTCTGCTGGTCAGGATCCAGCCAGCAGCCAGAGGGGGGACACAGGACGACACTGTCAGGCTCCGCTCGTCACTCCCATGCCAGCTTTACCATAGCTTGGCGCCAGCCCCCTGTAGGCATCTTGCAGTTCTCTCATGTATTCTCCCAGTTTCCTTGGCAGTAGAGACTTGTCACCCCTGCCACAGGGTCAGGGACGTCAAGCAATGTGCTCTGCTTAGCAGCTGACCCAGCCTCGACAGCCAGCACCTGGCCAGCAGGCAGCAAGGCCATCTGACAGGCAGCCCCAGAGGGCGGGACCACAGGATCCACCTCCTGTCCCAGAACTTCCACCTGCCTTCGTCCGTCCCCCGCGAATAGTTCATATGTGCCGACGGTGGGGACCAGGCCCCTGCTCTGCCCACCAAGAGGTCATCTCCCTGGGGCACAGTCTGTGGACATGAAATGGGCTCACACGAGGATTAATTCAGTGACCAAACTCCAAGGACGACTCTTGCTGGCAGGAGGGACACCAAGAAGCAGCTGGGAACTGCGGGGCAGCAGCGTCCACCGCTGGTCTGGACCCCTCGGCTCTCGGGCTTCACACACGTGGCAGAGGTGTCACCTCCAGATACAGGACACGCAGGGCTGAGGCAGCGAGCCTCACCTCCTGCAGGGCGGCCACCCTCTCCCCAGGCCCTCCCTCTTCTAACTCGGAAGCGCCCTTTGACCTTGTATCCCCTGGTCTGCGCCCCAGGGCGCTTATCACACGCCCCTCCCGGCCACTGGGGAAGTAGCGGCAGAGAGCTGAGTGCAGGGCTCCAGACCCTTCTCTGTTCAAAGCACAACCTTGGGCAGTCGACTTAGCTCTCTGTGCCACAGGGTCCTCACTTGGGGGTGGATTGTATGGGGACTAGGTGACATGAAACGCAGACTTCCTTTAGGGGTTCCTAACTCAAAATTGGCGCTCAGCAAATGAGAGCTGCTACTCCACAGCACACACCTCTCCTTCCCGGGCCGTGGGCTGCTGCCGAGGTGCCCCCTGGGTAGGAGTTAATCCCAGAAGACAATCACCCACCGCTGTCCCAGGTGAGCTCTCGAAAGGACTGGCAATTGCTAATGATGGTAACCAGAGAACAGATCCACCTTAGAGATCATGACAACAGTGAGTCAGGTCCTTGTATGCTAATAGATTTGCGAGGGAAGACAGGAATGGATGAGAAAGAGCTTCAAAGAAAAAAAGGAAAAGGGGCGAAGGTGGACTGTAAACCTGAGAAGGACGTTAGAGGACTGGTCCCAGCCCTGGGGCTCACTCACGCTCCCCACTGCCCCAGACAGGCTTAAGAACCTTGTGCCTCAGGCCACCTGGTTATCTGCCTGGTGGAACCTCAGCCCCTCCCGGGCTCAGACACTGCCCTTGCTCTGAGGTCGCTGGCGGTGACACAGGGGACCGACTTCTCCGCGATCCTAACCTGTTCCTTCACTTCTTCCCACAGGCCTCAGGACCACTGTCCCTCACTTTCTCTTCTGTGGGACATTTTGGTCCCCACTCGGATGTGCCAAAGTCACCAGGAGGGACAGGTGATCCATGACTGGAAAACTGGGAAGGAGGGAGATTCCTTTCTAGAAGCTTCCAACTGCCCCCTTTCTGCTTCCTTGTAGGGGGATGGTGGGGGCACCTTCCCACTGCCCAGAGCCACCTCCCCGACCCCGTCTGGTGCTGCTTCGACCTGCGCCCCTCCTGCTCCAGAAGTCTCCTTCCTACTCTGGGTCCCCTCTCTCCTTTTTTCCCACTCTGAGCCAAGTTGGTAGGTGCTGATGACCATCCTGTCCCCCCAGGGGCAGGTGGCCGGCAGAGCAGGGCCCGAGCTCCTCCTGCTACAGGGCTTGGTGGGGGGCTGGCCAGCAGCCTCCTCCAGGAGGCCCCTCACTCTCCCGTGGAGTCCTCCTCCTGTTCCTGGCTGTGTCGCTCCTCAGCCTCATTAACTTCTCTGTGCGCAGTTTCCTCAACAGTAAGGTAGGAGACCACGCCTCTCACTCGGGGTTGCTGCAGGGCAGGGCTGCACCTGGGCGGCAGAGCACCTGCCTGGCACCAGCCAGGGCCAGGCTCGGGTTCCCTCCCAGCGCTGGGAAAGGAAAGATGGAGGGCGCCGCCACCGAGCGGCTGTTTATCCCGGCCCAGCTCTGCTCTCCAGCTGCCACCCTGCGACTGCACCTCACCTGGCTCAGCCCAGGCTGGGCACGCAGGGGGGGCTGCAGCAATGCCCTGGGCACACAGGGGGGGCTCTAGCAATGCCCTGGGCACGCAGGGGGGGCTGCAGCAATGCCCCGGGCACGCAGGGGTGGGGGCTGCAGCAATGCCCTGGGCACACGGGGGGGGGCTGCAGCAATGCCCTGGGCACACAGGGGTGGGGGCTGCAGCAATGCCCTGGGCACACGGGGGGGGCTGCAGCAATGCCCTGGGCACACAGGGGTGGGGGCTGCAGCAATGCCCTGGGCACACGGGGGTGGGGGCTGCAGCAATGCCCTGGGCACACAGGGGGGGGGCTGCAGCAATGCCCTGGGAACGCAGGGGTGGGGGCTGCAGCAATGCCCTGGGCACGCAGGGGTGGGGGCTGCAGCAATGCCCTGGGCACGCAGGGGTGGGGGCTGCAGCAATGCCCTGGGCACGCAGGGGTGGGGGCTGCAGCAATGCCCTGGGCACACGGGGGGGGCTGCAGCAATGCCCTGGGCACACGGGGGTGGGGGCTGCAGCAATGCCCTGGGCACACAGGGGGGGCTGCAGCAATGCCCTGGGCACACGGGGGTGGGGGCTGCAGCAATGCCCTGGGCACACGGGGGGGGGGGGCTGCAGCAATGCCCTGGGCACACAGGGGGGGGGGCTGCAGCAATGCCCTGGGCACACAGGGGGGGGCTGCAGCAATGCCCTGGGCACACGGGGGGGGGGGGCTGCAGCAATGCCCTGAGCTTGCAGGGGGGGCTGCAGCAATGCCCCGGGCACATGGGGGGGCTGCAGCAATGCCCTGAGCTTGCAGGGGGGGCTGCAGCAATGCCCTGAGCTTGCAGGGGGGGCTGCAGCAATGCCCTGGGTAGCCTAGGAAGGAGCCACAGGGAACTAGGCTGAGGGAGTGTGGAGCTCGCCACCGGAAACGAAGATCCCAAGGACTCCTGGAAAATACCTCAATGAAACAGAGGACCCGAGGAGCTCGAGAGGGGACATGGAGTGTGCCAGGTGCCCCAGACACAACAAGAGTCACCTAACCACTTGAGGAGGCAGGGAGTGGAGGCCCAGCTTGAGGCCTCCACAGTTGCTTGTAAATAATTAAGGTTTGTTAAGAAGATAGTAAACTGTCTCTTGAGACCAAGCAGAAAGGAGTACCTCGAAGGAGGATAATGAAACGCTCGACAGACTGGCTGCTTGAGGCCTCCACAGCACATTAGGGGGCCCTGGGGAAACGGCCAGCAGGGCCTCCATCAGGAAGATCCATTTGTTCAGAGAAACCACTTCCTCGGCTAGGGAGGAGATGCTGAGGCCAGGTGGGACCAGCGGCCCCAGAGCTAGACGCAGGCTCTGGCGCTGCGAAGAGCTCTCCAGGGAGAAGCAGGCAGGTGTGTTCTGCATCCCAGGTGGAAAGTCCCCAGGGGCTCCCAAGCCGGCAGCCGAGGGACAGTGAGAGGGTCAGGGACTGGAGGCTGAACAAGCCCGTTGAGATGTTGATCGACACGGATCTTTAGGATCCACAAATTAGATCAATTCAGTGAATTTCTTCCCAGGTCCTAGCTTTGGCCCCCTGCCCAGAAAGCCCCCAGGACCGCTCGGCCCTCACTGCAGCCCACTCTTCTGAACTGCGTCAGGCCGCACGCATCGCCCATGGGTGTGACTCTCAGGCCATGTGGGTCTGTGGGTACAGGTGGCATGTCCCTCTGTGCCAGCTCTGTGCCCCAGACTTCTCTTGAGCCCCCCACTTGCTGGCTCAACCCCAAGTTGTCTAGGCAGAGCTGGGGGCCTATTAGTCCTGGTGAGTGAGTGACCTGGGCACAGTCCCTGCCTGGGAAGCAGCCAGAGGTCACCATCAGCAGCAGCCTCACCAAGTGCTCCCCACGAGTGTGAAGGGGGCAGAGTCCAACAGAAGGCTCCCTAGAGCTGGGCCTTGGCCTGGCCCCGGGCTCAATGCACCGTGTCAAACTGGTGTAGATGAGGAGTGAAGCCGGCTGCAGAGCCGTCTCAACACCACCAACCCCCACAGAACAAACCCAGGGTCAGTAAGCCATCCTTGGGTTGGGGACCGCGGCACCCTGGGTCTCTGCCTGGAGCGCTTTACTCCCCACACGCTCCGCAGTGAACGCACAGTACTCTTGTGGCCTCGACGCCAAGCAGGAGGTGAAGACCAGGAGACCTGGGGCCTCCTTGGTGTCAAGAAGCTCGCGTGACCCGGAAGGTGACAAAGCTGAAACCAGGGGCTGTGAAGGGCCTTGAAGGTCCTTAAGTCCCTCAAACTAAGATGGAGAGCCTTGGGTGGCCCGAGGTTCCCGGGAAGGCGCTCCCAGCAAGACTGGGAATGGGGAGGAGCCAGAGGAGCAGGCCTCACGGGGAGGACCAGCCTGGCCCTGGGAGGAGGCGGCCTGTCCACCCCTCACGCCCCTCTCCCAGGGAACTTGTGATGGTCCCAACCAGGAGCGGCAGTCTGAGGCAGGTCTGTGCTCGCCAGGAATTTCTGGCTCCTTACTCCCCAGGGCAGGTCACTGGGCGGCGAGGAAAGGGGAGCACCCAGGAAGAGGAGGGCTCCAGGAGGGACCGTCGGTGCCCTGGGCAGAGAGGCCACTCCAGGGACTGGGCAAGAGCCACGCCAGCCGAGCAGCGGGGAGGAGGCCCCAGGCCCCAGCTGAGCGCTCCCAGCAGGGGAGGTGTGAGAGCCACCAGATGTCCCCTCCACGCCCAATGTGCCCTCCACAATGTGCTGTCCACGGGCAGGAACGCCCACACGGAGTGAGGGCACCAGCTCCTGCTAGAGAAGCTAGTGTCCCAAGAATGTGACCCCTGGAGAGGAGCAGAGGCAGCCTGGGAGACAGGGAGGGGGACCAGCAGGAGGGAGGCAGGGAGGGCAAGCCGTCAGTCACGGGGCGGGGGGGGCGGGTCGGAGGGGAGGGTGCTTGTCCCTCAGCACCTAGCCAGCAATGGGCTGGGCGCCTGTGTCCAGACTCCCTGCCAGACGAGGGAGGCGTGGCTGCCCCAGTGGTGTCCAGCTCTCAGTGAGTCAGACAGTAATAAATAAGTAGTCACAGAGTAGAGGGGAAGCCACCATGGTCACAAGTGTCACCCATTGAACAGAGAACAGAGCTGGGGACTCGGAGGAGGAAGGGCCCATCCAGCTGGGGTGGAGGAGGAACAGGAGGAGCAAAGAGGAGCTAGGAAGGGGGTGTGGGAGAGAGGGCGTCGTGCAGAGGTCAAGGAGGAAAGGGTGTGTGTGTGTCCCAGAGGTGCCAACCGGCAGGGTGTGGGACGGCACCAAGGGCGTGGCCAGGGCCTGAGCCCCATTCCCCAGTCTTCAGCCTCCAACCATTCCCTCAAAGACACAGGTAAAATGGCAGACCTGCCCCACCCCGGCAGCTTAGGGCAAGTCCTGCCCTTCACCAGGCCGCATGCTGCCACCCCCAGGTCCTCCTACAAAGGGACTCCAAGGTCACACCAGGAGTCCACAGATGTGGGCTGGGTCGAAGCCTAAGAGTCATCGGCAACAACAGTAGAAGAAACAGAGGAGATGAGCAGAGACCGTGAGAGCGAACATCGTCAGGCACAGTGGGCATCTGGAACCAGTGCCGAGACACAGGGGCCGTGAGTGGCCAGGCCATTTCAAGAGCTAGTCCCAAGACTGAGACTCTTACCCTCAAGAGGCAGGGGTAAGCCTCCTCTCTTGACTTGGGGTCTGAGACTGACCCATAGGCTGTGTTCACAGGGTAGGGCGGTCCGTTCTGGGCCTAGGCCTCCACTTCCTGCCTCTTGGGTAGTTTGCTCTTGGACTCCAGCCACAGCCCTGAGAAAGCCAGTTCCCTGTGGAGACCCCCCAGTGGGGAACGGAGTCAGCACCAGCTTGCCAGCCGCCCAGTGCCCATCTTGGAAGGGGATTTTCCAACCTCAGGGAAGTCACCCCGGCTGAAACTGCCAAGCCTCATCCCAATTGTAGATTGGTGAGCAAAATAAGTGATTTGCATTGTTTTCAGCCACTACATTTGGGGTGGTTTTGTACATAGGAATAGAAAATGGTTTCAATTCTTTTTTTCCCCCTGAGCAATAGTGAACATGGCAAGTGACTCTTAGGTCTCTGCCCCCTGATCCTGGATGGGTTGGGTGACGCCTTTGGACCGAGGTCACTGGGAAGGACCCGGTTAGGGGGCCAAGGCCATGAGTTTGTTTTGTTTGAGAGTCTGAAGTGACTTGGGACTCCGGGTTGGGCTGTTGGACTCGTGGGACTCCAGCCCAGGAGAGAGGTGGCGCCTGAAGGCCGGCATCTGCGAGCCAGCTGCGCCGGGTGCCAAGGAGAGCGTGGGGCAGATGTGGACGCAGAGTGAAGCTGGAAGGGTCGGGTCTGAGCGCGAGGAGCTCTGACCCCGTGGCAAGGCCAAGGAGGCTGCGGAGGAGCAGAGCCCCTGGTGGAGGGGAGGGGGGGACGAACGCGGAGCACCGCAGGGAGGAGGAGGAGATGGCAGCCCTACAGGCCTGCCGCCCACCTCACAGCGAGCAGTGTGGCTGGGTCACCAAGAGCCCTGGGCTGCAGTCCCCGGGGCCAAGGCACCGTGCGATCACACCCGCGTTCAGGAACAGCTCCTTCCCCGGAGCCTTGCCTCTCAGCCATGGTCCTGCCACAGCTGCGCCACCAGGAGCTTGTTAGAAAGGCAGACCCCAGAGCCTAGCCTGGGCCTCCTGCAGCAGCCTGCACCGTAACGAGATCTCCAGGCAACCGTGCGCACGGCTGGGCTCCTGAGAGGAGGCACCAACCAGAGGCTGGGCAGACACTCGGGGAGGTGGTAGAACGAGGAAGACCGAGCTTAGAGAGCAACTGATCACTAACCCACTTCTCCTCAGAGTGCAGCTCTGAACCCAGAGCACACACCAGAGCCACGTGGGCAACTTCTAGAACCTCAGAGAGAAGTCCCGAGGATCTGGATGCAGAGGGTTAGGGAGGCTGGCCGCTGTATTTTTCCTCCCCGGGTGATTCCGATGGGTGACCAGAGTTAACAGCCACTCCCTAAACGGCCACTCCTCCCCACTTGAACACATGCCCCTGTTAGACTGACCATCCCCACGTCCTCTGCCCTTCAGGACTGGGACTGGACTAGCTGGGGACGGACTGGGACCATCAACCCCTGAGTGCACTCTGACGGACAGAGGGCCTCATCTGTGACTGCTGGCTTCTGCCTAGTGCCCAGGAGCCAGCAGCTGGTGCCCAGTCCCTGGGGAGCCAGGGTTCGGAGTGGCACAGGATACAGGGCCATGGCCTGGATAGAGGTCAGGCTGCCTCTCTTGCCATGGCACCTGCCGTTGACACCCCGTGACTCTGGTCCAAACACACCTTTGGGGACAGATTCACTGGGCACAGGACACTCTAGCTCATCTGAGAAGAGCCCCGTGGACTGCCTAACCTGGGCCAGGCCACTGCGCAGAGCGCCGACACATGGGTGACGCTGGGCTCAGACATGCCTGAGGGAGCGCCCCAAGCCAGCCAGCCATCGGGCCGCGGCGCTTCAGCGTGGGCCTGGGGGGGGCAGCACATTCAGGAGACCCGTCCTTCTGGGGATTGTGCCTCTCACAGAGGCCCAGGAAGGAGGCTGACTAGCCTCAGAACGTCAGCAGCTTGGACTCCATTCTCCTTGAAGACCCAGCCGGCTCAAGCACCATGGGATTACGGAGGCCTTTTACGGGGAAGGAGGAGACAAGGCCTTCTTTTCTCATCGGGTACACTTCGCAGTGATGGATTCCTCCATTTGTCTGTGTAAAGCAGTACTTCCCTAAACTTTCCTAATTTACTTGGGAAGACAGGAAGCTTCCCGTAGTTGTTGGAAGGCAGGTCGTGTGTGGGGGGTGGGGTGGGGGTGTCAGGTCTTCACAGTCTTCACGGGCCCTGGACAGAGCTGATCAGTGGCCTCCCGGAGCCTCCCCGCATGTTCCTTAAGCACATCTCTCAGCCCTACCTTATCACATCAGATCCTTTGGCATGGAATCTGGTGGCCCCGTGAGAAATGGAGTCTGGTGGCCCCCTGAGACCTGGAGTCTGGTGGCCCCCTGAGACATTTCCCGGAGTGAAAGAGCCTCGATTTTGTGCACAGATTGGCGCCTTTTCCTAGCAAGTTGGGGAGGGTCAGGCACAGAGTGGCTTTTTGGGCGACAACATGGGGCTCATCCACAGTGACCTCCAACTCCATTTCTTGCAGGCGTGGGCCAGATCAGACCTGAGATGAACAGTCACCAGAGCCTCATCAATTTCCTGTGTCTGCACTTGCCACACAAGCCACAAAGCCGTAGTGGTAAGGAGCATTGGCGGAGCGCTTATGACGTGCTGGACACTGTTCTAACTCGTCACACGGCGGGTCCCAGTCGACAGCCCCAGCCTGAGGGAGGGCACATGGGCTGTAAACCGCTCTCTCCATTTCACAGACAGCGACCGAGGTTCAGCCAGGTGAAGCGGTTTTGCATCGCACAGTCAGCTCCTCGGCTGAGGAGGAGGGGCTGGGTGGGTCCCCAAGACCTGGTGGCAGTGGGGTGCCGAGGTGGAGGGCAGGAGCATCCCACCCACTCTGCTTGGAGTCAGCGGCTCATGACAACACAGAGCAGACCGACCGACCAGAGTTGGCTTCTAAATATTCCCAGGGAGTCTGCTCGAGCCACCTCTACACAGACGACGTGACACCTCTGCTGCCCTGAGGTCCACTGAGCCAGGGCCTGTCTCACCAGCCATCAGCAGAGTCATTTGTGGGCACAGCCAGTGCAGGAAGGAAGAAGGGAAACAGGCCCAGGACCTCGAGGGCCCAGCTTGAGCTGTGCCTCCTCCAGGAAGCCCTCCCTGGCCTGCTCCTTCCCGGACCACCCCTGTGTACAGGGGGAAGTTTGTCCCGAGTTGGCCAGAGTGCCGCTTCCTCCGCCCCTTCCCCTAGAGTAGGCGTGGGGGAGGAGAGGGGCAGGCCCATGTTTCTGGGCTGAGCTGCTGGGAGGATGGGGGGTGGTGAGGGCAGAATGCACTTCATGAGGATGTGGGAGAACATGCCCAGAACTGGTTCTGCTGGTGACTTCACCAGGTCAGTGCCTCCCAGGAAGAGATGAAATGCCCTGCTCCTGGCAATTCAGTTAAGGCCCCTTCTCCTTCCCACCTGGGAGAGCAGGGGTCTGGCTTCTCCCCAGCCAGCATGACTTTTTCACATGCGTGGGTGGCCACCAGACCACAGAGGTGGGGACTTGCCTGGGGCAGGGTGCGGAATCCCCAGGGGACAGTTCTGGCCCAGGAGACAGAGAACTAGGCCCGACTAGGAGAGGATGGTCATTCTCTTTCCGCCCCCTCCCTGGAGCCTGGAAGCATCCTCCCGTGTGGAACTGAAGGCTGAGCTGACCACCAGATTCCCGGGCCTAGGGCGCCCCCACAGTGATGTGCTCACTAGAGAGTCCATTGCTGAGGAAGGACCAACCAGGCCATCTGGCTCATCTTTCCCTTGACCCAGCCCTCGCCAGCACCAGCTGGCCCTCTGCTCAAAGGCCCCCAGGCTGGCTTTTGAGAGATAGGGCAGGGAGGGAGCGGAGGCCTGTGGTAGCCCAGGTGGTCCTGGGCCAGCCTGTCTGCCCAAAGAAGGCTCTGGGCTCACTTCCCAGGGCGTGGGGGGTTCCTGGTATGGCTGCCACTGGTCCCCATTATCACCGGGTCCCGGGAGCCCACGACAGTTCCTGAATTGCACACTGATCTGAAGTACCCCTAAAATCTCCCACTTCTCAGCTTCCTCTCTCCGTCGGCTTCCTTCCTAGCAGCGGAGCCAAATGCCAAGCCCTCCTTCCTACTCTCGCCTGCTCTGTGGGACTCTCCCCAACGACTTCACTGCTTAGCACTTGATTTGGATGTGACCACTGACCCATAAGCGTCTGATTTCCATCGGGGGCGTCCCCTTAGAGTTTTCCATGCCCAGAGCACCGGGAGCTGCAGATCTTTGGCCTCTGGGAAGGGCCCTCTAGTTGGTTATGCACTGATCATGATGTTGGTTGAATAACGTCACCCCTCTGCCTCAGTTTCCCTTGGTGATAGAGGTGAACACTCCTATCATTGTGCCTTTCTCTGGTTTTAAGGCAGCGGTTAAAATGCGAGGTTGTGAGTGTGTCTAGATTCACATCCTGGATTTTCCTGGTTTCAAAGATTCTGTCCCCGTGGTCAGATCTTGTGTCTGAACTAGGATCTACTTTGGACATAGAGAAAGGTGGACTTACTCCAGCAATGGGCTGGGATTTTACTTGCTCCTATGCAGATGAGAACCACTCTGACCAGGCACTGACCTGGAAATGCTACCCAAACACAGTTCTGCCCAGCGGAGCGCAGGAGCCCTTCCTGGGGGGCTCTGGGAAAGCCTGTCCCTCAGCCCTCAGTCCCTGTCTCACCCGCCCCTGGGCACTGGTCAGGGAGGGCCACTCACCGGCACAGAGTGTCAACAGTGTGGGCCGCATCTTTCCCACCATGGTCTTGCTCCTGCTCTGCCCAGACCCGGCCGGGCCCTGGGAGCACCAAACGAGTCCGGCTGACCAGTTCAGGAACAGCAGCCTTGGCCTGGCCCAGCCCGAGGTCTCTGCTCTTCTCCCTCCTCCTGCCCACCTCTGCCCAGCCTGGCCCCATGCCACGCCCTCAGCTGGATGGGCAGGTGAGCTCACCTGTGGGTTGGGCCATGCTGTAGCTCTCTACCCAAGGGACCCAGCATTCTGCCCTCCCCTCTTCGGAGCCAGTCACCTACCCTGCAGTCTCCCTGTTGAGCAGGTGTCCAAAGTCCTGGCCTTCTCTAAGGTGTGGCCTCTTTGATAACTGACACAAAGCTGTTGCCTGGCAATAAAAGGGGGATGGTCTCCGAGACAGGATTCTGATCTAGTGAAGAAGGGAAACCTGCATTGGCTGAAATACTTCAAGATCCAGTGTGACGGTGCCTGGGCTTCCCTCCTGTTCTAGTATGCTTCCCAGCGCCCAGGACAGCCAGGAAGAAGACGGGGAGTCCCCTCCCTCAGCGCATAATCTAGTCTGGAAAGCCGCAGATAGATGACCTTGGAGATAAGTGACCCCTGGGACTGTCCTGGTTTTTAACCCACAGGCATACTGTCCTGGAAATCCCCTCGGTTACAAGCAAGTTGAGATGCTGATCACCTGCTAGGATGATGGTTGGGAGCAGGGGCAACTGTGTAGGAGCAGCCAGTGGCACAGATTCTTCCACAGATATGTGATAAAAGGTGCACAAACGATGGTGTATCACATCCTCTATTCTGCAGTGAGGTTGGCTTTTTTATTTTTTACTTAATAAAATACCTTAGAGTTTTCTGTATCAGTACATGTAGCATCATCAACTTCTGTTTAATGGGTCATAAAATTCTGCTGTATGAAATTTCCTTTTCTGAATCTGGGTAGTCCATTTCCCCCTATATCTGTTACGTGGTTGATCTCTAGAAGCTCTTTGTGTATTAAGGGAAATGTCTTTTGGGAGTGATAAGTATTGCAGATTCTTTTGCCTATATTTGTTTGTATTATGAATTCAGAATTTCCTACATACATTATTTTATTAATCGTTTTGTGGCTAGTAGGTTTGATTGACATACAAAATTTATTTGATTTATTAAAATTTACTTGAGGGGCTGAGATTGTGGCTCAGTGGCAGAGCACTTGCCTCGCATGTGTGAGGCACTGGGTTCGATTCTCAGCACCACGTATAAATAGATAAATAAATAATGAAAGTACATCAACAACTAAAAAATTTTAAAAATTCAAAAAATCATTTTAAAAAAATAATAAAATAAAATTTACTTGGTCACCTGACTGGATTTTCTTATTGTAAGTAATAATTTTTCAGACCAAATATTTCATAACACCATTGTCCTAACACACGGTCCTTAGATCGTCACTTCTCTGCTTAGGTCCTCTCACTGACTGCAGAACCTAACAAGTGAACCCAGCTCTTTTGTTGGCTGTTAAGTTGTTCTAGCATTTGTTCTTCTAAAAATCATCTTCCAGACTATATTACTTTTGCTTTGAGCAAGTAAGACATCCCACCCAGAACTCAGACTTCCTGGGGCAGAACTCGGTCCACACGTCCCTGTGTACTTCCTCCCCTACCCGTCAGCTGTGGTGACTTCACCTGCCTTAAAAAGCCAGCTCGTGGGTTGCCCCTTCTCCTAGGACCCCTTTGCTGCCTTCCCCGGCCTTCGAACTCGCCTAACTCTGGGTCTCTTCTGGGGCCCTAACTGCACTCTGCCTTGTGCTTGAGTTATTGGGGGTCTGTGGTCACTCCTCCTAATAAACCGGGAGCTCACTCACTCATTTGGCCAGTTTCTAATGGTGCTGTTCCATCCAGAGAGGAAGAACGGCCGCTTCAAGCCGTGTGCCTCGCTGACTGTGGCCAAGTGCCATGGCTGATTCACAGCAGGAAACTAGCGAGTGTCTCAATGGACAGAAAAATAGATGGACGGATGATGGGGTAACTAGAGAATGTGTGGGGAAGGGGGAGAACCCTGGCTCTGGGCTCTGATCCTAGTGATGGGGGCGGGAGAAGGTGGGTTATGAGCTCATTCGACGTTTATGAAGCCCACGCAATTTTTAATCACCCAAAGTTGACAACTGGCCTTCTCCGGGGGCTGGAGTGAGGGCAGGGTGTGCAGGAGCACAACTGCCACCTCTGTGGAAGGCGGCCGTCCCCGCCACAGGCAAGGGCCCCTTCAGCCGCAGTGGGCTGCTCGCCCTACCTTCCTGCCGCTCTCTCGGATGCCGCGGGGCTGAACTAAGGCTCTTCTTCTAGGTCTGATGATTCCGACCGTCTGGGGAAGGACTCTGATGGACAGGCCCAGGCAGGAGGGCCTGGAGAGGGCCCAGAGGAGGCTGCCTCCCGAGGCCTCTCTGTCCACAGTGAGGGTCCTCCCACTCCACAGCTGAAGGCCACTGTCTGGGGGCTCAGCCAGGAGGTAAAGGGTTAAGCAGGCCTCTTCTGGGGACTGGCCCCAGCCTGCATTCCTTCCTCACAGAGACCTGCCAGTCCGGGGCCAGAGGCTAAATTTAGAGGGTGGCTAAGGTTTCCTCCTAACAGCTGTCTTGCTCCTCAGAGAAGTCACCCAAGAGAGGAGAGAGCTTGGTCTCTCTTACTGGACGCTGTTTTTGGCCATTCCATCTGGGTCCTCGGCCCTTGGTGTGGACACCCAGGCCGGCTGGTGGTAAGTGCTCCTCCCTGGTTTTGCCCTGATGAACCTGGCTCAACAAGGGGGCAGCAGCTCTGCCCACACGTCGGGGGCCAGCCGCCATGTTGGGACCACCTTCTGTGGAATGGCCCCTCAGCCAAGGCCCAGACTCCTGCGGCCTTAGAAGGCTCCCTGGTGGAGGCTGGTCCTGCCTCTCCCCAAGCAGGCAACAGGTGTGTGCGCCAGCCTCTGTGTGTGTGTGTGTGAGTGTGTGTGTGTGAGTGTGTGTGTGTGTGAGTGTGTGTGTGAGCCTGTGTGTGTGTGTAAGTGTGAGTGTGTGTGTGTGAGTGTGTGTGTGTGTGTGAGTGTGGTGTGTGTGTATGTGTGAATGTGTATGAGTGTGTGTGTGTGAGCGTGTGTGTGTGTGTGTGTGTGGAGGGGCTGGCGCCATGGCACACGCGGAGCACCCTACCATTCAACAGAACATCTCGTCTGGGGATTTGACTGTCCTTGGGCCTGCGTGGCTACAGTTACGGTGGAGTCGGTTCCCCTCACTGCCCTGGCTGGTCCTGTGGAAGGGACCCAGTCGGCCCTTCTTCAGCACCAGGTCTGCAGGTGGCTGTGAACACGGCCCGGGCACTCTCTGGAGACCTGATGGAGTTGTCCACACCGGCTTTACGCCCTGGGTATCAGCAGGCAGTGACCTTCCCATTCCCAGTTCCACCAAGGTGACATTTCTCGCACTCCCCCCCCCCCAAGCCTTGGAACCTGGTTCTAACCACCTTTTCCCCTGCCTGGCAGGAGCTGGTGGCTGACATGGCATCCGGTGGGGACCCAGAGGAAGAGCAGGTGGTCCCAGATGAGGAGGACGGAGCCACCGTGCGGGCGGTGCAAGCCCACTACCTCCGCAGTCCCTCCCCCAGCCAGTAAGTGGTCAGGGAGGGGCCAGGGCACAGCGGGAGGAATAGGGCCGGGAGCACACGGCCAGCCCCTGAGCTAGTGCAGTCGCCAACATCGAGGGCTCTGTGTGTCCTCCTCTGAGAAGGAGGCAAACGTACGAGCCAGCTGACGGCAGTGTGGCATGTGGGTCCAAATAGCACCCTCTAGGGCACAGGGAGAGTGGGCAGGGGAAGGGACAAGTGGCCTTTGAAGGGCCAGCGGAGGCTTCCCGAAGGGGCTCTGCAGGCCCAGACCATGCAGGTGGGTAGGGATCTGGCAGGTCTGCCCTGCAGGCTGGATTCAGTGGGTGGGGCTGGGAGGAGGGTGGTGGGGCGGGGGGTGAGGACAGTGGGGCTGGGGGTGAGGAGGGTGGGAGAAGGGATCAGGAGAGGCAGAGGCCCACACGAAAATAGCTCTGCCTCTGTGAGGAACCCTTCAAACTGGAGATAAGCGTGCCGGGGGCCGAGTGGCAGGGTGCCAAGCGTGATAAACACGCGTCTTCCTGGGAAGGCCGCCTGGCTCTGCGACAAGTGATTTAAAGCTTTCTTTTCCACTGAAAGCATGGAGGAGATGTGATGGTGTAGAATGACAAATTTGCATGAATGTTTAAGAAAAACCATGAGACTAAAGAAGTGCCGTGCTTCGTCGCCTGCTCAAATAGTAGTGTGTGCGCCTGTCCATCCCCTTCTGCCATGAATGACGGCAGAGCCAAGCCCCGATCGCAGCTCTGACACCAAGTCAGAGTGACAGTCCACTAGATTCTGGAGCCCGCATCTTCTTGTCTCGAAAGGGGAAGGAAAGGCCCAACTAGAGCACCTCCAGGTGGCGGCGTCCGAGTGTCTCTGATTCGCCTGCCTCAGGCTTCTCAGCCCTCCTGGGTCTTGCTGGTCCCTGCGTCCTGGGGTTCCAGAGGCCTCCCTGCTGGAGAGAGCGGGAGCAGGGCAGGTGCTCCCCACTCTCTGGCCAAGGCTCTTTGCCAAATGGAGCTGGCAGACAGCTCCTTTAATTCAGCACCATGTTCCCATCAGCATGGAGGGACTCGGAGCATCCCCTCCCTCTCGGGCCCCAGAGGGTGGAGCAGCTGTGTGGCTGGGGTGAGACGCTCTGTGTCCCTGGCTCATGCCAGCCTTCCTGGTCAAGGGTGTCTCTTTCTCACTCTAATAAGTTCCAAATCAGGGGCCCAAGAGAGCCGGGCACGGAGCTCCTTCTGCCTTGTGGGCCGCTGTTTTGAAGCAAGGAATCTAAGGTCACTGTGCCCACCCACATCACAAGATGGGAGACCACAGAGACTATCCCGGGTGGCTTTTATGGGCCAAGTCTGCAAAAGGCCACGTCCCTTCTCAGCATATTCCATCCACCAAACTCCAAACCCCATGAGGCCACGTGGTTTTTTTTTTGTAAGGGGGGATGGGAAATAAGGTCCGTGGCCCAGGAACAGGAGGGAAGGAGTTTGCTGATTCACAGTGTCTTTGCTCTGCCGTAGCACCCCTCCCCTCTGGGCAGCCTTCTGTGTTGCTCCTCCACCCACAGGACACTCCCTGGCCCCCAAGAGGGACAGCCCAATTCCCAGGTAGGGCTGCTGCTTGACCCCTTCAAAGGCCTGAGCATAGCACCCATGGTCCAACCTACAACTGCTAAGAAATCTCCCATCCTATCCGTGATTGGTGGGCATTTCCTAGGTTCAGCCCAATGTGGCTCTCTGGGGGACTTCGGCCTCCTGTCATTCTCTTTGACCACAGCTCCATTTCCTGGTCCATTATCCTCCAGGGATCCAGCTGAAGTGGGTGGGAGGGCAGGTCTTCCTGCAGGCAGAGCGGCCTTTGCAGACCGTGTCCTGCTTGTGGAAGTCTAGGGCTCGGAGCTGCTTTAAGGCTTGTGCCACCTGAGGCCTTTTTAAAGCGCAAGGTTTCTTTGAAAACATGATCGTTTCCAAAACTGAATAGGTATCTGACTCTGTAGGCCAGAGAACTCCGTGTGTCAGGAGCACAGGGTAGACAGGGGGAGTCTGTGGTCCTCCCCTGGGACCATGTGGACCCTGTGGCGGTGGAGCACAGCAGAAGTGCCACTGTGCGACTGCTGAGTCTAGACCACGCACAGCCGATGCCCTGTGGCCCGTTCTTTCGGACGCAGCCCTTGGATCAGCAGTGTGCTCCAGAGGTGTGTCTGGATACAGGTCTCAGCCCTTTCTTCCTTGTCGGTTACTGACAGTTATCTTGAAAGGCACCTGAAGCGGTAGATGTGGGTGAACATCCAGAGTGCACATTGCAATTTCCAGTGTGACTGCTGAAAGGTTTGCAGCAGGTGCAATCTGTCATATCCCTAGTCAGGGAAGACACACAGTGGAACACAATCAACCCGAAGAAGGAAAGAGAAAGAGGAGAAGAATGCAGAAAGAGCAGGACAAAGAATAAGGAGAAGATGGGAAGTAGATTTAAACCCAGACACATAAGGCATGACCTTACACTTGGATAGACTAAGTACTCCAATCAACAGCGGAAGATTGTCTGGCTCCATTTTTTCTATAAAAACCTACCTGCCATTTATAAGAGTTATGCCTCAAAAATAAAGGGACACAAAGATCATGGAGAGTGGGAAACTTATGCTGCAGGGTTTCAGTCCCTGTTGTGACTTCACAGTTCAGTGATACAGAACAGCCGCCCTCCGCAGTCACCATGAGGCCCCTGGACAAGGCACATTGGCCAGCTAGTGTCTGCTGTAGGTTGTGAGACCTCAAATGGGAGGATCTCAAGGGTGACTCTAGGCTGAGGGTCACCCAAGAGCTGGGGGCTGGGACCACAGAGGCCTCTCTGGACGATGGGCAGTCTGTGTTATGACTCACCAGGGCTGTTGGCCCGAATCCCGAGGATGGCCTTTCCACGGCGGTCACTCTGGGCTGCCTCAGAGCACACTGCTGATCCAAGGGCTGCGTCCGAAAGAACGGGCCACAGGGCATCGGCTGTGCGTGGTCTAGACTCAGCAGTCGCACAGTGGCACTTCTGCTGTGCTCCACCGCCACAGGGTCCACATGGTCCCAGGGGAGGACCACAGACTCCCCCTGTCTACCTGTCGGAGGAGGTGCCAGGGTCACAGAAGAGAGAGCAGTGGGATGGGCACTTTGCGGCCAGTGGAAAGCCCAAGTTGCCCCGACTGTAATCACCAGCAGAAGGCCATCCAGCGAGGCGGCACCGAGAGCAGATGTTAGGGCAAGCGTCCCTGGACACAGAGAGGGACCTTTCACAGGGATGGAAGAGCATCGTTTTAGATATCTGTGATCTAATGACATCCTCAGGATTCACACAGCAAAAACCAGCAGACTCAGGAAAAAATCAAAGTCTGCAGCTTTAGTCAAGTATATATTTTTAAAAATCACTAAGAATATAGAAGATCGGTGAATACCTGTGAGGGCCTCGGGAGGCTGAGGCAGGAGGGTCACAAGCTCCAGCCCAGCCTGGGCAACACTGTGAGCGCCCATCCCGAGAAAAATACAGAAAGTCTGAACAAACAATAAAGAAACTAGCCTGGCCGGCACGGATAGAGTGTGTGCCCAGCAACTGCAGGGGACAGGTTCTGATCACAGGTGTGTGGAGCATTTACCAAAATGGATCATATACTGGGCAATACATAGATCCACAAACTTCTCTGACCATGGGAAAATCAAGGTGGAAATCAATAAAAACAGGAAAAAAAGATTAACAGTAAATCACAAATCGGAACCACTTTATGCCACCAGCATACCTAAGACTGAAGAGTGACAACAGTCACTCTAGCACTGCGAGGCTATAGGACTCCCAGTCGCTGCCGGTGACAGGGGCTCGGACACCAGGTTTCACAGTTGCTACTGAAGTTGAGGACAGCTGAGCCCTGGCCCAGCAGGCTGCTCCGGCATGCACTGACCAGGAGTCATGCCACGTGCCCTTGCCAAGGATGTGGCTGCCCATGGACGTGGAAAGATAAATTCAATGGCATAGATTCTTGAGTAATTCCCCTGGGAATATGCATGCGATGAGCCACCTGTCCCTGGTGAGACTAGCCCTGAGAGCAATTGGTGGGGAAGGACATGGTGAGTGCACTGCAAGAGTCGGGCGGGGCAAGAGTCACGGGGGGAGGGGCAGGAGAGCAGTCTGCCAATCACCTGGCTTCACACAGTTGCCCTGCCCTGGGACAGAAGCGCTGGTTAATGGAGATGTCCCAGTGGCACTGGGCACGAAGCCTTCCAGCAGTCACTTCAGGGAAGATCTGAGGACACTTCCTGAGCATCTCTCCCCACAGTGTCATCATGGGATCCTAGGATAAATGTCACAGCTGCAGGGGCTTTTTTGATTCATTGTTTCCTACCACTGAGCTACATCCCCAGGCCGTTTGGGTTTTCATTTTGAGACAGTGGCTCACTCTGTTGCTCAGGCTGGCCTTGAACCTCCGATCTTCCTGCCTCAGCCTCCTGAGTTGCTGGGATTACCGGCGTGGGTACTGCACAGGCTTCTGAGCTTGAGTAGATGAGGCCCCCTCCATTACACAGAGGCCAACCCAAACGGACTCCTTGTGGGTGGATTTCCAGTGTTTGAAATGAAAAGACAACCCTCAGACTGGAGAAAATATTTGTAAATATCTGATAACGAATTTTTATTCCAGATTTTTTTAAAAATCAGATATCAAAACCTAATAAGAAAACAACACAATTTAAAAATAGACAAACTTTTGAACACATTCTTCAGTGAAGAAGACACGTGGACAGTAAACAACTATATGAAAAATATGCTCAAAATCCTTAAGCATTGGAGAAATCCAAATTAAAGCCACAACAAATTGCCATTATATATTAATTAGAGTACTAAAATAGGATTAAAAATTAAGAAGACTGAGAATACGAAGTAGCTGAAGTAATCTCTTCTTGCTGGTGGGAAGATAAGATGGTGCCACTGTTTTACAAACTGTCAGCGTCTCACAAAGTTAGAGACGTGAAGGCCTCTGTTCACAGAAGGACTTGTGCATGGAGGTTCATAGCAGCCGTATCTACAATTGCCCAGAAACTGGGGACAACCCAGGTGTCCATCAGCCAGGGAACGGCTGTCCACATGGAAAGACAGCAGAGCTGTCAAAGGGTGCAGTGCCGCTTCAGCCCCGGGGGTGACCCTAAAGTGGCCGTGCCCGTGAGCACAGCAGAGAAGGCCATGCTACAGGGCTCTGTTCACATAAAATGCTAGAAAATGCAAGCTGATCTCTCCAGCGACAGACAGCAGGTCACAGTCACCTGGGGGACACCAGGCAGGCAGGGAAAGGGGAACAGAGGCTCGAGATAACACCGTGGGTTGACAGATGGGTCACAACCTGGATTTGGTGATGTGTCACAGGTAAATATGTGTGTTAAAACTCAACGGCGGTACATTTAAAATCGGTGTGGGTTTGTATATCAATTTGCCTCAAGTATAATTCACTTTGAGAAACAGTCATAGAACAATCAGTGAAGCCCTCCTGGAGGAAGCAGCATGGTGTGGGGGGAACTTCCTGGTGGAACTGAGACCAAGGCTGAGGTCAGATCTGCTCCTGGCCACCAGAGCGCGCGTAGCTGATTGAATCACAGCCTCGGAATACTCGCTCTACCCTGAGGTAGAGACCAAACCATGCGCCTGTCCAAAGGCACGTTAGGTATTCGACAGACAGATGGCGGTCCTGTCCCTTTTCCCTCCCACGAAGGCTCTCTGATTACCACTCACTCTCAGGACTCCCAATGTCGAGGGAGTTTTATTCAACCAGAGTCCCACGAGCGCTAGTTAATACGTCGCCTTTATCTCATTCTGCCAAAGCAAATACTGTCTTCTCAGCAATGCAGGGCCACTTATTCTACTGGTGCCACCCCAAAGAGTGCTCCCTGTGGTTGGCAGGTCCCTGAAATCCCGTCCTCTTGCTTTATCGCTTTAGCTAGAGGCTCGGATCCTTGTAAACTCAGGTCACACCAAGTCAGCAAGCGCTTCGCCTGCAGACTGATGGCTCTCGTTCTGGTTGCCTAGGGCTGATGAGCACATAGCCACAAACTACCTTGCTTAAAAGCGTCATAAGTTCACTGTGTCACTGTCTGGGAGGGCAGCAGTTCAGTCAAAGTAGCAGCAGAGCCACATGCCCTCTGAAGGCCCCAGGGGAGAGGTCTCCCTCTCCTCCCAGCTTACGTTGTCTGTGGGCCGCATTCCAGTCTCTGTCCCCACCTGCTCTGTCTTCTTCCCTTCTCTTATAAGGACACTTGACTTTGGAGCCCACCCAAATCTAGGGTGATCTCATCTCAGGATTTTAGCTTCGTCACATCAGCAGTGATCCTTTTAAAAACTTTGCGTTCATAGGCCCCGGAGATGCACCAGTGTGGAGGCCCACCATTCACCCACCGCAGCCCTAGCCCCAGTCACAGGAGAGCTGACGTGCGCCTTCCCGTGGAAGGGGAGCGGGCCTTGAGACTTCACCAGGTGCTCCAAATAGCTGACGACTAAGTAGATCAGTCAGGGATGAGGCCTGCTTGCCGTCCTGACCGGGGTCTTAACGTCTCAAGCCTCCTCTGTAAATCTCGTCCTAGGGTGAATGAAAACCTGGGCAAGTGCGTAGTCAGTGGCTGGACGTGTCAGGCTTCATGTTTGCCTGAGCGAGGCTCTGGGAGTCCAATCCTGCAGCTAGTTTTCCACCTCCTGGCCAGGCAATTTCCCCAGGTGAGTGTGAGTTAACACTCAAATGCAAACCCCTCTGCCCTGTGGGACGACTTGGCAGGGCTGTCCCTTGCCCGTCACCTGCAGCAGGCCTGCCCAGGTACCCAGACAGAGGCAGCCTGAGCATGGCAGGCTTCTGTGCCAACCAGCTCTGACTGCAGCCGCCTCCTTGGTGATGACCAGGCTCCTCCTCCTTCCTAAAACAGGGAACAGGGATTTCACTCTCCTTCTCTTGTTTCTGATCTGAAGAATTCTTTTTCTGTGTCCCTTTGTGCCTTTTAAATCGACACCCAGCCCTGGCTTTGGATCCCCAGACTGTAGCCCTCCCTGGTGATCTGGCCGGGCTCCTCCTGGACAGCACGTGCCCCTCGACCTCCAGGAAGCTCCTGACTGTGCGGCTGTCCTTCCCAGTGTCCAGCTGCCATGGAGGAGTGGGGGAAGGAAGCGTGATTTCAGGGTGTCCACACTGCTTCCTTGGGCCTCCCGTTTCTCTTACATTTTTTTCCATGAAGATTTCTCCACCTCGTCCTGTTCGCTGAGCGAGCTGGAAACTGCCTGCTAAAAATCATTTTTCTCTAGTTACTGACTCCGTTCCTTCCTCAGTGCCTGAGCTTCGCCTGTGTGTGGTCATTTCCTCTGAAGTCCTGCACACTTGGAGATTAGAAGGCACTCAGAAACCTGAGCTCACAAAAGCCAAATCAGAAAAGATGCCCCCTCTCGGGCCTCTGTCTCCACTCAGGTCCCAGGGCCTGCTGGACTGGAAGCGATTGGCGGTTGGGCATCTGGGAAGGACCCCAGTCCGCTCCATTCTGTTTCTGCGCAGCCTGGCAAGTGGTTGAAAGCAGGGGCTTCCCAACTCTGCTGGCTGTACTCTGCAGGAGGACAGGCCTCTTGGAGTGTGTGTCCGAGCTCTACTCATCCCTCCCGGGAGTGGTACTGTCCTCCCTCTCTCTTTTCTCCCTCCTCCTCCCTCCCTTCGTTCTTCCTTTCCCAGACAGTGGCACCGTCTGTTGATGCAGGACTGGGCCCAGCCTGCCGTTCTGAGAAGCACAGGCATGAAGAGGGCTGCCCGGGTCCTGCCTGGGTTGGGACGTCCGTCCTGCTCCCCGGGAGACTCACCTGTGGGCGTTTAGCTGCTGCCCCCCCCCCATCCTGCGAGGAGGCCTGTCTCCATCCTAGGTCCTCCTTCCCCTCCCATCTGCTTCAACAGCAGCCCCTGCGGCCTTCCCATGACCCGAGAGTCCATCTCAGGTGTGTGGCTGGGGCACAGGTGGGGCCGTAGGTCACGACCCCTAGGGCTGCCATTTTACCAGGCTTGCCAGTACCCCCCACCGGGCACAGCTTCTCGGGCTGCTCCTTCCTCGTTCTTTTTCTGCCATCCTGCTTCTCTGCAGAAAACAGGGTCCTCTGGGGTCCGACGGACACAGCCCTCTTTATTAGACTTAGTAAACGGTGTCGGGCTGAACAATTTATGACGACCAGGCTTACGTCTTCCCTCGTGGCAGTGACTCGTGAAAATATTCATGATCCACATTCCACACTCGCTCATTACTCTTCTCCGTCCCCATTTCTCAACGACAAATCTGCCACCTTCTAAAATCGTACTGGGTAGAGTTCACGTGTGCTTTCTCAGATTTGAGAAGTTTCGTCTTTACACCCACGAGAAGGGAAATGTTTCTCAGTCATTTCTGTTTTCAAATTTTAACTTCAAATTCTCCCCTATCAAACCCATAGCCTCAGAGTTTAGGTATATTTTGCAAAATAATCTCAATCCTGAGGATTTTCACCTAAAGCCAAATCCTCACAATTCGAGGTGGGTGTGTTTAGGGAGAGGGAGTAGATGATCCCAAGCCAGGATGGGGCAGCACCACCCGCCGAGCTCCTGTGGGGCTGTTCTGCACACCTTCAGTCTGTGCCAGTGCTTGGAACACTGCTCACACATCTGAGAAATCCTTTTTGGAATGCAGGGCCCTGGAGGCCCACAGAGGAACAAAGGAGGCTGCCCAGGGGGAGAGAGGGGGAGAGAGGAGTGGCTCTTCAAAGCCTCAGTCCGAGTGCAGCCCCAAGATTCTCAGGGTGGTTTTGCCCCAAACCTCAATTTACATGATACTGACCCTTAGCACATGCAAGGACTCATATTTTATTAATAGTAAGGTAAGCAATGTTAATACATGAAATTTAAAAATCCCTTAATATGGAAATATGACTCACAATAGTACTAAACTTGAGGTGCTGACGGCCCTGTGGGGCGTGGCTCTTTGGAGCAGGCTTGGTACACAGGGCAGTCCAGAGCAGGCTCTGCTGGCCATGTTGGCGTGGTCTTGTGGCTACTTCCCAGCCTCAGCAGACTGGCCGGCCGGCCTTGATCAGGCTCCCTGACTCTGTCACTCTCAGGCGGGACAAGGCCCTGCACCTGCCCAGAGTTCACAGCATAGCCCCAGGAGTAACACCGCTCCCTTGATTTACTGGGACTTAATGAACGATCCCAAAACTTAGTGACTGAAAATCATCCACTTATTTTTCTCCGTTTTGTGGATCGGGAATTTGGACAGGACTTCACTGGGCGGCTTGTCTCTTTCACAGGCATCAGGTGGTCGGAAACGCGGGGCTCTGCCTGAGAGGCTCCTCACAGGGCTGACTGTGGCAGGGAGGCCAGCCCTTGCCCTGCATAGGCTGGGAGTGGACTTCAGGGACAGTGCCAAGAGCCAGGCAGGGAACCCGAGCTCAGGGAGACCGAGATGGCTGTGTGAGGTCTGGGCAAGCCACCTCCCCCAAAAGAGTGACAATCCGAGAGCGAACAGCTACCCTCTGGCTGGAATGTTCAGGGGAGAACTCTGCACGCAGCATGGACAGAATGGGGTGCTGCGGAACGTGGTGACTCCAGATGGCTTAGGGAAGAGGGGACAAAGTGCTGCAGAGACCACCCCTTGTCCCAATCAGGATCAGTTTGAACCAAAGAAAGTCCTTTCATAATGGGGAAAATGTACACAGGGAGGCCTGCAGCCGTCCACCTGGCACCAGGGCTACCTCGGGTTCCCCTGCTGGGCAATCCTGCACCCTCCTGGCCCCAAGCCCCACAAGGGTGTTATGGAGTTAGCCCCATCACTGCTCCAGAAGGGCACCCACTCACCCTGCACCTCCCCCACAGGGCCGTGCTGCAGGCTGCTGGGTCGTGCCCACCTGGTCCTGCCCACCCTCTGCTGTGCCGTCCCGGGCCGTGGCCGCGGCCTGACTTACACACAGTGTGTAGGGCCTGCCAGGCATGTGCTGCGTGTGCTGCACCCCATCACACAGGCACATTGCCACCGGCATGCAGCCACCAGAGACTTACAGGTACGCGCCGGCCACCCAGGCACCCTGCCCCACCTCCATGCAAGTTGTACCTCACCCCCCGCCCCCACGCTGGAGTGGCTCACTCCACACAGCCTCCAGAGACTGACAGGTGACTCTGCACCACGTAGGCACCCACTGCATGCAGGCTGCACCCCACCTGCCAGGGCTCGGGGGAGCAGCCCCACCCTGCACGGCCTGCAGACTGGCGCGCATCCTGCCCAGGCTCACTCCAGGGCCTCACGCCCACACGGCCCCCAAAGGCTGACCATCACACCACTGTTGCCCTGTATCTGCCTGAGCACATTGGGGTGGACGTGAAGAGGACACCCACCCCACTGCTGTATGCGCCACCCCTGTGTGGCCTGCAGCAATGGATAGGCTCTCCAACCCTGCTGCCACATGCACCATGTCAATCAAGGACGCCATGCCATCAATGACAGCTGAAGAAGCTACACAGAGACTGAAGAAGCCTGCCTACTGACCCCACACACTGCTCCAGGACCGATTTTTACTGTGAAACCCACCTGTACAGTTAGTTGGCAGAGATAACAGACCCACCCCACGTGCAGACATCCACACAGGTCACAGGAAGTGCAGAGAAGCAGGTGACATGGCAGCCGCACAGGACACTAACTCCAGCAGCAGACACTGGGGGGGGGGGATCCCTGTGACACTTGAGTACAAATTCAGCAGAGTTGTTCTAAGGAAGCTCTGGGAGACACTAGGACACAGACAGACAGACAGACAGCTCGACAACACTGGGAAACAATCTCCAACATACATGAGAAATCCGGCAGAGAGAGGTCACAGAAAAGAAGCTAACAGCCACCTGGAACTGAAGACCCAGGGAGCCAGGCAGGACCACGGCGAGGCCCTTGGCTACAGAGGAGACCAAGGAATTCCTAAACTCAAAGAGTCCCATAAGTAAATAAATAAAAGTTGGGGGCACTTTGAGACTTACAGGAAACTTTCAAACAAATATTAGAATTACGGGTGTTCTGAAAGAGAAGGGGAAAGGCAGGGAAACTTAGTCAGTGAGATAAAAGCTGGAAAATTCCCAAATTGTGGGAAGATCTGGACATGCAGGGAACTCTGAAAACAGCAAAGAAAAGCTTCAGGTCACATTAGAGAACCACCATTAGACTAACAGCAGGTTTCTCAGCAGAAAACGCACAGGCCTAGAGGAAACGGGATGAAATATTTGAAGTTCTGAAAAAAACATCTGCCAACCTCCAGAGCAGCCAGACTTTAGTAAGGAAGAGGAATTAGGGCTTTCTAAGACAAACCCAAACGGAGGGAATTTGTCGCCACCAGACTGGCGTGTGGAAGATGCTGAAGGGAGTCTGACATCTAGGAAGACCCCTACAACACGAAGCTACCAAAGTGCAAAACCCACCAGGAAAGCAGATGAACAGGAGAAAAAGAACCAAACCTTATCAACACAGAAAACCCCAAAGAGAGAGAGAGAAAGGAAGGAAATTCAAAACCTCCAGAGGAAAATCAACAAACAGCAGGAGTAAATCTTTACCCATCAACAGCCGCCTGCCATGCAGATGGCGGAATTCTTCAATTAACAGACAGACTGCTTGGATGAATTCTAAAAAAGACCGGACCACAGGCTGCATAGAGAAAGCCACTTCACCAGTCAAGACCAGAGATGGGAGGGAGGGAATGGGAGAGGCACGCCTCCAAAATGGAACCCAAGAGCAAGACCCACTACGATCACCCCAGACTCCAAGTCCAACACTGGAAAAAGAGAAAAGTAAGAGATCAATTCAAGGAGAGGAATAAGAATTGTCAATGTGCAAGCACGTAATGCTGAGGCACCCAATTTCATAAAGCAAATGTCATTAGGTCCAGAGGGAGAGGTGGGCTCCAGTACAGAACTTCAACACTCCCTTTCATCAGTACTAAAATCCAACACAAAACACAGGAGCAAATGGACTAAGAGACCTTCCCGGGGCATTTCATCCAACAGCAGTGGACGCACTTCCCGTCAGCACATGGAGCGCTTCTAGGGCAGACCCGATGGCTCAGCAGCCCAGGCCACCGATCCAACCAAGCCTTCAGTTACCTTCGCTGACCAGAGGACTGAACCAGAAATCAACAAGAGAACTTTAGAAACTGTTCAAATTCATGGAAACTAGACAACGTGCCATTGAGTAAATAATAGGTCATCAAAGAAGCTCAGAGAAAGAATTATTGAAACAAATGAAAATGAAAACACGATATACTAAAACCCGTGGGACCCAACGAAAGCTGTACTAAGAGGGGAGTTTACAGCAATAAGAACCTATTATTTAAAAAATCTCAAATAAGAAACCTAATGATGCAGCTCGTGGAACTAGAAAAGCAAGAACAAATCAAACTTAAAATTAATAGAAGGAAAGGAATAACAAAGTGAAGAGTATAAATAAATAAAACAGAGATAGAAAATACAAAAGGTTAACAAAATGAAGAGTTGTTTGTCAAAAACATAAAATCACCCAACCTTTAGTTTGACTCTCCTAAAAGAGAGAAGACCAAGTAAAGAAAACCAGGAAACTTTCAAAGGAGGCGTGACATCGGGTAGCACAGGACTCTGAGGGTCACCGGGGATTGTTGTGAGCACCTGTACATTAACAAATTGGGAAATCTAGAGGAAATGGGTACATTTCTGTACAAATACAACCACCACAATTGAACCATGAAGACAGAAAACCTGAACAGAACAAATAATGAGGAATAATACTGACTCAGTCATGAAAAGTCTCCCCACAAAGAAAAGCCTGAGATGAGTGGTTTCATTGCTTAGTTCTACCAAACTTTTAAAGAACTAACACCAGTTCTTCTCAAACTATTGCAAAAAAATGAAAGGGAGGAGCTCTTCCAAACTCATTTTTCCCAGGCCAATATTACCCTGATACCAAAACCAGACAAGGACACAGCCACAAACTCCACAGACGTGAGTGATGCAGAAGTGCTCAGAAACACCAGCAAGTTGAACCCAACAGCACGTGGTCAAGAGCGGTGTGTCCTGGGGATTCCAGGAGGGACAGACATGACTCATCAGTAAATAGAATGCATCGCAGCAAAAGAATGAAGGACGGAGTGCAAACGATCTTCTCAATAGATGCAGAAAAGCGTTTAATAAAATTCAACAGCTCTTCATGATCAACACTCTGAATTAGGCATAGGAGAACCGAACCTCAACAGAACAAAAGCTGTATGTGATAAACCCACACAGCGCCGTTGGAGCAGAGAAAAGCTGTGGCATTTCCTCTCAGACCTGGAAGGAGACAAGGGCACCCACTTCCATGACTGGGATTCAGCATGGTGCTGGAGGTCTGAGCCAGAGCCAGTAGGCTAGAACAAGAAATAAAAGAATACAAGTAGGAAGGAGTCAAATTATCCCTGTCTGCAGGTGGCATGATTCTACACCTAGAAAAACCTATAGACCCCACCTGAACTATTAGAACTGATAAATGCATTCAGTGAGGACCCAGGATACAACATTAACATACAAAAATAGATAGCATTTTTATGTTCCCAAAATACGAACTTTCTGGAAAGAAACTGAGGAAGCAGTCACACTAAAGAGGCTGTCCTTTCTCCCATGCATTTATTGGCTCCTTTACTGAGAGTCAGTTGGCAGCAGATTTATCCGTGTGGATTAATTTCTAGGCTCTCCATTTTGTTCCGTTGGTCTGTGTGTTGAGTTTTAAACAAGTACCACGCAGTCTTGGTTACTTTGGATGATAAGGTCACGTTGTGCTGTCCCCCCAACTGCAGGGACAGGTGTGGCCGCATCCTGGGGACAACCGCAGGCTACTGCTCTCCCCTGGCAAAGGCGCTTTCTTTCTCCTTAGCCTTGAGGGTGCCAGGCGCACCCATCTCCCGAGGGTGCACCCTCGTGTTGCACACACTCACTTCAAGGCAGCTGTTCTGCTGATGAGCTCAAAAAAACTCCATTCTAATTCATCTTAGCCCGAGTTGGCTTTGTTCAATTATCTGGACTCAACTTGACTCAACTTGACTGAGCCCCATCAGCCGGCCCACACTCTCAGCAAGTATTTTAAAGTACTTTTCTGTGCCGACATCTGTATGGGGCCTTGGGGCTCAGGTTGCTCTCTGAGCAAGTGGTCTCACTTCTCTGTTCTGACCTGAGGGTGTCAGTGTGTTGTGGTGAAGAGATTCCAGCAGGACATGGAGCAGGAGTGCCCTGTGTTTTCACCCAAGACCTGCCCCCTGTTTCTTTATCTGTAAAGTGGGAATCGTAAAACCTACTCTGTGGGGGATTTGTCAGAATTAAATTCATAGAAGGCACTCAGAAATGGTATCCACTAAATCTTCCCACTTCTCTGGTCCTGAAGGAAAGATTAAGAAACCCAGCACACACACACGCACACCAAAGCTCATCCAACACATAGAAGGCAGAGAGAGTCCGCAGGGACCCGCAGTGGTCCTAACCTTGTCTCTCCCCACGCTCCTCAGGGGTCCCTTTTGGTACCTGCACTGAAGTTCTTTTGGAAAACAGCCTTGACATTTCTCCAAGTTACTGGAGGGCACCCCTGGGCTCAGTCTGACCCTTGGCATTTCACCTGGCCTGTGCCAGGGCTTCATTATTACCCACCCCCTCGGGACCGGGAGACCACCCAGGAACCGAGGGGATGGCCGCAGCCTCCCCGCCAACCAGCCAGCAGACCCCTGTAAGGCCCCGACAGGTCACCCTGCAGTGTTGACCGCAGAGGACAAGACGGGAAAGAACCTCTGGACTCTAAGAGAGCGAGGTGGCGTCAGGGTGGGTCCCCCAGCCCCGGGTGCACTCCTCCCCCACAGCAGGGCTGCAACCTCCGCCAGGCTCCAGGACACGGCCGTGGGCAGTGCGTGTTCTGCAGTTCCTGAGGCCCAGCGGCCTTTCCTCCGCAGCTCGCGGCTCCCCGGTGGTGCTCATTCCAGGTCCAGGCTGCGCCTCTGCCAACAGCGGCCTCCCTCAGAGCTGCGCAGGGTCGCCTCACCTGCATGTCCCCCTCTTTCAGGTTCTCGATGGTCTCGGACGCAGAGACGGAGAGCATTTTCATGGAGCCCATTCACCTTTCCTCGGCTGTGGCGGCCAAACAGATCATCAGTGAAGGTGACGTGGTGGGCCCTGGGCGGGGGGGACCCACATGGGGGGCCCTGGCCTGTCCATTCAGGAGGGCAGTGTGAAGAGGGCAGAGCTGCCAGAGCCACTGTCAACTCTGATGGGAGGGAGGAGGTCAGCAGTTCTCCTTGGCTGTGGGGAGGCAGCCCCAAGCTGCCCCCGGCCTCCTGTTGAGCCGTTTTGGTTGGCTTCAAGAGTCGTGGGCGGGTGGCTTATAGGAGAGACCAAACCTGAGAGCCCAAATGGCTCCAAACGGATCCTAAAGGGATGTCTGCATCCTCCGAGCTTCTGGTGGCCTTCAACTGAGGGGCTCGTGGGAGGAGGCAGGAAGGGGCAGGAGCGAGGTCCACACTGTGCCTTTGCCCTTTGAAGCCGACGGCAGACTGTGCTTCACTCAAGGACGTTCATCCCAGTGGGAGGGATTTTTCCTCCCTGTCACTTTTGGACAGATCATCATTCACTTCACTCCTTGGCTTTCCTGGGCCCCCACGCCTCTGGGGGAGGTGGGCAGAGCAAGGCAGCACTGCTGAAGAAGCACCCTCAGGCCCTTGGGCCTGATCTGGCTCCCGCCACTGGTGGCACGGTCCCTTCCCTGGCCTCGGTCATGCCAACCACCCATGCTGCTCCTTGTCCACCTAAACCACAGGTTCTCTTGGACCCCTGGCCCTTTGAATCCCCACCAGGGGCTCTGGAGGACACTGGAGCTCTCACACCTCACAGAGAACCAGAATCCAGTGTGCCCGGACACTGGGAGGCCCCACCTCCTCCCAACCCCTCTGCTCCACGTCAGGCCGGGCCCTGGGCCCGGGCAGTGCCTCCACCTTGATCTGGCTGTCTCGGCATTTCCCCTGCACACTGCAGCACGGCAGGGCCTTCCTCCTCCTTCCTGTGTGGGAGTTCCTAACCTCCGCCCGGGTCACCTCGGCCCTGTGCTTCACTCCGCAGGCCGCTCTCCAGGCCTTGATGAGTTACAGTCCAGCTTGAGGAGTTGTAGAAACCTCCTTTTCTCTTTGAAAGCTGTACTTTCAAGTCTACAGAATGCCGTGGACATTCAATGTCTAGGTTGAAGCAAAAGATGAGAAATGGCTTTTTTATTCCGGGTCTTATCTTCTCTCCCCTTTTCTAGGGCATTAAAACTAACTTGCATCAGCCTTAGTGACTGAAGGACTGGGAGGAGAGAAAAAACAATGTATCGCAGAGAAAGGACAATGCATCAGGTGGCAGGTTAAAGTGTTACCAGCACTAGGGATCAGGAGGGCAGAGTTGGGCTGGCCACCTCCCGGGGAAGGGCCAGGAGATGGGTGTGGCCTCGGCTTTCTTGGAAGCCAATTATTACAGGAATAATTAGGAACCTTGCTCAGGCAGCGGGTGTACTGTAACCAAGGTGAGGGGAGTGCACATCCGATGTTCTCCAACCAGAGGCCCAGGGAGAGCAGGAGGGCCAGGTGAGGGAGGGGACATTTGTTTGTAAACCGAAAAGGAAGGAAATCAAAACAACTGCTGCTCCAAAGCTCAGGAACAGTGCTGTGTCTTCCACTGAGCCCGGGAGAGCGCTGCGTCTACAGGCAGCAGAGGAAAGAGATCTCGTTCCTTGTACTTTCATATCTGTAGGAGACCCCAGGGAGCCAGGAGAGAAATCTGAGCGGTGGGGAAAATAGGAACGCTTCATCTATTTTTAAACAACACAGAGCTCTGGCATTGCAGTCTCCTTCCTGCTTTTGAAACAGAGATCAGAGAGCATTTAGAGTGGGACCTGCTGGAACTGCAAGGGGCGGTACTCCTCACTTCAGACAGACAGAATCCTCCGCCAGGGCCCAGGCACAGCCGGACTCCCTGGACTCCAGTCCTGGAACAGCAGCCCACTTCAGAAACCTGCCTGATACTTCCCTGAAGGGCTGTCCCTCTTCCACAGCCACCACTGCAGGAGGCCGCCCCTCAGGGAGGAGGTGGTGCAGGCCAGAGGCCGTGTCCATGGCAGAGGCCGCACCTCTCCTCTCTCTTCTTGTCCCCATCAATGCATTTGGCTACCCAGAGAGGCTTTTCTCTGTCCTATTCCTTCCCGCCTTCTTAGGGAAGGAAAGCATCTTGCTCCCTGGCCCTCTCCCGTTGGCTAACTTGTGAGCTGGTATATTATCAGGAGATAAGGTTGGCTCAGAGGGATGAGTCAGACTCTGAGCTGGTCTGGAATTTGAGCTTTTCTGACCTGGTGGCAGAGAGACGCTGAATCTGGTTTGAGATTGATGGACTCACCTGTCTGGGGTCAGGACGGCTGGGGCCTCCAGGTGTTCAGGCTCTGGGGCGGGGGAGCAAATACTAACTGAAATAGTTAAAGTGAACACTCAGGTAGCGCTGTATCCGTGCCTCCTGAAAGCTCTACTTCCCCAGGGTAATTTGCATTCCACAGGTAAGGGAGTCCAACCAGCTGAGCGAACCAGGTTAGGGAAGAACATGGTTCATTCATTGGGTAAATAACTCGGAGCATCCACTTTGTGCTGAGCGCCCAAGGACTCCTAAGTGTGACTCAGACAGACCCTAGTTCTCAAGGACCAAGTCTAAACTGTGAGCAGCCAGCGTTAGAGAAACCAAGGAGAGAGTAAGAGAACCCAGCTGCTTCCCATCACCCATGCCCACCTGCAGCTGACCCTGACCCCAGTGTCCAGCTGGTGCAGAGGGCCATTGGGGCCTTGCTAAGTCCGTCCTGGCCAGATCCCCTGGCATTCAGCTCACGCCCACAGTCCCAAGAAAGCTGGCCAGGAGCAAGTTCTCCAAGGAACAGGGAAGGCTACGGTGTCCTCACTCCCTAATGCAAATGCCACCTGTTGCCTGTAGAACTCAAGCCTCGGAGGCTCAGAGCAGACGCAGAGTGTCCGGGCATGCTGGAGTCTGCTGAGCAGCTGCTGGTGGAGGACCTGTACAACCGGGTCAGGGAGAAGATGGATGACACCAGCCTCTACAACACCCCCTGCGTGCTGGACCTGCAGCGGGCCCTGGTCCAGGACCGCCAGGAGGCCCCTCGGAACGAGGTGGATGAGGTCTGGCCCAACGTCTTCATAGCTGAGAAGTGAGTGTGACCGTGGTGGTGGTGGTGACCTTTGTCTCCCCTCTGTTAGTGCCTGGGAGAGGTGACATTCCTTCAGCTTCCGCCCACGGCCCTCGCAGCTCCAGCCCCCGAGGCTGCCTGACCACGTGCCCTGCCCTGGCCTGGGGAGAGACTCCCCAAACCCGCAAACAGAGATGCCCAGGCTCCCTGATCTAGCCTGGCCCCGTGGGTGCCTCCTCTGGGCCTCCTTTCCTGACACAGACTCCTGACACCATGTCCACCATCTCTGGACATCCCCAACAGCCATCGGACAGAATGGCAGGAGCCGTCCACAGCGCTGGTCTGCATGCGTGCTCACCAACACACGAAAGTGTGTGCCACACAGTGGGCGGGAAACCGGGTTACAAAAGAATACTGTATGCTCCCAGACAGGTAGAGGGGTGTGTGTGTGTGTGTGTGTGTGTGTGTATGCTCGCACTCACGCTTTTCCATCAACAACAAGTTAGCAATAAGGGTCTCTGGGAAGTGGTTTTACAAGTGGCTTCAGTTTCCCGTCTAGGTTTGTTATGAATTTTACAAGTTCCCAAGACATTTATTGTCTTCGTAATCAGAAAAATGTTATTCTTTAAAAGTTTATGAATGGTTTCCAGAACAAAAACAAAGACAACTTGCACATTCCACGTGTTATCCCTCCAGGCCTTACCAGAGCATAATTGGTACCAGCAGGTTAACATAAGAAACTGATTTTGGCTGATCCACTGTCTGCTGAATGGATGTGCTCCCAATGTAATTACCCAGGTGTCCACAAGCACAGGGGGACCCGGGCCCGGGCGGGCAGTAGCATCAGATAGCTGGGGACGTGAGGTCTGAAACTCCTTCCTGTAGTGACTGGTGCCTGGGGCCTGCTCCCAGGGCAGGGACCAAATCCTGCGTGTTCACCACCAGAAGCACTTGGCTTGTGGCCCCAGGCATCTCCAGCTGCCCCAGCTCACTGTCTGCTCCTTCCCAGGCAGGCCTGTGCCCAGGGCTCTCAAATTGAGCCCTTCAAAATCAGCTGCAGCACAAAGAGCTCAGAAACACTGGTTCTTGTTCCATCTTTTTCTTCTTTCACAGTCTTGGGCAGTTATTCATTTTCAGAATCTTTGAATGGAGTTAGAATTGTTGCCCTTGAGTTTACTGTAAGGGGAAAACGAGATGATGCATGTGAGGGGATTTGGGCAACACAGTGTGTGTCATCCGTGCACAACACACCTAATGTCTTGTCTGCCAGCTTTGTGCTTGGGTGAGTGTGCATTCCCAAGGTATGGGATTCGCAACTAGAGAACCCTGGACCACCCTAAAGATTCCTTGCACCCCAATCTCGTTCCCCCCACCCTGCCCATCTAGCTCCGTCTCTTCCCTCTCTCGTGCGGCAGCCAAGTCAGGCCCCTTTAAATGCAGGTGTCCATGGTGAGCCCCAGACCTCCTGGGGAGAAGAGGAGGCACTCACCCTGCTGGGTCTCCAGGCCCAGAGGCAGGCTCCCACTATAGTGGTCAACCTGCCCGGCTCTCCCTGCAGGAGCGCAGCTGTGAACAAGGGGCGGCTGAAGAGGCTGGGCATCACCCACATCCTGAATGCTGCCCACGGCACCGGTGTCTACACTGGCCCTGAATTCTACACTGGGCTGGAGATCCAGTACCTGGGCATGGAGGTGGACGACTTCCCCGAGGTGGACATCTCCCAGCACTTCCGGAAGGCTGCGGAGTTCCTCGATGAGGCACTGCTGACCTACAGAGGTGAGGGGCTCTGCTGCTCGGGCTGCTGGACTCCCCCTGGGTAGAAGCAGGGGGGGGGTCACGGTCATCTGAGGGGATCTGGCGACACGGCTGTTTCTCTGGGAAGTGGAGAGAGGACAGGATGATCATTGACCCCACAAGCGATCCCGAGGGCCTCTCGTGTGCGGGTGCTGTGGTGGCACCCAAGCAACAGGTGGACACGCTTAAGCTAGCCAAGGAGAGATGAAAGGGAGGGTGGAGGCGTGGGGTGGTGACAAGCGCAAGGCAGGGACTGTCCTGCGATGGCTCCCAGGGCTGACAGGCTCCTTGGAGAGGCCATCTGGGAGGTCCTTCTGAGTGCCTTTAGCCCAAGTGCTACTGCCCTGGTCCCCAGGGGAAGTGATCTGAGAGTAGCCACAGTAGACCCTGGAGGACAGGCTGGAGTCAGGACAGTGGCCACAGAATGGCAGCCAGAGTGCAGGGTGCTGCCCAGAAACCTGGGCTGAGTCCAGGATTCGTTGGGCTTTTCCCACCTGGACTGGGCTGTCTCCCTGTCCCAGGGAGCTCGGGTTTCGTCTACATAGAACAAAGATTAAAACATCTGATTCTAAAGTTGTCATGAGGGGCTGGGGCTGAGGCTCAGCAGGAGAGCACTCGCCTAGCACGTGCGAGGCCCTAAAATAAAGATGTTGTGTCCAACTAAAAAATAAATACTAAAAAAAATTAAAAAAAATAAAGTTGCCATGAGGGATAAAAATCTTTAATGCATATCAGGGTTTATTTAGCACAACACCCAGCTCTTGGTGAATGCCTGAACGTCATGCCATTATTGTAATAATCCATGTGGCATTCCTGGGAAGGGCATTTCCTGTCACCACCAACATCAGGGATAGGTCACATGTAACGTGTATGTTGTAAATACACACACACGCACACACACGCAATGCTTAAAATCTCCTACTTTAAAAAACAGGGGCCTTTGGACACATTGGGGTTGCTGGCATCTGTCCAGGGTCTGTGGGAGGGGACCTATTCCTGCCACTGGACCTGGAGAGCAAGGCCAACCTCCCTGTGGAGAGGGAGCCAAGAGCATCAGACACAGGGTGGGTGGCAGGTCCCCACAGCATCCAGGGCGAAAGAGGCTTCAACTCATTTTGGGGGCCACCAAGGCACCACGAGAGCCTGTGGGGAGGCGGAGGGAGGATGTTGCATTGGGTGCAGGAGCTGTGGCTCCGGGAGGAAGCTCCTTGCTGTGTCCATGAGGGGCCAGCCCACATTGAACACCCACGTTGGTGTCAGCAGGCGTACACCCAGTCTGCCGGTGAGGTGGCCTCTCCTGCTGGGTTTCTGTTCTCACGACTAAAAGGCTCAGGGGTCACTCCAGTTGAACTGGGCTGACTGGGCTGTGCAAGAGACAAGAGACCCAAATACCTTTTTCTTTGGGGTCACGGTGACGGCTCCTCTGAACTTAAAAGAAAGAGAAGAGAGCGAGAGCACGCGCTGACCCCTTTTATTGAGGAGAAACTACTCAGATGAGGCAAGGGGTCAGGTTCAGGGGGCTGAGTCTATCTTCATGATGTCCACTGTCAGCAGGTTGTCTGACACCTGGGTAGGCCACACCCAAGGGCACAGTAAGAGAAGGGGACACACACAAGGCACTTCCATGGAAGATTCTATCCTAAACAGGGCAAGGGGTTAGATTACAGAGGAACAGGTGAGCGTAGCTCCACCCACGGGGCTGTAGGAAGACACACCCGTGCACGAGACACCGACCCTGGAACCCAAGAAGGGTGGGGAAAGCTCTGCCACTTTTCTGTGACTGAGCGCCTCAGCACCCGGCCGGGGAGTGTGAGCCAGTCATGTGCAAGGTTGGTCTCCCACACTCTCCTGTCCCTCGAGCCTCGCTCTTGAGCGGGCAGCAGAGGGCCATGCCCTGACTCTGGCTGCTGCCTGTGGGGAGGTCCCACTCGTGAACGCCCCTACTCTAGAGCCTTCTTCCTGTGGCTTCCTCTGCTCGTAGCTGCTTGGACACTAGCTGCTAACAAGGAGGAGGGTGGAAAGGGACACCCTGACCCCTCAGGGCAGTGCTGTTATCCACATCTAACCGTCCTGGAAGCTGAGACCCGCCGACAGTCTAGTGACTTTGCCAGATGTAACAATCAAGATGCCCTTGGTTGCTGGTAACAGAAAACCACCCCAAACTCCTTCACAGCAGCAGAGGCCTTCAATAGGAGGCCACGAGAGGATCTAGAGACCACAGGAGTGTGGCACAGAGTGGCCAGGAGCAAGGACAGGCAGGGCACTCTTGGTCCCACCCTTCCTCGCTTCCCTGGGTGGCAAACGCAGGCCTGGCATTAGCCGATCACCTGCCTCTGCCCATCGCCATGGGCTTCTACCCTCCAGCAGTCCCTCAGGCCACCCCGGCTCCTCGGAGGGACCCCAGGGTACAGAGTAGGCCCAGAGACACACGGAACCTGCAGCCTCGTCTGAGTGGGATCTGATGCCCTTATGAGGAGGACTGGGTGGTCGCGTCCTGGAACGCGTTGGCAAGTCCAAGGTGAGGCCTTGGTCCTACCAGATGGCCCAGGGAGGGACCATGGAGCCCTGGGCTGGAGTGGGAGGGGCAGGCAGCCCATAGGTAAGCAGTGGTCTCAACCCCTTGGATTCTGCTCTGCTGTGTCCCCCAGAGGCTACTGGATCTTGGCAATAGTACCTGCAGCATTGCTGAACCTCAGGGCCCCATCTCATCTCTGACCCCTTGTGTGACAAAGGCATGGCCTTGGCTGGCAGGGAGACAGAATAAGGAGACTCGCCTCCCATCTCATCTAATCAGGGCTCTCAGACGACGTTAAAGGTCCCCCAAGACTGTGGGCAGACAGACGGTGACGGCCAGGAAGAAGGTCTCCAGGGGTCTGGTCTGCACTATCAGCCAGCACCAGAGGAGCAGTGTAGACGTCAAGGCCATCCCGTTCAGGGCAGAGGGGAAGCACAAGGGAGGGGGCAGATAACTGACGTGCTGAATGGCAGGGTCACTACTGGACAAGCCACACAGACTTACAAGCAGGTCACAGCTACCGAAGTACTGGAAGGAATCTGTGAGATGCTATGAGATAAGGAAGACAGACTTGGAATTTTTTTAAGTTTTATAGATTTCGGTTGATATAGAAGACGACTTGAGCTCATTGTGTGACATGCCCACCCACACAGACCACAGGCCCGGGCACGTGGTGCTGTGGTTCAGGTTGGTCTGAGTGTCGCCCAGCACTTCCCGTATTGGAATTTAATCCCATTGTGAGGTGTTAAGAGGGTGGGAACTTAATCAGAGTATGGTGTTCAGAGACCTTTGGGAAGTGATGAGGTTCGGATGCAGGCATTAGGGTGGAGCCTCATGATTGAATCCTGGAAACGTTTGAAGAAGGGGGGAAGATGAAGGCAGACACATGTGCATGCTCCCTGCCTCTTATCCTGTAATGCTCTGCATTGCCTTGGGACTCTGCCAGTAGGAAGGCCATCACCAGATGAGGCCCCTGAATGTCGCACTTCCAGAACCATAAGCCCAAATAAACTATTTTTCTTTGAAAAGTAGCCTGCCTCAGGTATTTCATTATAGTAATGGACAGCTGACTAATACAGAATGCATGAACGAAGGCTATGTTCTTAGAGCCAGAGTGGTGAGGGTTCCACCTACTGTATGCCATGCAGTCAAATGTGACATGTTTGGCTCCATCCTAGACCCAAACTCCTCAGTGAGCAACTGATAAGTTTAACTCTTAACCTGGAGGAGAGTGTCTAGAATAGCATGGAAATATGAAAAAGAAAGTTTGAATATTGATTGAAAGACACATAATAGCCAGAAAAAAAAAATCCTTAGGGAAGAATATGATAATGATCCTCTCGAGGATTTTTGCACATAGGTCGGGATCATGTGGACGTATTCATTATTGAATCCAGAATGTCAGAATAGGAGCGCTGGCTGCCGTTGCACTGTTATGCTTTGCCCTAGATAGGAAAGAACTTCCAAGACTCGAGTGATCCCACATGAAGGGGGCCATGTCCACTTGTCTCCGTGAGCCAGTGAGCTCCAAATCGCAGGAAGCATCCTGCAGAGGCTGGTGGTGGCCAGCCAGCATGAGGACCCTGTACAGGGCCATCCCAAGCTCCGATGACTGGGGGTGCTCTTCCGCCCTGGGATCTGCTCTGATTCGGGGACTCAGGCCATGATGAACAGCAGCTCCAAGCACTGGGTCCAGCACCCCGAACAGCACTTCAGAGAAGCAGGACCGGCAGCCGCCAGGTGGCATCAAGTCTCTGTGTGTTCTATTTGCAGGGAAAGTCCTGGTCAGCAGCGAAATGGGCATCAGCCGGTCGGCAGTGCTGGTGGCGGCCTACCTGATGATCTTCCACAACATGGCCATCCTGGAGGCCTTGATGACCGTGCGCAGGAAGCGGGCCATCTATCCCAACGACGGCTTCCTGAAGCAGCTGCGGGAGCTCAACGAGCAGCTGATGGAGGAGAGAGAGGAGGACTGCGGCCCAGAGGGAGCCGGCCAGGGCCAGGAGGCCCGGGGCACCCTGGGGGCGCGAGCGCAGCTGACGGTGGAGGAGGAGGACGAGGCCACCAGCCACCTCAGCGGCTGCTCCCTGGGGAGGGCCAGCCAGGCCTCCGAGCCCCTCACCCTCATTGACGAGGAGGAGGAGGAGAGGCTGTACGAGGAGTGGAAGAAGGGCCAGGGCCTCGCGGCGGGCAGCACGGCCGGGGGTGGACAGTGTCCAGGGCCGGCCTCTTCGCGCCAGGCCAGCCAGGAGCAGGAGCAGGAGCTCGAGGACCAGGGCGTGGAGAGGATCGTCCAGGAGTGGCAGAGCCGGAACGAGAGGTACCACGCCCAGGGCCACCAGCGGTGGGCCCTGGAGGAGGACGAGGAGGTCGAGGAGGAGGAGGAGGAGGGCAAGTCCGCGCGGAGGCGCAGGCGCGCGCGGAGCCAGAGCAGCGTCTCCGAGAGCGAGAGCGCGCTCAGCCGGGAGGCGCGCGTCCTGCGGCAGCTGGAGCTCGGCGGCCCCAGCCCGGGCGCCCGGCGCCGCTCGGACTCGGTGTCCACCGAGAGCACGTGGGACCTGTGGAACGAGAGGCTGCTGGAGATCGAGAGGGAGGCCGCGCGGGAGTTCCGCTCCAGGAGCAGGAGGGAGGAGGAGGCCGGGAGCACGGGGCCCGAGGATGACCAGCAGAGCGTGGGCTCCGAGGCCAGCTCCTTCTACAACTTCTGCAGCAGGAACAAGGACAAGCTCACTGCCCTGGAGAGGTGGAAGATCAAGAGAATCCAGTTTGGATTTCACAAGAAAGACCTAGGGGCGGGAGAGGGCAGCGGTGAGGCGCGGGGCCCCGAGGATGCCCCCGGGGAGAGGAACCCCCCGGACGTCAACCTGACGGCCTACCAGGCCTGGAAGCTGAGACACCAGAAGAAGGTGGGCAGCGAGAACAAGGAGGAGGTGATGGGGCTGAGCAAGGCGGAGGACGCCGTCCTGGCCAAGAAGAGACAGCGGAGGCTGGAGCTGCTGGAGAGGAGTCGGCGGACACTGGAGGAGAGCCAGTCCACCGCCAGCTGGGAGGTGGACGACTCCGTGGCCAGCGGGAGCATCCCCCTGTCCGCCTTCTGCTCTGCAGCCTGCTCCGTCAGTGCTAACGGGGACACAGGGTCAGTACTGGGCGCCCAGAGCCACCACTCCCTCCTGTCCCAGGCAGCCAGCAGCATCGGGGGATGCTCGGCCGCCAACCCCAGCAGCCCCCTGCCCGGCCTGCCAGTGGGGCCTGGAGACACCATTTCCATCGCCAGCATCCAGAACTGGATTGCCAGCGTGGTCAGTGAGACCCTGGCTCAGAAGCAGGGTGAAATGCTGCTGCTGTCTCGCTCACCTTCCGTGGCAAGCATGAGGGCAGGGCCAGCCACCAGCTGCCTGGGGGACGACCAAGTCTCCATGCTCAGTGGACAGAGCAGCTCCCTTCTGGGTGACCGCCTGCTGGGTCAGAGCCAGGCCAGGCCCAGCTCCGACTCCCAGTCCATGCTGTCCTCCAGGGCCGAAGGGGCTGGGAGCAGGGTCAGGGGGACCAGCAAGCCCATCTACAGCCTCTTTGCTGACCATGTGGACCTAAAGGAGCTCAGCCGCAAGGAGAGGGAGATGCAGATGGAGCTGAGGGAGAAGATGTCTGAGTACAAAATGGAGAAGCTGGCCTCCGACAACACACGCAGCTCCCTTTTCAAGAAGAAGAAGGTCAAGGAAGAGGATGATGGTGCTGGTGATAAGGATGGGGACACAGACAGCGCCATCGGGAGCTTCCGACTCTCTTCCCGCAGTAACTCCCAAAAGCCGGAAACGGACGCCTCTTCCTCCCTGGTGGTCTCTGACCACGGTAGGAGAGGCAGCAGAAATGGCAAGGAGATGGACAGCAGCATCAATAAGTGGCTCAGTGGCCTCAGGACCGAGGAAGACTCTCCTCCCCAGAGTGACTGGTCTGGCAGCTCCAGGGAGAGGTACAGCAGATCTTCCCGGCACCGGGAAACCGAGTCCAAATCCTCCAGTTACAAGTTCTCCAAATCCCGGTCAGAGGAGCAGGACACCTCCTCCTACCACGACGAGGACGGCAGCTCTGTGAGGAGCACTTCCCGTTTCTCCTCGTCCTCCACCAGGGAGGGCAGAGAGACACACAAGTTCTCCAGGTCCACATTCAGTGAGACCTCCAGCTCCCGAGAGGAGAGCCCCGAGCCCTACTTCTTCCGCCGGACCCCTGGGCCCTCCGAAGGGGAAGAGTCCCCAGAGCCACGGCGCCGGGACTGGGCTAGGCCCAGGGACTGGAAGGACGTGGAAGAGTCATCCAAGTCGGACTTCTCTGAGTTCGGAGCCAAGAGGAAATTCACCCAGAGCTTCATGAGGTCTGAAGAGGAAGGCGAGAAAGAGAGGACAGAAAACAGAGAGGAGGGCAGGTTTGCCTCTGGGCGGAGGAGCCAGTATCGGAGAAGCACAGACAGAGAGGAAGAGGAGGAGATGGACGACGAAGCCATCATCGCCGCTTGGAGACGCCGGCAAGAGGAGACCAGGACTAAGCTGCAGAGGAGGAGGGAGGACTGAACAGGGCCTGGGCCACCTGCCGCTCAGCGGAGCACGGGGCTCAGGCACACCCTGCCACCACCCCTCAGGGGCCGAGGATGCACAGAGGATCTCTCCAACAGGCAGAGGGGCAGTGCCCGAGTGGAAGGACACCGGGTGCAGGGTGGGAGGAGAGAGCCATGCTGGGCCAGCTCGGGCTGTTTTCTGTCGTCCAGGGCCCTCTGTGCTTTGGTGCTTATGCGTTGGACAGTGTGTGTCCTGGACTGGAGAGGAGAGCGTGAAAGGAATTGCAGTTTGTTGGAGAGTCCAGTGTACATCCAGGAAGGCCATGAAGGCAGGACTTGGTTCTGTTCAAGTGGTTTCATAACAAGTCCCAGGAAATCTGTCAGCAATGCCCAGCTCTGTTTAGTATCTTGGATCTCCATTAAATTGGTGTGTTGTGAAATCTTCCTTCTGCACTCTGGTCACTTTAGCTCTTTAGATGTTAGGGGAAGCTCACTTCAGAAGTCACGGTGGATTTTTATGGGCCAGCCTCACCTTGCTCCACAAAATCTGTGCCTCCAGGCAATGCCACCACCGTCTTGTCCTGTATAATAAAGGAAGATTTGGTCCAGGATGTAGGGCAGCTGAGAGGCCATTCCAGGACCCACCCCCACCTCGCCCGGGAGCAACAGAAGGAACTAGGGAAAGAGTGAGGTGAGTGTGTGAGCGGCAAGGTCTGGGGTACAGAGGGTCCCTTGGAATGACAGGAACACAAAACCAGCCTGAGGGAGACCAGAAAAGCCCCCAGTACCAGGTGGAGACGAGTTTTTATAAAACCTCGAGGCCATCCTTGCTTTCATTTCTTGAAGGCTGATTGGATAATGAGAGTGTACTTGGTCCTTCCTTGCCCTGTGGGTGGGCTGAGCTGGTGAGAAGTCTTTACCCTTGTCACCAAGACATTTCTGCCCCTAAGACACAGGTTGGCTTGCTGGAGCAAGCAGAGGACTTTGAGCACCTTACAACCTCCACTAGTGGGCTGGTCTCCAGAGCTCCTGTGGGGCCGCGGACCCGGCCGGATTTGAACAGGCCTGTGCCATGCAGGGGTCTGAGATGTCTTGAGTGACCATGAAGCCCAGCCCAGGGACACAGCTGGCCATGACTTGATTATCGAGAGGGCAAGAGTAAGGAGGAATCCACCTGGGCAAACAGTAACTGGTGATCCTGGGATCCCTTTCTCTAAAACCTGAGCTGCCCGGGACGTGGAGACGAGGCAGCCTTCCTGCACGGATTGGCTCAGCATCACGTGCCTCATGGGCTCAAAGACGAAAATGCTAAGGGGAAGGGTGCCAGCGTGATGCCCGATCCCTGCACGGCACGCAGCTGCTGTCGGAGCTGCTGAGTTCACTTTCTGCCTCCCCCTCCCTGCACCCACAGCTCAGTTGCTGCGGCCCCATCTCCCCTCATGACGGACAGGAGCTTGGCGGGGCGTGGGAGGGGACTCAGTCTTCGTCCCATTCCCCCCATTCCCCCCTTTCCTTCTTCCTGTTCACCGTGGCTTCAGTGGGCTCCCCTGGGCCTGTGTACTCCCACTGTGTACAAAGGTGCCCTCCTGGCACCCTCCGCACCAAGAGGCTGCTCCCACCGGCCCTGGGCCTCTAGGAACTCGGGGCTTCCTCTCCTTCGTGCTGTGGGGAGGCTTCTGACCCAGGCGTGACCAGCTGGGCACCCACAGAAGGAGCATCTTCTGAAGGGAGGACTGAGGATATCATGGACGGAGCCAGTTAACCCAGGTGTCTGCCCAGGCCTCATTTTTAACATCACTCACACAACACACAGATGGGTCCCCGTCATGTCAAGGTAGAGGAGACACCTCACAACTCACTCCTGGTCCATTCCAACTCACTTCTCTGAATGTGGACCAAGCAGTTGAGGGGTGTGGATCTGAAGAGTCGCCAGTCTTCCTCCAGCCGGGATGTGCACTGCCCACTTGTGTTGAGGTTTTAGGCTATAGGGGCACCTGTAGACCAGCTGGCTTACTAGCAGGGGAAGCCAGAGAGGTCCTTTGCTGGCCTTGCTGGGGACCCTGCCACCCAGGGAGTCTGTCTGAGAATTCAAGACTCTGGATTCGCTTATTCCTCGAGTCCAGAGTCTGTTTTTGGAAACCACATCAATAACAATTGTATCTGATTTATGATGAACTTGAGGAAATATCTGGGATTGAACTGTTAGACTCCCAAGTGTGACTTGTGCATTTTACCTAACCGAGGGTGACAGCGGCAATCCCGCGTGCTGTCTGCCTGTTGGTAAAAGCCCCACAGGAAGCAGCGGGCACATCTACAGTGGTGACCGAGGGGAGCTCGAGGTGGGACATTTGCCGAGCACCAGAGGGAAGGGGTCAGAGGGAGAGAGTGGTCCCACCCTGGTGCTGAGGGACAAAGTGAGGAAGCTGTTTCCAGAGCCCCACAAGAGCCATGACCAAGGGAGAGGGGGCCCCTGACCACCTGGAGGTCAGGGAAATAAATGTCCCGATCCCTGTCCCCCTGTTGTGGTCTCATGTAGTGGCTCCCACCAGCCAAACCTGACTGAAGGCAGTAAGTGGAGGAGTCTGAGGAGGAACAAAAGTGGGTCTGGAGAGGCCGTGCCACCGCACAAAGGGTGACGCGCTGAGAGGAAAGGACATCTCGCAGCTCTTTCCAAGGACGTGTCTGGGATGAGGGAGACGCTCTGCACTGAACACAAAACCCACCCGCCCTAGGATCAGCACTTGGCACCGAGTTTCTGCTACATGGAATCAACTGTTGGAGACGCTGAGTTTGTTTTACAAGAAAACAAATAAGGAGAACAAATCTGAAGCTTGGCCTTGCTTTTCTTCATAGGCATCTGGTACTTCAACTCTCCTAACTTTCACCATGTCTGTGGTGCTACAATTAAGTAAGATGATTTTAATGTGCCGAGGCCGTTCATGGCACGCAGGAGAATTTAGTGGTTCCACGTTGCTCCATATAATTCTATAACAATGCTCAGTTATAATTGTTATTATTATAGACATGGTGTGGTAAGTAGTTAAGAACACAGCTTTGTGATCTAATTGAAAAACTGCCAACACTTATACAAAGTGTTTACCGTGTTCCAGGCACTACACTGAGAGCTTTAGCATGGATTATCCACTTTGTGTCTACTGTTATCAACTTGATCTCTCCCCAATCCTATCCTTGATTATTATTGATTTTTGAAGCACATGATGTACAAACACCGTGCCAGGCACTGGAAATTCAGCTAGAAATCAAGGCAGATCAAACCTGGCCTCAGGGAGCTGGCCGTCCTGTTACAGGAGACAGTGGACAAACAGGCCTTTAGAGATCTAGAACACTGTTCACGTCGGCGGCCCGTGCATCGTGACTGTCCCCACTAGCAGGGAAGCTCCTGGGGAGAGGGTTAATCTGGACTGGGTCTCCCACAGTTTGATACCAAGCCTTCTCTGGATGAAGACAGGAAATGCTCTGAAGGAAGTGACGGGGACAGGCATGGGGTGGCGTGGCTTTAGGCAGGTGACATGAAACCTGGACCAGTCAGGCCAGGGCCCAGGGGAAAGATTGCTCCCCATGGGCAACCCCTGGGGACCCTGGGGCTCTGGGAGGAGGAATGATGAACTACCTGGGCCACAGGTCTACTCCACGCCCAGCTTGAGGGAGTCCCCTGGAGTCTGACTTCAGGCCACGCACCTCACAGGGCAGGCAGCCTCTGAGGGTGCTTGGGAGGGTGCCTGTGCATCTAACCGAAAACACGGGCCAAGGGTCCGCTGGTTGACTCAGCAAGGATCCTGGGGCCCGAAGGAGGCAGCTTGTCTCTGCTGAGGCTCAGAGTGCCTGTCCGTCCGTCCTTCCTTCCTTCTCTCTCTGACGTGCTCGCTCTCTTTCTTCCCTATGGGTGAGCAAGACGGTTAGGTGTAATGGGAAGAGAATGTCACAGGATTCACAGTTGGAGGGGACTCCAGGCGGGAGTGAAGTCCAGGGTGGAGTGGTTCAGCCACCTGCTCGGGAGAATAGCCGCTTCTGCTCACCGCTGGCCGTGGAGGGCCTCGCTGTCCGGGCCGGGGGACGCTGCAAGCTCTCCAGCACAGCCTGTCCTGACCCATGTCCTGCTCTCCAAGGCAGAGCAGAGACAGGGAGGAGGAGGAGACAGGGAGGAGCTTGGCTCCAGAGGCCATGGGTAACAACTGTCCTGCCCTGCTCTGGGCCTCACGCCCAGGGGACTGCCAAGGGCCTCTGGAGGAACCCAGCCTTCCTCACAGGAACCCAGAGTGACTAAAAGCCCATTCACAGGCAGAAGGGCAGATAGCAGGCAGGACTCCCTGCCTTTTGTGGGACATTGAGACCATGTGGGTCATTTCAAAGACAATGCCAGTAATGTCCCGTAACCAGCCCCAGTGGCCCCAGAGAAGAGGCACAGCAAGAGAGACCCTCCTGGCACTGAAAAGCCCAATGACGACCACGTGGTAAGATTCACTCAGCTCCACTGCCCAGCATGGCAAGGCTGTGACATGGGTTCACAGATGGAAGACTCCGATGAGAGGGGTGCTGTGTGCTGTGTTCCCAAATTCATATATTGAGAGCTCATCCCCAGTGCAGTAGTCAATAGCACCCAGAGGCAGGTCCTCCACAGGTGAGCAGGCCCTGAGGACCTGTCCTTGTGGACGGGATTATTGCCCATGGGATGGTGCTTGCTCCCCATCCAGCCTCGCCTGCTGCGTCCTCCGTGAAAGCGAGAGTCCTCCCCAGAGGCAGAATCTGCTGGCTCCTGGGTCACAGCCCCCGGACCTGTGAGCAGCACAGGCTACTGTTGATAAATCACCCGGTCTATGTGGTTTTGTTACAGCAGCAGGAAGGGACTGGCAAGGGCTGAAGTCATGTCCCCAGGATCACAGGAGGGGGACGGCAAGAATCTGAGCCTAGACGTATCTGACTTTAAAACCACTTTTCTACCACACCATTTCGCCCAGGGAGAGGTTAACACTGTGATTGTAGAGAAATCTGGATGTGGAGGCAGGGCTGGGGCCGGTTGGCCACTCAGAAGACACGGTCCCCGAACAAAGCACGACTGGCCTTCCTCCCGGCAGCACATGGCCAACTCACTAATAAACAGCGCAGCGTGGGAAGATGACAAGCCCGCAGCCCCAGGGACTGCTCCAAACAGGAGCTGTACTTAGAGACGGGATGTTCAAAGAGGTTAAGATTTCCGTCTGCACTCTCTTCGCCGCTCCCGGGAGAGAAGCTCTCATCGTGGGGAGTCACAATATTTGTGCGTCTTTCAGACAGCTCTCTCTCTCTTTTAAAGCTGCCAGCACAGGTGCAAGGTAGCTCTCCATCTATTACAAAGGCTTCCGCGGGCGGCAGGGAGTAGGAGGGGCTTCAGCAGGGCTGACACAGGACACAGATGTTCTGCGTGTGTGTGTGTGTGTGTGTGTGTGTCCACATGTGTGTATGTGTGTGTGTGTGCGTGTGTGCATGCATGTGTGCGTGTGTGTATAGACAAAGAGAAATGTTAGGACAGTCTTCATCCCCCAGCGTGGCTGCCTGTTGGATAGTAGTGGAGTCAGGAAGAATGAGGGTCTCAGGCAAGGCCAAAATTTAGACAATTAGGTCTGAAAACCAGCCTATCAATAGACATGCACTAAAATATATTTTATTCATAAACAAACAAGAAGTAATTTTAAACCAGCTGTAGAAGACCTCCCTCACCAGCCTCTCCATCCCCTTCTAAGAAATGCAAATTCTGAGCCTGTCTTCCTCTGAGGACTTTGCTTGCAAATCTAGCGGGTTCTTCAACAGAGGAGGGCGCTAGGAGCCCAGAGGCCCTGGGCTTGAAATCCCAGCGAGGCTCTTCCTTTTGAGTTAAAGCCCTGGCCACCGCTAAAATGGCAGTGGATTTGGGATCACCTGGTAGCATGCGTTAGCCAGGTTCCTTTGGGATGACAAGGACACGCAGAAAGTGAGTTACAAGGAGGAAAGTGGAGGGTCTGGAGCCTGTGACTTGTGGAAGAATGACAAGGACAGCCGGGGCCTTGCAGGTCAGGACAGGGCTCCAACCCCCCCCCCTTTGTTAACCTTCTGGGTCTGCAGGGCCTGGGGGTCACAGGACAGCACCTCCCTTTCCTCCTCCTGGCCCTCCAGTGCCAGGAGCAGCCCATTTCTCAAGTCCCAATGTCAGCTGATGGACCACGGTGATGGAGGCTTCCGATTGGATCAGAGAGCGAGCAGCTGTCGGTGAGAATGGTCTCTGGACCCTTTTCTCAACACGATTGCAAACTGGATGATTATTAAAGTTGCAGGTACCAAGATAATAAACACCTTTACTGCTCTGTGATAATGACCTGACCTGGGCACCCAGGCCTGGCCTGGAAGTTCTCACTGACGACTCAGCTGCAGACCGAGTTCTGTCCAGACGAATGCCCTCCTGACCCCACAGGAGGCTAGCAGTGGTACCAAAGAGGACACAGGAGGCGGGCAGTGCGACGGCACCGAGATCCTTCAAGACGTCCTTCCTGCTAGCCTGGAGATGCTGTTGTGCCAACTCGTGCACCTACTTGCGGAGGGGGACTAGGACCCCGTGTTGGTGCCATTCCAACAGAGGCAGGGAAAAGTCAAGACGACCGCAGAGTTAAAACGCTATCAGACATGACACCCTCATGCTTCTCGTTCTTAAATAAAATTATGCTAGTCTACACCTAAGTTTTATGTCAATGTTCAGGAATTCCTTCCTGGACTTGCCCAGGGCTCCTTAGCTACATTGGTTGTACCCCCAGCTATACCTGTGGTTTTCCATAAACTCTCTCAGTCTACGTGCCTCTGCTTTGTGACTCTATGTAACGTCCGTAGCCACAGTTGCCACAAGCAAAGGCAGAATCTTAGTCATCTAGGCTGTCAGAGTGGCCTGACCGGAGCCGACACCTCCCGCACCCCCACAGCCTCACAGTTACCAAGCGCTCCGCAGGCGCGGAGTGGAGTGTGGAAGAACTCAGGCCTCTCTGCCATCCCCAGGTCCCCAGATCAAGGGCTACCACCATAAATAAACCTGGACACATAGTTTTTAATTGGTCAATAATCTTGATGCTCCCTGGTTGGCTGTCCAGATCATATCTGGGGTTATTTCCTGCTGCTTGTTCGTTTGTTTTCTCTGGAGGAAGGTATGTATTTGATTTGTGAGCATCTGTACTTCCTGGGAAGTTTGTCTCATTTGGTTTTTAAGTTCTCCATAGGTGTCCTCCGATTTTTCATGCATGCCACAAACATTAAGACCTCTTGGTTGAGAATATTCACGTCAAGTGCGAATGGCCTTTGAGTGATCCACCGTGAGCGGGCTTGATTCAGCGGTGGTACTGGATGCTCGGAAACCTAAGATGGACAGAGAGCCTGGAGCCCCTGGTGCTGTTCTGCAGCCAGCTGCCCTGCTCCAGTGCCCAGAGGAGAGGTCTGTGTCCATCACAGACCGTCATGATCTCCTTGTTGAATTTCAGGAGGCTGCAGCCAAGGGTGCTGGTGCCATCAGTAACTCCTGCAGCCTTCCGCTTCACTGCGTAGAGCTCTGTTTAAAAGGGGTTGATTTATCTGCTCTGAAAAACACACAGAAGAATAGGAAACTTCTCCTATCATCAAAAGGGTTTCCTGTAAGACATACAGTTTCCGGTTGGAAAAGACAAAACTAACACTGATAATCAGTTGGATCAACCAGAGAATACAGATACTGAAATGTGAGCTGCAGTGGCACACCTTTTACCTTTTTCCGTAATCTTGACTTTCTCCCCTCCAAAAAAGAGAAGAAAGAAAATTTCACGGAAACCCACCCAGAACATACAGAAAAACACAAAAAGACATAAAAACTACCTGTAATTACACCGCTGGGCGATGACCACAATCGACATTTTTTGAGGAATATAAAATCTTACTTTTTGAGATCATATAGGCTATTTTAAAAGTGAATTTCACTTAACATTTTACCATATAAGACATCTCCTTGCAACATGAATTTTTGTAGCTTTATAGTGCTTGATCTTTTGGCTAGGACTAAATTATTCTATCATCTCTATTACTGAGCGATGATCTCTTCTGGGTTTCTGTCATAAACAACAATGAGATGAATCACATGGTTGTGTGTCTGCCCAATCATTTCTTCAGCATAAATCCAGATGAAGTTACTATCTCAGTGTACATATACTTTAAAATAAGAACAAAAACGTCTTCGACGTGAGGCCAAATTGCTTTCCATAAAGTGTGCGTAAATTGCATATCCGCAACAGTGCCGATCCCCCTGCTCCCGCTCGGGCCTGGTCGGAGACGGGCTCATCTTGGCCACCGTGATAATGCTAATGGTGGCTAAGGTTATGAAATGCCTGCCAGGTGCCAGGCTCCGTCTGGTGCTTCCCTAACAGCTGGTGTGAGCCTACATCCCCCACGAGCCACCTGGGTTGGACCTTGGCCCAGACCATTGTTTGCTGCTCTCAAAGAAACTAAACCCCCAATAAAATTTTGAATCCCTCGGCTCTGATAATGCTCATGTTAAAACCACTCTGGTCATCAAAACGATGCACATGCAAGACAAGGACGTCTGTGACCCCGGTGAAGACTTGAATCTTGCCCCGATGCTGGAGTGTTTTCTTGGGACAGCATTCTGTGGTTTGGGAATCAGTGTACATACGGGCCACAGGGGATGTTCGGCAAGTGCTCCTTCCTCTTCTTGGAGGATGAGTGCGTAAGGGATTAGTATTAATCCTTCTTTCAACATTTGGTTCAATCCAGCAGGGAAGCCGCCTGGGCCTGGACTTTTCTTTGTGGGGAAGTGTTAAATGAGCAGTCAGCCCACCTTAACAGGTCGATTCAGGTTTCCGTTTCTTCTTGAGTCAGTAGTTGCATCCGTCCATTCCTTCAGGTTATCTGATTCATCGAGTCACACAGCCGTTCACAAAATTCCTTATGGGCCTTTCTTATCCCATGAGGGTGGCGATGATGTCTTTCTGTTCTCTCTCTTTTTTCCTGGTCCATCTGGTTAAAGTTTTGCCACTCTTGTTGATTTTTTAAGACAAGCTTTTGAAGACTGACTCTTGTCTTGTGTTCCATTTCGATCTTTCTTCTCCCATCTTATTTCCTCCCTTGTCCCTGCTGCCTGTGTTCTACACGATTCTGTTTAAACTTTACTTCTTTCTCTTCCTCAAACTGAACAACAATCATTGTCCCACTTTCCAGCTCACTGATTCTTTCTTCTACCTGCTCAAATCTGTCACTGAATCCCTCTGATGATTTTTATTTATCTCAATTATTGCACTTTTCAACTTGAGAATTTCTTATTTATTTCTTTTCAGGGTGCAGTCTCTTTACTGATATTTCCGTTTTGTTCATACTTCATTTTCTTGATTGGGTGTCTTCAAAATAGTTGTTTTGAAGTTTTTGTCTAGGAGATCTGCCATCAGATCTTTTTCTGACACTGGCAGCTTAGGAACAGTTTCTCTTAGTTTGGTTTTTTCCTTAAATGAGTGGGATTTTTTTTTCTTTTTCTTTTTTATTTTTATTTTTTCCAATAATCATGGCTAAGAATGCCTTGTGATTTTTTTTTTTAACTAAATGTTTGAATCTGATAATGTAGTAACCCTGGAAACGAGCCCCTCCCTTTCCTTGAAGAGTGCTATTTTTTGTTATTGTTACTGTAGGCTCTTTGTGACGAGGATCAGCCTAAGGTGTGAACTTGAGCTCTTCTCAGTCTTGTCCTGGCCACACCTGGTCACTTTCTAATTTCCCCCACACGTACAGTTGCCGTGAACACCTTAGTCTTTAGCATCTGACTCAAGAAGAAAAAAGAGGGAAGGAAGCCTGGGTTCTGGTCTCTGGATCCTTGGAGAATCCCTTCAGGGGACAGGGAGGCTTGCTCCAGAGTGAGATGTGGCAGTGAGGGGGACCCATGCCTCTGGGTCAGCATCAGCCATCTGTTGGAGCCCAGGCCCCTGCGCTGAATGAAGGACAGGACCCATAAGCTGCAGGCAAACTGCTCGGGGACACGTGGACACCTGGTGGACACCTGCCTGCCATGGACCGGGGTGGGAGGATGGTAGCTACCTCTCTGCTAAGAGCTGAAATGGACCAATATTAACTGGACCAATATTAACTGATTCCTACACCCATCTTGGGCAAGTTTCCTGCCCAAGCCTCCCCAGAAGTCAAAAGCCTTCCACATACTCGACTTCCAAAATAGTTCCACAGGATGGATTCTGCCAGCGTGTTTCTTGTCTAGCTGAGGACACAGATTCCTACTCTGCCATCTTCCCAGAATCCCCCCACCCCCAGTGCCTGTTGCTGAAATCTGTGCTGACTTTGCACTACAGAAGTAGAGGTGGGTGATTCTGACACAAACTACACACTCTGTGAAACCAAGCGAGCTATGAGCAGTTTCAGGACATGTCTAAAGCCAACCAAACTCAGCGTTTCTCAGTCAGAAGCCACCAGAGAGCTCACACTGGATGCTGCTCACCCCGGAGCACACACAAAACACAGAAAGCCACACTTCCAAGTGTCTGTGGCATACGGCTGAGTTAAACAATTAATGTAAACCCAACAACACCAAGAGGAAAAGGTAAATTCATGTGCATTTTTTGAGATGAACCACCAGATGGTGTCCCCCTTGACTGCAGTGGTTGGTCAGGCTGCGACCCAGACTCCGAGGAGAAGGCCTTTCTCCCCACCAGCTTGGCCGGCCGCTGTGGAGTGGTGCGGCGTGGGACACCTTCTGTGAGTATAGTGAGTGTGTGGTGTATGAAGTTCCAGTTCCTCTGTTCAGCACCTACGAGGCCGGCCCAAGAGCATGGGCTAGCCCAGTGAGGTGGGCGCAGACACTGGCAGCCTAGATAATCTCCTCAAGTGCCCAGTAGAAACCAGGAGAAGAGGCCGCTCCCCCCCTGAGGGGCAGGTGGAGAGTGGCAGGCCGAGGGAGGGACAGGATCCCCGCAGGGTGCAGACCTGTGGCTTCTAGCTTGCAAATGTGCCCTTTGCACTTTAACCAAATCTGGAGCAGCCCCCTCCCCCCGGAGGCCCACGGGAAGGGTTGCTTCTTTGAGCTCATCCCAGCCCGGCTCTCTCCTCCTCCATAGTCACTGATCTCTGGATTAAAGAGTGTGTGCAAAGGAGGATGAAAACCTCCTTAATGAGTCACGAGGGTCTACTTTTCCTCTCCCTCTCCTAGGGTGACACTGTCAGCCAGGGAGGAAACTTCAGGCACTCTTCCCAGCCACATGGAGTCTCAGTGGACCCTTCAGAGCAAGGCCAGCGCAGGCTCACAGTCTGTGTGTCTCGGTGTGCATGGCGCGCCTAAGGGGAGAGCCTACGGGGAGAGCGTGACACTTTCTCAGTGTTTACTCAGTCACCCAGGAAGGAGTGGACGCTGCATTCCAGGGGGACGGGTGCTCGGGTGCTTGCCAGCCCATCTCTTCCCCAGCAACTGAGGGGCCCCTTAGGCCTTCCCTCTTCCCCTTCCTCCTTCCAGAACAATGGACTCAATGGCGGGAAATGCAATGTCTAACTTGTGACCCTGCAGTGGCCTTGAGAACAGGAGCCACAGAGGAAGATGGCTTATTGGAGGGGGCGCATCATGACCCCGCAGAGCCAGCTAACGGTGTTGATTGTCCATATCCAAAATTCATTTACAAGAGAGAAAAATAAACGTCCATCTTCTTAGAGCCGCCATTGTTCCAGGGCCAGTTGTGAACAGTGGAATGCAGCTCCCAGTGCCCCGTGTGCCAGGCATGAAGTCCCAGGAGAGGCCAGTTAAGTGCATCTCCCATGAAACAATCTGCGGTCCTGATTCCTACGCCCATCTTGGGCAAGTCTGGTTAATAGGAAATACGCAGAAAACTGCAGGCTGAACTTGGGGTCTTCCCCAGCAGGGAGAATGAGATAAGAGGTTTTCACGCAGGAAAGCCATAAAGGAAACAGTCCTGAAACTGGGATCAGCTTTTAACTAAGGGAAAGTGTAGCTTGGAGAAAAACAGAGTCCTTCGTAAAGGTAGGCGGCCCTGACTGCTTAGGCAGGAAACATGCCTGCATTTCCCAAGCAGATCCCAACCGCCATCCTCCATCCCACCACGCCCTCCACGCCCAGACGGGCACCCGTGAGCACAGTCCTCCACGTGCCCCGTCTCAGGGTGGCAGTGCGGTGGCTTTCCCAGTTGGAAGCAGGTCTCCTTAGTGGCCTGGGCTTTCCTGGAGGCAGCCCTGCCAGCTCTGACTGTTCAGTTCTAGGACCCCACGGATGTCACACCCGACCCTCGCACAGCAGGCAATGGCTGGGACTAAGACACCAAACTGAGAGGGACTGGGCGGGCTAAGGACGGGGTGGGAAAGGACAAGAAAATGATATTTAAGGAGAAATGCAGGTGATTTCGAGGCAGAATCTGTGCTGATACCTGATGGAAGGTAAGGGGGATATTCTACGGCTGAAGCCCACGAAAATCAGTGGTCACTTTAAAAGAGACAAGGAGGGAGGTGGAGTACTAATGGGAGTTGAAAGGGCTCTGATGACCAGCTCTGAGCCACAGTTTGCCCAGCTGTGTCACCTGATGGCCATTTCTCTCTGAATGACCCCCCTGGGGGCCAGCTGCCCACTCTCTCTGGCCATGCTCCTGACATGGCTTCCTGGTGTCTCGGGAGAGGGGCCAGTCTATTCAAGAATGCCTGGATCCCGAGGACAGGAGAGCCAAGCCCAGGTGACACAGCCAGTGGCCACCTTGAGGTCCCCTTCCAGCCATGGCCTGTCCACACCGACCCCAGAGAAACCACACACTCAAAATAGAATCGCTGAAGTCATCTTAGCTGCGGGGGGGGCTGGGTGCTGCGTGGGCTCCTTCGTGGCCCAGCCCACGCCGAGGCCTGTCTATTATCGCCCCTGTTTTACAGTTGACGACACACACTCGGGGCGAGATCCCACTTCAAAGTGGTGGCTCTGCCTCACACCGAGTGGCCACGGAGCCGACTCCAGCCAGCATGCTATTCACTCACCACTATGAAACCCAGAAATGGGAAAGGAAGAGAACAAGCTCACCCAGGCAGCACCCCAGGGATGACCGTTTGCTTCCTTCCCACCACCCCCTCGACTGCAAGCCACACCTGCGGGCCGTGGTGCCAGTGCCTGTCCCTGGGGGAAGCCAGCTGTCTCTTCCTCCCTGCAAGCGAGGCCCGTCTCCAGCAATGGCTGGCAATTTCTCAGTCAAGTCTGTGTCCCCCACCCACCCCGCCACTCCCCTCTCCGAGGGGTTTCTGGACCTGTCCCCAGGCCTGACCCTCTCCCTGTTCATGATGCCCTCTCTGCAGAGGCCTGCCCTCTCTCAGATGGTGCGGCTAGCCTGACCTCAGTAATGAACTGTGACACTGTACTAGGCTCCTCCCCCAGGTGACAGTTTCTCAGTACACTGGCATTGGTGACAGATATGGTTGTCTCTAGCCAAGAGGCCCCAAGTGGAGACGTGCTGGGCCAGGCCAGGCCTGTGGGGTTCTCCTAGGCACAGAGCCCCTCCAGGGCTTCTTCACAGTGGGGTGGAGCATGCTGACCACGAGACCTCCAGGTGGACTGTGCCCGGAGTGGAGGGGCCAGGTGGTGGGAGGTGGAGGAGAGACGCTCCACACTCTACGCAGCGGCACAGGGATTCTTAGGAGGTCTCAGCCGCAAGGGCAGTTCACCTCAGAGCTGTCCTTTCCTGCCCTAAAGCCTAGGCTGACCACAAAGCTCCTTCCAGCTCCCAGGGCAGAGACAGAAGCAGAGGAGCAGCACCTGACGCTGGAGGGTGCAGAGACAGTCTAGTGAAGCCAGCCCTTGTCCCTGAGCTGCAGAGAGGTGGCCCTGCACCAGGGGAGACACCCGCTCCCCACAGCACCTCAGCCTGAACCCCCAGCACCCACCACCGCAGGACCTCCACTTCCCCGGAAGCCAGGTTGCAGGGAGTCCCCAGAAAACAGTGGGGCCGGCCGGAGTGCAAGTGTAGCCTCAGAGCTGACCAATAGCCCTGGCACTTTTCCAACTCTAATCAGCACAAATCTGAATCAGTGGCGTTGGCCCGAGGGCTGTATAAACCCCCGACCGGCACGCTCGTGTGGCAGCACCTGTGTGGAAGCTCTTCCGGGCTTCACTCTGGGATGGCCCTACTGCTTTCCCTCTGCCCACGCTTAGTCCTGTGAGTTCCAGTCTTCACATTTGCAAGACAAGAAAAAACCCAGGGAGAAGTGGGTGGTCAGCCCTCTGGAGGCTGTTGCAACGCCTGCCACACACCACCCTCCGGCAGTGGAGAGGAATCCCTGGCAGGGTCCCTGGCTGTGATCAGCTAACACTAAAGCCTTCTGCAGCCCCAGCCAGCTGGAGTGCAGCATCAGTCCGGTCCCACCAGGATCACGACCCCTCACACAATCCTTTGCTTCTCTGAGAAGTATTCACAGTGTCCACATTACCATCTGGAAGTGAGATTCTGTACATAGCCTAACTACACACATAACCGCCGCTATTGTAAGTCCTGCTGTAACGTGAAGAAACAACAAAGGAAAATGACGGTCAGCGAGATCCACCTTCGTAGGTGACGACGAGTCCTAAGGCTTCAGTGCCCAGGGAGCCCAGAGGACAAGGTGGAGTCACCTGCTTGCCCTTTTAAAGTCATGATGGTGCAAGGACGGCGAGTGCGGGCTGACAGAGTTAGGGTTAAGTGGGTGACTCAGTGTTCCAGAAGCGTGGCTGTCAGAGACATGTGCTTCCAAAATCCTGAACGACTCTTGAAAAATTCTCAACAAAACAGAATACTCCCCTCTCTGGAGTCACATGGTGGTCATGATACTAGAAAATCTAAGCTGTCAAAACCACACCAAATGTGTTCTGTTCCCAACTAAAGCAGAGTCGCAGTCACCCGCAGGGTTTCACTGACCCGTCTCCAAGGCAGGGGGGGCGCAGAACAGTTGGGGGGTTACCCAGTGCACTTCAGGCAGAGGAGCACCCTTGGTCCCCTTTCCCTCCCATCACCGTGATGAGAGTCTGGTGCTTAGATGCTCCCCTACCTTTCCCAGACTGTGGGAAGACCCCACTGAGAATCAATGCCCCAGGCGAGCCCGGGAGGCCTGTCGCTTGGGCTCTGTGGGGTGGAGAGCTCGGCAGCACCGAGCGGGCGGCTGCGCACCAGGGCAGGTGGGTGGCCCAGGAGTTAGGTGCTTGCCCTCCAAGTAGGGATTCACAGATCATCTCAAGAGCCGGGAGTGGCTGCAACTACAGAAGATTGAGCCCCAGCCTGACCGACAATGGTAACACACCCAAAGGAGTTCTGGTAAACTTGATGAAAATCAGTTTATCAGAAATCAATTTGCGGGCTAGGGGTGTGGCTCAGTGGTAGAGCACTTGCCTCGCATGTGTGAGGCACTGGGTTCGATTCTCAGCACCACATATAAATAAATGAATAAAATAAAGGTCATCCACATCTAAAAAAAATTTAAGAAAAAAGGTCAATTTGCCAAAAGTCAAGTCACTAAATGATCAGTTTGCCGAGAGCCAATGTGTCAAAAATTAATTCACTTCATTAGAAAGATTGCTTCACCCCAAATAGGCCAAACTGGTGCCTTAAACCTGGTCTACCAGAGCTCCCCACAGCACCTCCCTCTAAGTCGGTTTGCTACATCCTGTTGGTGGCCAGCCATATCTAGTGTGTGTGGCCCTCTGGGACAGTGTCATTAAGTCGTGGAAGGATCACGTGCATTTCCAGTTTCGTGCAGTGTGCACATGTCCAATGTCAACGCTTTACAACAATAAGGTCCGTTCCCCTCTGCCAGGACTTCTACCCTGCCGTTCCTGCCATGTCCATCACCACCCCAGAAGACAATCAATCCGATATTTTGTGCATGATTCTAATCTCAGATTCCTTCATTTAGTAGCATATACATGAAAGAATAGTTTGCCCTTTAAACACAGTTTTATGCCGGTTTGCCCTTCCCTGTTTCTGCTGAATTTTTTCAGACTTTTGAACAAAATTTCTGTCTGCATGTCAATCTTCACACCAACAACAAACGTGGAAACTGGCCCCACACCTTTCCTTAAGATGGGCTGAGTGTGCAAATTCACAACTGTCCGGGAAACCCTGGAGAAGGGCAAGCTGGCCTCTCACACAAAGGGCTGGGCTGAGGAGCCCAGGCTCGGAAAAGTGACCAAACTCCAAGTGAGAGGGGCCGTGAGGCACCCCAGGAGCCACAGCAAAGGAACGCTGAAGAAGAGGCCTCAGACGGTTGAAAGAATCTCACGTGCAGTCTACTACAAGTACAAGTGGATGGAGCTGGGCACTCGCCCGTGATCCCAGCAGCCCCGGAGGAGGCTGAGGCAGGAGGATCAAGTTTCAAGGCTAGCCTCAGCAATTTAGCGAAGCCCTAAGCAACTTAGTGATATTCTGTCTCATGTTGGTCATTAGGCAAACCGTCGAGTCAGTGCGTCATTGTTTTAGAGGGTACAGTGTCGGTCTTGCTGCTTTCAAGAGGTCATGAGCTGGGCAGAGGGGGGGGGCTGGAAATCAAGGAGTGACAGAAGTCAGCATGGGGAGGGCCCATCTAAGCACAGGCCATTACAGATGGTGCCAGTCCTGACCTGCATGTGCTTCCCTGCTATGGAGATGAAGCCTCGGGCATGTCAGCCATCTGCCAGGAACAGGTAGGTCCCATGGTCCGCCACTCTTGTCTGACTCCACACTCCCTGGGGTGTCTCCCCCAGTCACTCTTCTCCAGAGAGAGAATTGCAGGCCCAGGGTCAGGAGTACCTGGTCACCTTGGCAGACATAATCTCAGTGTGTCTGAATAGACGGGCCTCCTTGTTTTTACATCCTTATTTTATGAGCTTCATAAGTGCAGGTCAGTGTCACTGAGCCTGATCACCCCTAGGACCCTGGGAAGATTGATTTTCACAGCATTGGTGCTTCATGACCAGACCCGGGTCCATTCTGACCACTCTGTGGGTTCTGCACCTTCATTTATGTTTCTATAATCTACAAAAGCGTAGTGGAGGGAGGGGGACCTCAAAAGTGTGGGCACAGAGAATAAAGTTTGTGTGTGTGTGTGTGTGTGTGTATTAGGTAGTGATAGCCTGGGTATCCAAGGCCATGTCCACCTGCAGCTCTAAGGCAGGTCAGTTAGCAGACTGTGCAGGGCCAACATGTGGCGGACACAAGCTCAGTTCCACCTGCTGCCACTTCACGATGGCCAGTGACCTCTGCTGCTGGGAGCCATCCATGAACTGTGCATGAGCAAAAAGGACGTGGAAGCCATTGGGCAGGAAAGTCTGGAATCGAGAACTCACCGCAGTAACCCTGCTGCTCGAGATGCCCACCACATGTGACTTCCTGCCTGGCTCTGTCTAAGTTCAGCACCGGAGATGGCACGAGACCCCTGGAGCCACACAGCCACACAGCCTCTCGGAGACGGATGTGGCTTTCCAACATGCCAATCAACCTGTGTGCTGAAGACCCCTGCCACACGGAGAAGCAAGACTCCTCCCGAGGAAACCTTATCCTGCCTTGGTGAGCTCCCCCTTGGATGAAGGATCGAGCCGTTGTTTAACGGCTCAGTTCCAGCTCCTAGCAGGACGGGAAGACCCATCAGTGCCTCCTCTGGCTCCTTCAGTCTAGTTTCTGGCTCTGGCTCATTTCTTACTAATTATTTCAGACTTTCTTTTTCTCAGGCAGCTCACGCCTGCTGAGCAGAAGACTCCCCTCCCTGCTCCTCCACTGCAGCCAGAGCTCGGCAGGCCTGGCTCTCCTGCAGCCCTGCCGGCCTCCCCGGTGCTGTCCCTAGCTGGGACATTCTGTGCAAAGCCAGGGTGACGGGATCCTCTTTTCTCCTGTGTGTCACTCTGCCTCTTGTTTCTTTCTTTCTTCTTTTTTTTTAATTTTTTTTTGAGAGAGAGAGAGAGAGAGAATTTTTCAATATTTATTTTTTAGTTTTGGCGGACACAACATCTTTGTTTGTATGTGGTGCTGAGGATCGAACCAGGCCGCACGCATGCCAGGCGAGCGCGCTACCGCTGGAGCCACATCCCCAGCCCTGCCTCTTGTTTCTGAAACGTTCTCAGACACAGGAACGCAGGCTCAGGACAAGGGAGTGACCGTGCAGAACTGGAACGTAGTGGCTCAGGGTGCAGCAGAATCCAGAAGTGATGCTGAAGCAGCCAAAGACAGACCTTAAGCACCCTGGTGGTGATGGGCCTTGGTGACCCTGACCTGTCCTGCTCGATCTGGAGGGGTTTGAAATTGGGGGTTCCATGAGTCCACATGGAAAACAGGTTATTCTCATAAACAGAAAAAATTGTGGCATTCAAACCATCGTTATAACAAAAGAATACATTAATTTATTTATTTCAATGCTAATGGTAAAGTATACAAACTGCCACCAGGTCAGAGGTCCCAATAGCATGGCTATGATCATCCTCAATCGTATTGCTGTCGGGCTGGGGCTGGGGCTCAGAGGTGGAGCACTTGCCTAGCAAGTGGGAGGCACTGGGCTCTATGCTCAGCACCACATACAAAAATAACAGATAAAATCATCTTGCATCTCCATCAAGTCACCAGTGGACATGGAGAGACATTAGATAGAACTGGACCCCAGCGCTACCCTGAGTGGGCGGATCAGGAAAGGGCTTCCTCTCCTGCGCCCCCTGCCCCACACCTGCAGAACAGGAGCTCAGTGGGGCTCAGTCCCACTTGGGCCTGTCCCAGGTGCCATTTCCAGCATCACGGACTGACGTGCCACCTCTCCCTCTCTCGTCCTGGGTCTGAGTGGTCGTGGCGTATGTCCGCATGCTCTCCAGGGCTTCCCACCAACCTGAGAAGCACTGGCCCACCCTGGGCTTCACCTGGAAACCGAAAGCATCTCCCCTGATTCTGTGCCACGGCTTCGGGAAGCAGAGAGCCTCTGAGCAGCCTGGAATCTCACTTCCCGGCATCACTCCAGACGGACCCTGGGAGGACATCTGAGCCCTGCAGGAGGCCCCAGTTCCCACTCTGCAGCCTCCTCTAATCTATTTCCGCATCCGCGTCCTGTTCCAGTGAAATCTTCCTTTTACTCCACGTCCCTCTCTGCCTCCCTGTCAGTCTCACCTTTCCTTCAAACTAAGTTAGGAGCGGACTCTGCTATTTATGGCTGACCTTATCCGGTGCTTTGTACGGTATGCTGAAGGGTTCCTCTCCACCCTGGCCACTGGATTTTAAAATTAATTTTAAAAGAGAACGAACGCGATTTCTGAGGCTGTCCTTCCTTGAAGGACATCTTTTATTCCCTCTGCAGAGTGTGAGCTGGGGACTGGTCCACAGAAGAGAATCTCTCTGTGCCTCTGTTCTGCCTTATTCCTGGGGGTGTTTGGGGGATGGGTGGCTTGATGCAGAACTAATTGAGGGGAGCCTCCTCCTCCTCTGCCTGAGCTCAGCGTACAGCACCATCGGGTGGCAGGATTTCCTGAACCAGCAGCGGCTCCACACGAACACGTTGCCTCAGGCCAAGCCTGCCACCTTGACGGGCACCTTTGTCGGTGTCTAGCGTCCTGTGCGCACTGTGACACCCTGTCCTCAGGGATTGAAGAGAATCAGAGGCTCGCCCCCACCACACACACTCACACTCACACACTCACACAGAATCTGACAGGAGAGGGCCTTCCAGAAGTCGATCCTTGCATTGCTGCCCAAGCCTGGACCTCTTCCTTGGGGACGGAAGGACAAAAGAGGGAGGTATCTGACAGTTCTCCTCTGAGTTTAGGGCCGGCTGGTCCCCACCCTGCTCTGCCAGGGGCCTAGGACCAGGGCAGAGGGAAGCGGCCCGAGGAGAGCAGCTGGCTGGGGGCGCGGGGAGGAAAGCGAGCCTTCACTCCCCTGCTTAGAGCCCACGAGGGAGCAGTGGACGGTGCTGGTCTCCAGGTTCCGTTGGGGACCCCCATGCCCTACAGGACAGGGCCTGGACTGCCTGAGTCTGATCTGAGGACCTTTGTTGACAGGTGGAGGTCCTGGCAGTGTCTGCTGGGTCCCACACTCCTGTCGCTGGAGGCTGGCCTGTGGTGTGTGACCTGCGCTCGGCTGGTCACCCCTCGGGCCTTCCTTCTCCCCTTCTCCCCAATCTCACGTGGTGGGTCAAGGCCAGGGAGGCGATCACTCCAACAACCCGCCACACAGCACGCAACGTGGAGGCAGACCACCCACGGTCATGGACCTCTGATTCTACCTGATGGCCCTGGCCATTCAGGATGCAGGCAAGGTACCTACACTCAGAAGACCCACCCGGAAGCCACCACTGTGAAATATGTGACAGGATGAATATTGGTATCAGACTGAATTTTTAAAAGAAATACTTTAGCTGGAGTCCAACCACCCAGTGCTCTTACTTAATTAGGACTGTAAACTACAAAGAAAAGAAAAAATAACATAGATGTTAAAAATAATAACTATTTATTGTGTCTCTTTATATAATATTTACCCCAACCCTAAGGAAACTGCAAGGGTCAAAGAGGGTAAATAACCAGGCTGAGGTCAGACCGCCTTCTATAAGAGGCAGGTCAAAATCAAGGTCACAGTTTCCACGCTCTACACAGGTGTGCTGGACTGATCTTGTTTATTTTTAAATTATCATTCTTTTTTATAGCTTTATGTTATTCATTTGTTTTTATGTGGTGCTAAGAATCGAACCTGCGGCCTCACACGCGCTAGGCGAGCGCTCTCCGCTGAGCCGCAGCCCAGCCCTATTATTATTAATAATCCTAGCTCCAGTGGTGAGTAAGAACTTCTCCTCCACTCAGGTGGTTATCAGAGCTGACCACATATTTTCAGATGACCACCCCTGGACAGGGAGGAGGACCACTTCCTGCCCCAGCTGGGAGGACAGACAGAGACACTGTGATTAATTCAGGCCAGTGTCTTGAGTGGAAGAGATGGAAGTGGTACCACGTGTGTCACCTGGTGGCACGTTGGTCACTGATGGACACCCTGCAGCTCTTCCAAACTGCTGCAGACCCAGCTCCGTTAGCACAGGTCCTGAAGAGGGTGGCGCTGAGCCCAGCCAGATGCGCTGTGTGCCTGAGATCCGCGGGCCTCTCCTGCCTGAGAGGGGCCGTGCTGGAAAGTGCATCCTGTCCCCCTTAAGTGGGTGCAACTGACCTTTTTGCCAAGTGGAAGATCTAGTCTTAGCATCTGGGGGTGGGGAGTAGCCCATCAGTTCCAGTTCTGCCCCTGGGGGAGGAGCGGCAGAGCACAGCCACACTATGAAAAGGGGGAGTAAGAGGAGTCCTGGAGGGCTCTGCCGAGGGGACAGGCGGCTGACCTTTGCCTGGGGCTGTCTCTTCATCTGCGAACCCTCAGGGCGTGGGCCTCTGTCCTCCAGCTCTGAGGAGGCCGTGGCAGCCTCTGCCTCCAACACCAGGTGCCCTACTGCAACCCTCCCACCCCAACCCAAGGCCGCTGGGTCCTCTAGCCGGCTCACCCTCCTCCCTTTAGATCTCCGGCCCTGGGGGCTGTTAGACACTGGGGGGTGGTCCTCGATTCAGCTGCGGTGACCATGCTCTGGCACCAAGCCAGATTGGTGGGGGGAGGATGCTTCTGTGGGGTCTCACCATACCTGCCCCCACCCTGCTCCCCAGGAACAAGGCAGGAGGCCCTGCCTCTTAAACCCAGCAGGTGGATCCACACACACTTCCTAGCCCCAGGCTGGATCAGGCCTGCCACGAGGACCTGGCTGGGGCAGGCAGGACTCTGAGAGTGCCCACAGGAGAGCTCAGCAGTGCCCTTCTCTCTCGCTTACCCCCTCGGTCCTCTCTGTGCACTGGCACCAAGCTGAGTGCTGGTTTGCACCAGCAGAGCAGTCAACATTCCCTCCTCCATCACCAAAGCCTCACTACAAAACAGCAAGCCCAGCGCCTGCTCCACAGCAGCGGCAGGATGAAGTGGGTTCACGGGCTGCAGTAAGCGCCTCATCTTAGTAATCCAGGCCTCGGGAGGCTGCCGGCTCCGTCACGCATTCCTACCTATTCTGGGCCTCGTGGATGAATCGCACGCCGGCTTCCTTCCTGCTTTGACTTTTGATGTTCAAAGCCAGCTTTTGGAATTTATAAAACCTTCCCACTCCCTGGCTCTCTATCCAAGACTATTGTTTCAGCCTTGAGCTAAAACAACCCACTCTGACAGCTCACGCCAACTCTTTTGTTCCCACCTATAGCTGCCCTGATCCCGGGAGTGGATTCTAGAAATCACTGCCGAGGCTGGTGGGGAGGGTGCTCATTCCACCTTTGCTCTATTGGCTTTTAGCTGTATTTCCTGTTCCCTGGTTAGAACAGTGGTTTTTAAAATAGGGATTTACTCTATAAATGAGAATTCATTCTTTATGCATTCAGATTAAAACTGCCAGTTGGAATCTGCTCCCCTGACCAATACAATGATCAAAAAGTTGCCTGATTAATGTGATATTCATCAAGAGTGTGTGGTGACGTGAACAATGCTTTGTACAACAGGAACTGAAAGCAGTGGGTTACAATTGGGTTACAGTGTGTTGTCCCTTTAAAAATAACGACAATAACCAACAGGCTAGGCTTGGGCAAAAGGAATGGAAATAAATGTATCTATTTACATTTTGAATTTGTGCCATTCTTTAAGAGAAGGTAATTTTGATTTTTCACAGTGGGTGCTCTTCCCTGTTGACCTTCCACCTGGGCACTGGGTTCTCGGGTCACATTTGCCTTTTGTTGTTCTTTAGGTTCATCCTCCCAGATTCTTTTCTAAGAATTTTTTTCTGCAAAGTTTTAATAACTTCCTTCCCTGGTCCCATCTCTCGCAGCCTCAGCACCTGGATGTCCTGCACGTCCAGGGAAACGTCCTGCCGGGAGGCCTGGCGTTGAGGCCCCTGTGAGAGTCCGCCTGCGGTCAGCATGAGCGGCTCGCGCTGCTCTGCGCTGTCCGGTGCAGTGTGTGGACATTTACCCGTCATTGTGGAGGACAGCGAGCCATTCCAGATCCCTTAAACTGGAGATGAAGGGTCAAGAATTAAATGACCGGTGGGACAGACCCTCAGACCCTTGGGTCACTTTCAGTGATCAGGGTCGAGAGGAGGAGCCTGGGGCTTGAGCTGGGGGCCGTGCCCAGCTAGACAACGCTCCACCTGGAGCCACTCGCCAGCCCTTCCTGGGGCTTTATTGAGGTAGAGCTCACGTAGCATGAAGTGCACCTGCTTAAGGGTGCGATTCTGTGGTTCTTGAATGTACGCCCAAGGTTGTTCCACTGTCAGCACCAGCTAAAGGCAGTCCATTATCGCCCTAACCCTAACCTCACACCCCCGAGCAGCCATGCCCATTTCTCTCCCCTCCTAGGGCCTGGCAACTATTGATCTACTCTGTATGCATTTGCATACTTGGGTATCTCATACAAGTTTACTCATGACATCCGCTGACATCTGTGACTAGCATCTCAGCAAGATGAATAGGCAAAAGGAGAGATTTGGGGGAAACAAGAAATCTATTTTTCTGTTCTTGCAGAAAGAATTTCGTGCAAAACCAGAACGTGGTCCACGTTTTCCCTGTGCCCACGGGACTCTGTGCACTGCCCTGGCTTGGCACCAGGTCCCAGTGCACACTGCAGAGCAGGACAGCGAGGAGGAGCAGGGGTGCCTCACCCTCCTCCCTCGGCCCGGCCTGCCCGCCCACCCTGCTGGCCTTCCTTGCTGCAGACACCAGTCAGCAGGGAGCAAGAGGCCGCAGGCCAGCGGGCAGTTAAGCTGATTACAAGTCAGTGCGGTCGCTCCTGCTGCCGGGCTGCTGCAGGCACAGAGGACAGGAGAGAGCCGGCGGCCGGGGAAGCCAGCCCCTCTGCCGAGGCAGCCTGGCTTTTATGTTGCGCTGTTAACAAACAGATGTCCTCAACACATTCCTCCAACCAGTGGCAGGGCTCGGGAAATCGCTGTGCCTTTACTGGTTGCTGAAGCCAAATAAAAATCAAACTAGAGTTTAATTCACCTCGTAATTTCCTCGTGGCGGCTCTGCCTGGCAGCCCTGAGGCAGAGCCTCCTCCTCCTCCTCCTCAGCCCAGGGGCCCAGGGGTCAGCTGCTCCCCTGACCTCCCCGGGCTCCAGAGGGGTGGTGTTTGCAGCTGGGGAAGGGCTGCACACAGGCCCAGAGAAAGCCTCTGGAAACCGCTGGACACACCAGGAGACCCTCCTTCTTCTCTGCGCAGGGTCTCCCTGGCAATGGGGGAGGGGCTGGCAGGCATTCCAGCTATGTGACCTGGCCACCCGGTAGGGCCTCTGAGGGGCGCGGCTGCCTCCCACCTCGCTCACTGCCTTATCCCAGGGCAGAGTCCAATGGGGTGGGGGCGCGGGGGGCAGTTAATGTCCAGCTCCTGTGGGCTGGGGGTGGGGCAGGGGGCAGTTAGTATCCAGCTCCTGTGGGGTGGGGGTGGGGCAGGGGGCAGTTAGTGTCCAGCTCCTGTGGGGTGGGGGCGGGGCAGGGGGCAGTTAGTATCCAGCTCCTGTGGGGTGGAGGTGGGGCAGGGGGCAGTTAGTATCCAGCTCCTGTGGGGTGGAGGTGGGGCAGGGGGCAGTTAGTATCCAGCTCCTGTGGGGTGGGGGTGGGGCAGGGGGCAGTTAGTGTCCAGCTCCTGTGGGGTGGGGGTGGGGCAGGGGGCAGTTAGTATCCAGCTCCTGTGGGGTGGGGGTGGGGTGGGGCAGTTAGTATCCAGCTCCTGTGGGGTGGAGGTGGGGCAGGGGGCAGTTAGTATCCAGCTCCTGTGGGGTGGGGGTGGGGCAGGGGGCAGTTAGTGTCCAGCTCCTGTGGGGTGGGGGTGGGGCAGGGGGCAGTTAGTATCCAGCTCCTGTGGGGTGGAGGTGGGGCAGGGGGCAGTTAGTATCCAGCTTCTGTGGGGTGGGGGTGGGGCAGGGGGCAGTTAGTGTCCAGCTCCTGTGGGGTGGGGGTGGGGCAGGGGGCAGTTAGTGTCCAGCTCCTGTGGGCTGGGGGTGGGGCAGGGGGGCAGTTAGTATCCAGCTCCTGTGGGCTGGGGGTGGGGCGGGGGCAGTTAGTATCCAGCTCCTGTGGGGTGGGGGTGGGGCGGGGGCAGTTAGTGTCCAGCTCCTGTGGGGTGGGGGTGGGGCAGGGGGCAGTTAGTATCCAGCTCCTGTGGGGTGGGGGTGGGGCAGGGGGCAGTTAGTATCCAGCTCCTGTGGGGTGGGGGTGGGGCAGGGGGCAGTTAGTATCCAGCTCCTGTGGGGTGGGGGTGGGGTGGGGCAGTTAGTATCCAGCTCCTGTGGGGTGGGGGTGGGGCAGGGGGCAGTTAGTGTCCAGCTCCTGTGGGGTGGAGGTGGGGCAGGGGGCAGTTAGTATCCAGCTCCTGTGGGGTGGGGGTGGGGCAGGGGGCAGTTAGTGTCCAGCTCCTGTGGGGTGGGGGTGGGGCAGGGGGCAGTTAGTATCCAGCTCCTGTGGGGTGGGGGTGGGGCAGGGGGCAGTTAGGATCCAGCTCCTGTGGGGTGGGGGTGGGGCAGGGGGCAGTTAGTATCCAGCTCCTGTGGGGTGGGGGTGGGGCAGGGGGCAGTTAGTATCCAGCTCCTGTGGGGTGGGGGTGGGGCAGGGGGCAGTTAGTGTCCAGCTCCTGTGGGGTGGAGGTGGGGCAGGGGGCAGTTAGTGTCCAGCTCCTGTGGGGTGGGGGTGGGGCAGGGGGCAGTTAGTGTCCAGCTCCTGTGGGGTGGGGGTGGGGCAGGGGGCAGTTAGTGTCCAGCTCCTGTGGGCTGGTTCGCCCCTCACGCACAGGAAGGAACTGGGCCAGCTCAAGGGCTCATACTTCTCCCCTCCCGGCGGTGGCCGAGCAGGGCGGAGGACGCTGATGTGACCCACGCCCAGGGGGCTTCCTGGCAACCCTGGGGTGCACTCGGTAGGTGCTCCAGGTGGAGAAGCCTGCTCCCGGGTACCCCTCCTGCCCTCCCGGCCCCGCTGCCCGCCCACGTTCCTCAGAGGTGGCAGCAGGTGCTGACAGAACGTGGCATCCCCGGTGACAGCAGGTGGCGGGCACAGGAGGCTCCGCGTAGGGTGGTGGGCGTCACTCAATGGACAGGTTTCCTCTTCCGCCCTTCTCCCCCACCTCTTCTAAAACTTGGCCTGTTCTGGACAGAATCAGTTTGCTCTAGAATACTGCTCAGAAAGACTGATGAATGGAGAGGAGAACAAGAGAAAGGAAAAGGGGGAAAGGAGGGAGAGAGCTGGGTGAAGCAGGAGGAGTGTGAAGATGAGTAACTGGAGAGCCAAGAGGTTTTTGTTTTGTTTTGTTTTTAAAGACAGACTGATAATAGTGCTGACTTACTGGGGTTGTGAGATGGACTCCTGCCTCAGGGCCTTTGCATATGTCACCTCTGCAGCAATCTCCCTCTATCCCTCAAATATCCCCCCTGCACAGCGGTCCTGGGCTCCCCAGGTAAGTCCACCTGGCCAGCATTCTCCCAGGGCTTCCCCAGTTCTGCTCTTCTTCATAGCAGTTATTACCCCTGCCACAGCCTCCATTTACTGGTCTGTTTTCCCTCAAAGGAGTGAACCCTTCGCCAGTCCAGGGAGGTTCTGAGTCTCATGCCTGCTGCAGCAGGTGTCTGACACTGTGCCCAGCAAACCGCAGGCGACGGGGGCATCGCTGCGCACATGGCCAGATGGATGGGAGGAAGGGGAAGTCCAGCTGAAGCAGGACTCAGCGCGCCCTCCCTCCTCACCGGGCCCCATGGCATCTCAGGGAAGAAAGAGAATCAGAGTCTTTATCTCACAGGGAGGAATCGCAGGCCTCCTTCCCAAGGGGGCTCCCATCAGCAGGCACCGGCTCAGGCAGGGAGAAGCAGCCTCCTCTTCATGGCGGGGTCTTGGGGCTAATCTGCAGGGCAGTGACAGTGACCATCTCCCTCTAGCCTCCCGGGGGGAGATCCCAGTGATAGGAAGAGTGGCCCAGGCAGAGGCCATCACGAGGTCCTGAGGAGCAGTTTCTCTGTCCCCTTTCTGAGGGGCACCTTCCCGAGGAAGTGGCTTGCTGCTCGCTGCTCCCTGGGGACTTGGAGTCCGGCTGGCGGGAAGACAGGTGAGCTAAACCAGCTTGGAGGAGGGCGCCGGGGACCTCCCTGTGTGCAGTCTTCACCGGGGGTTCAGGGGCTCGGAGAGAGAGGGCCGAGCGGGCAGGAGGCAGGGCCCACAGACACGCGGAGTCGGCAGGCCGCGCTGACCAGACCCCAGGCCCCGCACCGCCCATCAGGCCCGGGGCGCCCAGCCCCTGCTCCAGGTGTGAGGACACGCGGGAGACAGACGGCAGCTATCAGGACGTCCCTGAATCTCCAAGGGACTCCGGCACACCTGGTTTCCATGGTGACTAGGTTTGACCCACAGTCTTGACGGGAGGGCAGTTGGGAGGGAGGATCCTCCTGAAGTGACCCCCAGCGCTCCCGTGGGGCTGGGGGTTGGCACCACCGCTTTAAGCAACCAGGTGGGGGGGGGGGTCAGAGGAGCTGAGAAGAGGAGCCCGGGCAACGGGTGTGGGGAGATGGAGGCAGGAGAGCCAGGGGAATCCAGCTTAGCTGGTGGTCAGTTGGGAAGTGACCCCTGAATCCACACCTCCAGTGACCCTTCACGGTTGGCTGGGATTTCCTGCCAGCACAGAGACATTGCATGGTAAGGATCCGCCTTGCTCTCTGCCGGGCTGCGGCATGGAGCTGAGCACCTTGCCATTTCCTGAGAGCCTAAGTGTCCCTTGTTCTGAGCCCCAAGTGGGTCTCAAGCCGTTGTCATCCTAATCTAATGGAGGCCAGATGGCTTCAGGGTGGCACCACCTGAGGTCAGAAGGCTGGGTCTCTGAGCCAGGAGGAGGGGCTGGAGGTGGTGGCTCCCTGGGCTAAGGATTCAATAAGTGATGTGGAAACAAAGCCTGAAGCCCCAGCTGCATGGAGCCGGGCTCCGACGCTCTCCACCAGGGCTCCGAGACCTCGCCCTGTCTCTTCCTGTGGCCGTCCCCTCTGTGCCCTTTCTAATAAAACCACAACCTCAAGAACAGCACGTTACTGCACTCTGAGTCGTTGTAGCAAATTCTCTCTTCCAGGGGGCTCAGTCGGTCAGAAGTGCAGGTGGCCCAGGGACCCCTGAACTCAGTGGCTGGCGTCTGAAGTCGGAGCAGTCTTAAGGGGAACTGGGCCTTTTAACTAGCGGGGTCTGTGCTACCTCACGGTGGTCGGTGCCAGGATTCGGTTGCCGTGCGCCAGGGGGAGTCCCTGCCCTGCTCGTCAGCTTACGGGTGTCAGCTCCTGGGAGGCTCCCGGCTCCTCTGGAACTAGCTGTTCTCTGCCCTTTCACTGCCTTGCGTCAACATCTCTGCGACAGCACACCCGTATTTCTGCACACATACGACTTTTTCTGTTAAGAGGTCTGTCTTCCTCTGCCATCTGGACCCCTCAGGAGCAGACAGTGTCTTTCTCCTCTCAGTATCCCCAGTGCCCACGCCATCTCTGGCCCACAGGAGGCACTCAGTCTATGTCAGAAGAGCTAATGTGTTAACCAGTGTTCCACCGCTGTAACAAGGCACCCAGGTAATCAGATTAAACGAGGAAAGGTTTGTTTTGACTCTGTTCTGAGGGTCTCAGTCCACAGTGCTTGGTCCCGTTATTTCTGGACCACTCGGGAGGCAGCACATCACCGTGGAGCTCATGGCAGGGAAGCTGCTCACCTTGTGGCAGGAAAGAAAGAAAGGAGGGGAGGGGCCAGTGTCCCCTTCAAAGACACACCCTCACGTCACCAGAAGACTTCTAGGAGGCCCGCCTTTAGGGGCTCCAGCCTCTCTCCATAGTGCCACAGGCTAGGGTCCAGGTAGTGTCCAGGCTTCAACACGTGGGCCTGGGGGTGCTCCTCAAAATCATAGCAGCTGATGAAACACGGAAAACACATTTTTAAGCGCCATCAGCCCAGAATGATTAACTAATGACAGAAAAGCGGTTTTCCTGTAGCAACTATTTTTTTAACAAAAATTATCTATCATTTGTTTGTAAATAACAAAACAAATGAATGAATAAAAAATGAATTGATTTTTATTTGTGATCACAGGCCCATCCCCCAAATTCCCTCTGTGAAAAGAGCTTGTGGGTCATGGCCACCCAGGGTTCACAGAACCAACTGCAGAAGTAAAGGTACAGTGAGAGGAAGTGAAGGGGCAGTGAGAGGAAGTGAAGGTACAGGGAGAGGAAGTGAAGGTACAGGGAGAGGAAGTAAAGGTGCAGGGAGAGGAAGTGAAGGTGAAGTGAGAGGAAGTGAAGGTGAAGTGAGAGGAAGTGAAGGTGCAGTGGGAGGAAGTGAAGGTGCAGTGGGAGGAAGTGAAGGTGTGGTGGAGGAAGTGAAGGTGCAGTGGGAGGAAGTGAAGGTTTGGTGAGAGGAAGTGGAGGTGCAGTGAGAGGAAGTAAAGGTACAGGGAGAGGAAGTGAAGGTGCAGTGGGAGGAAGTGAAGGTACAGGGAGAGGAAGTGAAGGTGCAGTGAGAGGAAGTGAAGGTGCAGTGGGAGGAAGTGAAGGTGTGGAGAGAGGAAGTGAAGGTGCAGAGAGAGGAAGTGAAGGTGCAGTGGGAGGAAGTGAAGGTGCGGAGAGAGGAAGTGAAGGTGCAGTGGGAGGAAGTGAAAGTACAGGGAGAGGAAGTAAAGGTGCAGGGAGATGAAGTGAAGGTGCAGTGAGAGGAAGTGGAGGTGCGGTGAGAGGAAGTGAAGGTACAGGGAGAGGAAGTAAAGGTGCAGGAAGAGGAAGTGAAGGTGAAGTGAGAGGAAGTGAAGGTGCAGGGAGAGGAAGTGAAGGTGCAGTGGGAGGAAGTGAAGGTACAGGGAGAGGAAGTGAAGGTGCAGTGGGAGGAAGTGAAGGTACAGGGAGAGGAAGTGAAGGTGCAGTGAGAGGAAGTGAAGGTGCAGTGGGAGGAAGTGAAGGTGCAGTGAGAGGAAGTGAAGGTGCAGTGGGAGGAAGTGAAGGTGCAGTGAGAAGAAGTGAAGGTACAGGGAGAGGAAGTGAAGGTGCAGTGAGAGGAAGTGAAGGTGCAGTGAGAAGAAGTGAAGGTACAGGGAGAGGAAGTGAAGGTGCAATGAGAGGAAGTGAAGGTGCAGTGAGAAGAAGTGAAGGTACAGGGAGAGGAAGTGAAGGTGCAATGAGAGGAAGTGAAGGTGCAGTGAGAGGAAGTGAAGGTGCAGTGGGAGGAAGTGAGGTGCAGTGGGAGGAAGTGAAGGTACGTGGGAGGAAAGCTCAGGGACAGATCAAGGCTTCCTCTGATACCTCAGTGCTCATGCGGGTGCTGGAACCCGACACGAGAAAACTGAATGGTCCCAGGGAATTTCCTGTGCCTGTCCACAGCCCGCTGCCCAGCAGAAAATGCCAACCCCCCAGGAAAGTGACAGTCCTTTCTGTCAGTTCTGACCAGCAGCTGCGGTTGTCGCCAGGCAGGATTTCCCACCCAAGTCCGCAGCACAGTCCAGCCCTCTGACCCCGACCCTGCCCTGCCCTCTGCAGGGCCTCCCTCCAGCCCCCCTCCTTCGTCCTCCTCCGGAGGCCTCCTGGGAGCCTTCTGTCATTCTGTCTGCAAGGGGAAGGTGTGAGGACAGAGAGGGACAGGCTTCCCAGGGAGCACAGGCTGGACACCCAGTGTGGGCTTTTTCAACGGTGCCCAGCTCCCTGAGAGGAGGAGGAGGAGCCCGGCCCCACAGGGAAGGCCGGGTTTGCCGATGACTAATGCAATTACCCCTTTGGAATTTAGCTTAAGAAATGAAAGAAATAGACCAGAGGTCACGGGTTTCAACTTTGTTTTTTAAGTCCCCAATCCTCTCCTGGTCAAGAGTGGGAAAGGGAGCGAGGGACAGGGAGTGGGCGGGGAGGGGAGTCAGGGCAAGCCCAGGGCCAGCTGGGGTGCCAACCAACCTGGGTCCCCAGACTTATGCTGCCGAGAGGTACAAGTGGTGGGCAGGCGCTGGACGTCAGGGGACGGGCGGGCGAGTGTCCGCTGCAGAGGAAGGCGGAGTTGGCACGGTGGGAGGAGGACAGCTCTCACCTGAAGAGGACCCTGCTGGGGAAGGCCTGAGGTCCCTGGAGAGGCCACCAAAAGCTCCTCAGCCGCTGGCGAGGTCCCTGTCAACCAAGGTTCCTCACCGTGCTGCGTCTCCCTGGCCTGTCCTGGTGAGCCCCCCACCTGGTGGCACGCTCACCCTGGGGAGGGCAAGAGTAGGGGGTCTGATTTAGGTTCTTCCACCAGCTACTTCTGTGGCTCCCCTCGGTGCTGCGAGCTTCATCTGAGGCCCTCTTGGCCGTGCTCCAGGCTAAAGGGTGGGGAGGAGGACCCATAGAGCCCACCGGGGCTTTTCAGACCTTAAACTCTGAGAAACTGTCACAGCCAAAGGGCCCAAGGAGACATGGCAGCTAAATATGGTGAGGTATCCTGCATGGGATCCCGGACAGAAGAGGGCCATTGGGGGAACAGGAAGTCTGAATAGGGTGGACTTCTGTTAATAAAAACCCATCAGGATTGGCTGGTTAATTGTAAGATGTCAGTAATGGGAAACCGGAGCTCTGGACTATTTAAAAATGTCCAGCCGAGGTATCGGTACCCTGAAACAGGCAGTTTTCTAAACACTGTGAGTCACTGGTAGCGTGGCCTCCAAGATGAGGACATTTTCTCCGCAAAGAGTGCAGTAAGATACATGTTTTCATTCTCTCGCTCCCTCCCTTCCTGCCATTCTCTTTCCCTGTGTATAAGCAGGTAACTTTTCTGTAATAAACCACATAAAATATTTTTGCAATGAAGCAGTCCAGTTGGCCCGCTAGATCCATACCTTCCATATCCATGGATTCAATCAACTGTGGGTCAAAAATGTTTGAAAAAGAATTGCATCTGCACTGAACGTGTACACACAAGTCATTATTCCATAATGCGGTTTATGTAATTATTTATGTAGCGTTTACATTGAATTAGGTATTGCGAGCCGTCCAGAGATGAGGGAAAGTCTATGGGAGGAGTGTGCAGGTTATATGCAAGTACTGCACCATGCTGCCTGACAGACCTGTGCATCCTCGGGTTTGGGTATCTGGGGGCGGGGGCAGGTCTGGAACCAGCCCTCCTGGAGACCAACAGACTCTGTATAACAAATTATGTATTAGACGCCATTTGGAGGAAGAGAGGAAGTCGACAAGCATTTGACAATCATTTCATGGGTCCCCTTAGCGAAGCCGTGTGTAATGACATGTGGTTGGCCTGGCTCTGTTTGGCCCAGGTGTCCGGGGAGATAACGAGATAAACAAGCCTGCAGGGAGAGCAGCTGTGGCATGGTGGAGCGCTGACGTGGAACGCGCGGTGCTGAGACAGCCGGGTGACCTCAGCTCAGAGGACCCGACACCACAGGGAGAGCCCCAACTGCCAGGTCTGTGGCGCCCTGCAGGGGGACAGGCTCTCAAAGCCTCGCAGGGCTGTTCCCTCTATGACAGCGGCAGTGACAGCAGAGCAAGCCGTTCCGGGTCCAGGGCACTGTCACCTGCCCAGGTCTACCCTGAGTGCACTTGCCTGGTCCTCCCCTCTGACCCATGAGGCTGACACTGCCCTTACGGCCATTCCAGAGGTGAGGGGCCCATGAACTCGAGCAGGTGAATGGTGGGCCCAGGCCGGACTCAGCGGCCAGCGCCGGAGTGTGTGCCCTGAGCTCCCTGCAGCTGCCTCCCACAGTGACCGGCACTGCTGTTTGGGAGGAGCATCAGGGGCCCGCAGGTGAGGGGGTGAAAACTCTGGGTCTCCTAGACCTCAGGAGAGGGCGCTGACTGGGACCTGGGGTCCTCAGCGTCTGGTGGGAGGTGGCCTGATGAGAGGAGCAGTCCTAAGGGGGTTCCCTAGGACCATCAGCTGGGGCTGCCCACACCTTCTCTGGGAGATTTAAACCACAGACACGCCCTCCTCGCCCGGCGGCGGGGGGAAGTCCCCCGTGGAGGTGCTGGTCCTGCGAGCAGTTGCCTTCTGCAAGGTCCCACCTCCTGACACTGTCCCGGGGGGTTAGGATTTCGACATGTGGTGGGGGGGACACACATAAACACGCAGTCCATAATGGCCCGCCGGCCCTCCACTTCCTCCTCACGTGTGAAGTGCAGGTATCCTTCTCCACCACCCCAAAGTCTCCACTGACCCAGCAGCTGCCCTAAAATCCCAAGTTCAGCTGAATGGGACCTGAATCAGGCAGGAGGAGGCCAAAGTTCCTTCCAGCTGGATCCCATGAGGCGAACAAGCCACGTGCTTCCAAGATGCCAAAATGCCCTGGTTGGACAGGCAGTTTTGAGGCGGCTGGTTGAGCACGGGGGTCGCACTCACACTGGTCGTGTTCAGTGGTCGGTCTGCCACCCCCTTAGTGTTCCCACGGTTGTGTGTCCGGTTCCATTTGTCCAATCCTGGGACCTCAGAACGGCATGTCATCCATTCCCACCAACTTGCAGGTAGGACTACCTCGTGTCCCTGAGAGAAGGAGGTTGTCTCTACAGCTGTCCCTCCAAACTGCTGGAGCCGGGGCCTGGTGGGCGCCGCTGTTGTTTGTAGATGGCCATCTCTTCTCCCCCCGGGGATGGTGGGGAGCAGGGAGGGGTGCGGATCTGTCCTGCCTCCTCCCGCCACAGGTCTTCATCCGTTGACTTGATCGCCTCCGACGCCCTCCCATGGGTGGGAGGACTTCCACACGTGAGCCTGGGGCACCCGCACGCAGCCCGCGACAGGGATGATCCTAGGAAGGGACCAGAGACCCAGCACCTCTGAGTCACTCCCATGTGCCAGGGTGACCCAGCTCCAGCCTGTCAGGAGGGAATGCTCCCTCCTGTCCTCTCTGTCCTCCCAGAGTGACACTGCCTGGCCTCTCCCGAGGTACCGGGACACGAGGAGCCCGGATCTGGCAGTGCCCATTGCATCTCACGGATCAACTTGAGACCGGCCCTGCAGTGAGGCTCGCGCACTTGCTCCTGCTTGGCCTCCCTCAGTTAGGAACTGACACACGTTCCAGATCATGTAAGCAACGACTCCGAAGCTGGGAAACACATACGACTTTGCATATGAGTTTGAACTTTTTTCTACCCCCCTTCCTCCAGTTGGCCCCTTTCCTAAGAGGATATAACTAGCAGTTGAGTCAATAAAATCTGGATTTTTGCAAGCTCATACCTAAACTGTTCCCCAGCACATCAGGTGGCTATTAGCAGTCACTGAGCTGTACCCACCCAGTCTGGAAAGCACCTTCCTTTTCTGACCTCACCAGCCAGGAAGGATGACTGTTGGTAGCTATTTATGGCCCTAGTGTAAGAGCAGAATAAACAGACAACCCTCAAACCACCTGCACCCCTCAGATCACACAGCCCCCTTTCTCAGACACAAAGGCTTGCTGGAGGGGAGCACGGGGCGGGCTCAGCACTGGACCATGCAATCTGCAGCTCTCGTCCTCTGGACTCACTACACTTATACATCAGACCTCTCCCTGCCTCTAGTAATTCCCCATTAACGTTTGCCTCTAAGTAAAATAAAGCCAGTTTGAATTTAGCGTGGAATATGGACACTCTGCAATGGCGTCAGACAGGACAGGCCGGGTTATAGGGCAGTAACAAAACCTCAGAGCCTCAGGGCTCACGACCATGAAGATTTATTTCCTGCCCACAGACCACATCCACCTCAGGTCGTGGCTGCACCCCATGCTGCCTTTACTCATAGGAGACGGGGAAGAGAGCTCAGCCACCTGAGCTGGCTCTTAGTGTACCCACCTTGTGGGAGACAGCCCACATCACTACTGTACTGGCCACCTATTGCTACGTAGCAAATCACCCCAGGACCCCGAAACAGCAACCACTCATCATCTCACAGGTTCTGGGTCTGAGGCTGCACCATCGGAAGGCTTGCCTGGGCTGGCTGGTGGGGGCTCCGGCTGGCCCTCAGTTGGTCTCCCCGTGCAGCTCTCCATGAAGTGGCTTTAGGATTCCCCAGTGCAACAGATGACCTTCCCAGGCCAGATGGTTTAGAGAGAAAGGCAGAGGCCTTTCATAACCTGTCTGCAACCACAGTGTCCCTTCTGCCATGTTCTATTGGCCACAAGAACCATCCCTGCCTCCGCACAGAAGAGGACTGCCCAAGGCATGGACACCAGAAAGTCAGGGTCACTAGGGAGCATTTGGCTGCCTCATTCACCGTTCTGTGGTGGCCAAGCTCCAAGTCAGCAGGATGGCGCTGCCCAACCCTTCCAGGGGAGCAGCAGCGGGACTCAGCCAGCTGGGACGTCCTCTGCCATAATGGCCCACAGATGGCCTTCTCTCCTTAGCCCATCACTAACCCACGGCTTGTTCCTGCTGCTTGTCAAAGCTCCCGCCTCTGGCAGCAGTACGGCCCGCTCCTGCCCCGCTTCCCAAAGTGAGCTGAGGGGCCACTTCTGGGAGTGCCTTGGAAACGGCGATCAGAGCCGCCTGTGGACGGAGAAGGCCGAAGGTCCTGGGTGTGATGACTCTAAGACACCTCTGGTGAGCCACATCTTGGGAAGTGTGGACAGGCCAGCTAAATCTGTGCAGGACTCAAGAGCCTCAGGACTTAGGGGAGCTAGAAATGGGTGTACTGGCCCAGAGCTGGTCACGGGGGCTATAAGGGGAGGACCTCAGAGTCCAGGGCAGAGAAAGTCGGCAAGGATGTAGGCCGAGAAGGCCAGGTGAGCTGCTGTCCACCCTTGAGTCCAGGGTCCAATGGCCAGTCCCATAGAGACCTCAGTTCTGAGGTAAGTTCCTGTCTCGGGACCCCATTGCCCTTGATCTTCTAGATACCTCCCATTCACATTCAGTTCAACTCAACCATCTTCAACAAAACCAAGATTGTGAGTTACCATTCTGCGAAGTTCCGTGGGCCACGGGTGCTCAGTGAGTGTTCTTGATTGGTAACTATTGCCACCAGCCGTAATAGTCAACATGCCGACATGTGTGACTTCTGCGTAACTCCTCAGTATTACCAGGATCTGGGATCTGGGGCCTGAGTTTCCCTCAGCAACCCAAACGGGTAACCTCACCCATGAAAGGAAACCGAGGAAGCAAATTAAAGATGGCCTCTAAAATTTCTGGCCTGTCTGTTGAGAGATGGAGTTGATTTCTCCTCCCGCTGCATCGGGAAAACCTGGCTGCTTTTATATACAGAGGAGGGAGACGTGAAGCCTTGCTAGTTTGTACCTGGCCATCAAGAGGACTGTCAACTTGTATCTCAGGATTCTGATGGGAGAACTCTGGCAACTCCACCAGATTCACCACGTGGAGAGGTCTCAAGAGGGCCTGGAGAGGGAGAGGGGCCCAGCGGAGCCCTCCCCCCCAGCTGTCTCCCCCAAGCTGCCAGGGTAGGGACAGAGCCACCTGGGAGCCCCCATCTGGATCCTACCACATGACAGCTGTCACCCACACAGAAACCCAGTCGAGTCCTTCTAGAGTGCTGGCCTGTGGGAGTGGGCTGTGGCCTTTTAAAAATGGAGGTCAGATCCACACAGCATGAAGCCAGCCATCTGGGAGTGTTTCATTCAGGGCACTTCACTCTGTCACAACACGGTGCAGCTGCTACCTTCATCTGGCTCTGAAACTTTTCCATCACCCCAAAGGAAGCCCCAGGCCACTAGGCATTGCTCCTGAGCCACCCTCTCCCCAGGCAGCCAGCAACTGCTTTCTCTCTCTGTGGATTTACCTGTTCTGCATGTTTCCTACGATATGTGACCTTCTGTGGTGGCTTCATGCACTTAATGTGGTTTTTGAGGCTCATCCACGCAGTGTCATGGGTCAGCACTTCAACAGCTGTGTTTTGAGTACTGACTTTCAGTTGTTCGAGCCATAGCTGCAGATTCACGAGAGCACATGGTTTGAGAGTTAAAGCTGTTTACAAAGCTTTCCTGACCAGGAGCCACAGCCGGCCTCCCAGAACCTCCTCCCATGAGGCCTTTAGCTTGTGTTTCCACATGACTCGCTTCTTTCAAAAGTGATATAAAGGAGTCAGGAGGCATGTGCAGGTGGGAAGTAATCTGGCCTGTCTGTGATAATTGCTTCAAAGAAATTACCAGATCTAAACCCGAATGACCCCTGCCTTGTCTGCACAGCCCACAGACTCCAGGTGTGCACATCCGAAAACGCAGTGCTTATTTATGCATTGGAAATCACCTTAGCGTCCGAAGCTGCCTTTCATGAGGCCCTCTGAATGCTTTAAGTGAGAGGACTGTGATGACAAAGTATGCTTATTATTAAATAGCCCCGGGATCAGGGCTCCACCCACTAATCTGGCCAATTCTGCCACCCTACAGAGAAGCTGCATGGAGCTGTCCCAGTACTAACGCCCCTGCGTGACTGTGTCAGAGGAAATCACAGGCCAGCAGCAGGCTGGGGATTGCCATGTCCACATGGAAGTTGACCAGGAGGCTCCGGGGGCCTCCTGTTCCCAACCTAATTCAATTCGAGAGGACAAGGTGGCTTGCTGGGAAACTCTGGGACTGTGACTGGACAAGCCAACTTGGACACTGAGATCTCCACTCGATCCCTGTTAACAGCTGAGCAACTGCTGCCCGCCATGATTCGGGCGTGGGCCTTTCCTGAAGGGGGTCTCTTGTGGCAGTTCCCATCTGGTTCTCAGCCAGGTTGGCTCTCGAGGATCGTGTGGGGAGCTTGGAATTAGTCCCCAGGAGCCACCAGGGAAGACCCTGATGGCTCAGGTCTGGGGCACCTAGAGATGTGTACTTTTCCCAAAGCTCCCCCGGTGGTCTTGGTGCACAGCCAGGACCAGCAGACACTGGTTCAGATGAACCTGGGTTCAAGTCAGTCAGTCAAAACCACATGCCAAGGCATCTGGGTTTCCGAAGGGCGGGCGGGGCGGGGTGTCCGACACCCAGAGAAGCGACGGTAGCTACAACGCGTGCTTAGTGAGAATGCTGCTCTGGGCTAGGAAGGAGAGTCCAGGGACAGGGCTGTGGTTTGGACATGAGGCATCCTGGGAAAGCTCCTCGGAGGTGAGAAGGTAGGACTGGGAGAGCCGACACCTGATCAGTCCACCCACTTTGAATGGGCGGACTGGGTGGTAACTGCAGGCAGGTGGGGCGAGGCCTTTGGGGTTTGAATTTCCCTGGCACCTGGCCTGCTTTCTCTCAGCCCTGACCACCATGAGCAGAGCAGAGCTCTTCCACCTCGCCCTTCAGCCAAGATGTTCTGCCTCACCTCGGGCCAAGGGCAATGAGTGGACGCACCAAGGACAGAACCCCTGAAACCATTAGCCTAATGAGCTTTACCTGGTCTAAGTCGTTCTGCTTGGATATTTGAGTCACAGCACAAAAGTGGACTTGACACAGATAGTGCCTGAGTGACTGGAACTGCAACTGGAGCAGAGAGGCGGCTTACTGTAAGGAAGCAGGAGCGTCTTTCAGCAGCCACGTCCAGGATCACGTCCAGGAGTAACGTCCAGGGAGAAAAAGCTAGACTGAGAGAGTCGGCTGTCAGCGCTCACCTGTGTCTCTTTCTCCCACTTTCTGTTTTGTGTTTGTTGCTTGTAGCCCGTTTTCCCACGCTTTATTGTCCCTGTCCCCTGGCTGGAGCAGGCAGAGGTGAGACACTGGTATCCCGCAGTGGACATGGCTGCAACTCTGCTTGCTGGGGATGACATGGTTTTTTTCTTTTCTTTGCAGTGCCAGAGATCAAACCCGGGGTCTGGCGCATTCTAGGCAGGCACTGGATGTTTGGGCTACCTCTCCAGCTCCATTAATTATTTTACAATGTAAAATAACTTCAACATTGTCAAATTCTGTGGTTTTAAATAAAAACGTGAATCTTGGTCTCTGTAAACATCAGGAAGCCTGGTGAACGGGGCTCAGCTGTAGCACGGGCTGGAGGGAGTGACGGCCATCCCTTTGTAGACTGCCACTGCCCTCGGCATGACACCGTCTCACTTACTGTGGGCAGCTGTGCCAAGAATGCCAGAGACGATGGCTCAGACACGACGTGCATTTCCTCGGGGCCTGGAGGCAGGGCGTCCAGGAGCCAGCATGGGCAGGTTCTGGTGAGGGCTCTTCCTGGTTCCCTCACCCAGGGAGGGAGGAAACGAGCTCTTCCTGCCTCTCCTTTGAAGGACTCTAATCCTACAATGAGGGCTCCACCCCCAAGAAAGTGCCCCGTCCAAATGCCATCCATTGGTGGGCGGGATTTCAGCACATGAAGAGGACACAGACACCCCGCCCACAGCAGCACCCCGCCCACAGCAGCACCCCGCCCACAGCAGCACCCTGTCCGACATCTCGGGTCAGTGTGTTTTCCCCAGCCGCTGTGCTATGGGTTGCCGTCCACTCTCCCTCGTTTTGTGACCAAGCTGGCCCTAATGGACCTTTGAATGGCAACTCCTCTGAATTTTCTAAGTGCATGTTCTAAACACCCAGGAAAAGTCTTTGGTGACCCAGCAGTGATGGCCATCTGCCTTTCTCCCAGCAGCAGGGCCGCAGTGACACTCCTGTGGCTCAGGACGACTCAGGTCAGGGTGGGAGCAGATGTTTTAAGGGATGAGGACAAGCTTGTCAAGGAAACCACATAGGGGGGAGGAGATGCCAGGAGGCTTGTGTGCCTGCCACCAGCCGTTCCTGGCCGTCACCTCCCATGGCTCCTCTAGGCATAGATCAGCTCCCAGGAGCAGACCATGGCCACTCACAGAGTGGTCAACAGAATGTGCGGGTGTGGCTGAGTCTGTAGACAGGGCAGAGAGCTCCACGGGTCTTTGCTTGTCTTCGATAGACGCTACAGCATAATCCCACAGGGCACAGCGGCTTCTTCTGCCACCAACTGTGGCCTCCGGGGCTGCGTCGGCCCTGGGCCTGCACCTCGCTTTCTGTAAGCTTGGCTTCCTGATATATCCCAAGTACCTGGAATATGCCAGAGCCACAAACGTGCCCCACGCTCCTTGGGTGAATGTCGGATCCCCGAGAGGCTTCATTGGTGCAGGGAGTGCCCCTCAGAATTACCCCAGGGTTGGAAAAGCACATGTTCCTGGCCACATCTTGGGACCACTGAAGCAGACGTTCCAGAAGTAGGCCAAGGAGGCTGTGTTCTGAAGCATCCTAGGGGGGTGGTGAATAAGAGTTAAAACAACAACAAACCTCTAAGATACATTCCCAGTCTCTGGGATAACTAAAGCAGCTGGGGTAGGAACATAGGTAGAGAAAAAAAAAAGATTAACAAAAAAAGGGAAAGAAAAACCAATTTTGAAGATTTTCAAGCAAGTATTTTCAGCTTTAGACTATGTACTTAGCACAAGCTAAATTGCTGCAAATCAGATTTAAAATATATTTGAAAACGACTTCCACTATTTTCATGGTGAATCATCAACCAGCCACTCTATAACTTGTAAAACTTCATTTTTGGATGAATGTTTCATTACAACGATTTCCTTAAACTGTCCACTTGGTCAACAAGGGTGGGTGTTGACTGTTCTCTCAATCGACCTTTGCACAGGGGAATAAAACACTAGGTAGATATGAATAGCTATGAAGAGCAAAAACCGAATCTACACTGTTGTTTGTGCAGTGACAACAGCAAAAGCCCCGCTCTGGCGTGGGTGTCCTGCCCACAGAGCCCATTTCTAAATGACGCAAGTGAACCAGGAGGAAGCTCAAGCTGGTCACTGAGCCTGGCCTGGCCTCCCAAGGTCACTGGAGTTGTTAAGTGACCTAGATGGAGTTCTACAGCACACCATGCAGTTCCTTCTCAACACAGCCCAGGAAGTGGACATGCTCCACCTGTTATGGGCAACCATCGCTGAGCATGGGGAGGACTTTGTGTCACTTGCAGAAAACGTCACCTTGCCTCCTTGAGGGTGGGTGACCTCAGGCACAGGCAGGAAGCTAAGGAGCTGCTGAGCACTAGAGTTTGGCATGCAAGGCCCCAGGATCAAACCCAAAGGTGGTGAGCAGGACCCTGACAGCAGGTGAACTGGGTCAGGGCAGCGGACAGATCTCCTAAAGGATCAAAAGTAGGCATGGGAAATTCTTACTGCCCTCTGCTTCCCTCATATTCCATGAACATGTGAACTGGCTGGAACTCTAACCCAGGAAAACACTGGGTTAGGAGAGGGCAGCCTGGGGTGTCTCGGAAGCTGTAGCCACCCCATCTCAGGGGCTTCTCACCGGGAACCTCATCTTGCATTCTCAGGTGGCAGGTCCTTCTGAGCATTCTTTTTTTTTTTTTAATTTATATGGACAACTTTCTAGGGTGCATCTGATCAGAATGCATTACAATTCTTATTGCACATATAGAGCACAATTTTTCATATCTCTGGTTGTATACAAAGTATGTTCACACCGATTCATGTCTTCATACATGCACTTTGGATAATAATGTCCATCACATTCCACCATCATTTCTAACCCCATACCCCTCCCTTCCCCTCCCACCCCTCTGCCCTATCTAGAGTTCGTCTATTCCTCCCACGCTCCCCCTCCCTATCCCACTATGAATCAGCCTCCTTATATCAAAGAAAACATTCGGCATTTGGTTTTTGGGGATTGGCTAACTTCACTTAGCATTATCTTTTCTAGCTCCGTCCATTTACCTGCAAATGCCATGATTTTATTCTCTTTTATTGTTGAATATATTCCATTGTGTATATATGCCATTTTTTTTTTATCCATTCATCCACTGAAGGGCATCTAGGTTGGCTCCACAGTTTAGCTGTTGTGAATTGTGCTGCTATAAACACTGATGTGGCTGTGTCCCTGTAGTATGCTGTTTTTAAGTCCTTTGGGTGTAGACCAAGAAGTGGGATAGCTGGGTCAAATGGTGGCTCTGTTCCCAGTTTTCCAAGGACTCTCCACACTGATCTCCATATGGCTGCACCAATCTGCCCTTCTGTGCATTCTTTATCTTCCAGCCTGAGTTGCTCCCTTTCTTCTCTGTAGACCTGGATTTCTTCCAGCTGGATTCTCCTGGTTCATCCATTTGGGGAGCTGGGACAGCTTTCTAGGGTGTATCTGATCATCAGGAAGAACTTGTTAAACATGAAATGTCCGGGGCGGCTGGGGGAGGGGTGAAATGTGCAGATGATGAGCACCCAGGATTCTAACCAAGTGCCCTGGGCTGCCTCCAAGGCCCTAAGCCCCTCCTACTGCTGGACTCAGACAACTGCTGGCCTCTCTGACACTGAAGGGGGACTTGGCAGGACTTGTTGGAGGACACTGAGTGGCCCCTCCTGCCCTCCCTCCCCTTCTTGCTCCTCCTCCAGTGACTTCAATCTGACTGTCTGGAGCCACTGGACCTCTGAGGCCACGAGTCCTTTCTCCTCCAACCCTCTCTTCCCCGGGTGGAGCCAAGACCCAGACCAGCGAGTGAGAGCCTGACCCCAAATCTCCAATTAAAGGAAGGGAAGGTATGTGATTTGGTGGCCCAAGTGACTTCAGAGAGTTAACTGCTCTGACCCAAATAGGAACTGTGTGTTTTGTAATTAAAAAAAAAAATGCCTTAAGTATTTGCTTCCTGCACGTAATTCGAGTGTGACACTGTTAACACTGATATCCTGTACTCGAGAAGGAAAGGCAGATTAGAATAAGAAAGCCAGCACTGGCAGACCAGCACATGGGCAAGGAGATCAGAGAGGGACTCACAGGCATACACAGGTGAAAGGGGGGATTAGAGAACCAGAGCACTTCACGTTCATAGGCCCGGGCGGCTGATATCGCTCAATGCCATTAAGTGTGGTGAGAAAGCACCTAGACCTCTTGTTAAGTCAAAAGCAAAGTGCAGAACCAGACGGATGGATGATAGACAGATGTCAGATGACAGATGACGGATTCATGTCCACACAGAGTCAGCATTTGTGTAAAAAAGTACAACAACTCACAGGTGCCTACAGGTGATGACCTGTCCTCAGAAGGCCGAGATGATGATGCCCTGGGGTTCCTCACTCTGCCCCTGCCCCAGCACAGCGCCCGGCCCACAGTGGTACTGGGCTTTGATGACTATTCTCAGGCAGGAAGAGATGCTTCCCTTAGAGCCGACCTGCCTCCCCACACCACCAATGTCTGCAGACAGGGCTTCGGCCCACACAGCCCTCGGGGCCAGTTAGGCAAGTGCTGGCCGCTGGGCAGAGGGGGCCACCGGGAAGCCCACAGCTTGGTGGCAGAGCAGCCTCTGTGAGGCCGCGAGGTACCTCCCTGGGAAGCGGGATGCTCCCCGCAGGCCCTGCTCTCCCTGAATGGCGCCTCTGGAAACCACACCCCTGGATGGCCACAGATGTCCTCCGCTCCCTTCTGGTCTCCATCTCCTTCCCTGGTCATTTACTCCCCCACACCCCCTCCCCAGGGCATGCCCCAGGGCCCCGGGACCTCTCCTCCATCCCTCTGGCACTCCGCCCTGGTCCCCCTGGAGAGGTCTTCCTTCCCGTTCCCCAGCCTCACCCCCCGGGTGCAGTAGGGCAGGGGTGACGCAGTTCCCCAGGCTCCCGCTGTGCCATGCCCAGGAAGGGTTTGCTTGTGCCACTTACAGAAAATACGTGGAGACTCGGCAAGCTTACGTCGTAACTCGACTGAGGTCACGCAGCTCTTAATGAGCAAAGCCAGTGATTTGATCCAAATTTAGGCGACTTCAAACATGAAATTCTGACTTCTGCTTCTGGCTGGGCTCGAGTGACAGCGACCTGGTTTTATCCGTCGGGTACCACAGGAGAGCGCCCCGCTGCCAGCCCTGAGGGCATCTGCAGGCCGGCTCGGGTGGGTGGCTGAGGACACAGCTGGGAGTCTGGGGTCACAAGCAGCCAGGTCAAAGGGCAGGCTATCAGGAGGGAGAAGGTGCACAGGAAGAGAATCCCAGGGGTCCGCTGTAGTCAGAATGCTGACGGAAGGAACCATCTGAAGGGAGTAGAGGGAAATTAGAGGAACTGCCTGAGTTGTGCGGTATTTCCATCAATCTGACAAACTTCTAATCCATGGGGCCTGGGCTGAGCTCTTGGGAAGTCTTTGCCTCGGTGGTGAGGGACACTTGGCCCTGCGCTGAATACTACCCTGGACCCACTTAACAAATCATAAAAGTGAGAGCCGGAAAGACTGAACTACTTCCAAATAACCGTGTCTGGGTGTAAAGCTCAAGGTTTATTATAATACAAAAATCTCTATCACCAACAAATGTCACTCACCACGCCTGGCATCACATCAAAGACTGCTGGTCAGGCAAAGAGGCAAGAAGACATGACGCAGGCTGGGGACTGCCAGGAGGAAGGGCCAGCTCAAAGCTGGAGCGACGCAGGCTGCAGCAGGTGGAGAGACCTTGGAAACCCGCTGGGGGGGGCGGGTCGTGGCAGAGGCCAGCTGCCTCTGGTCCGTCCAGGAGAGATTTACCTCCTGTGTTAGTCAGCGTGCGCCACTGTGACCAGTGACCGAGATACCTGACCAGGACAGCTGAGAGGAGGAAAGGGTTACTGTGGCTCATGGTTTCAGAGCTCGGTCCATGGCTGCCAGCTCCGTGGCTCTGCCCCAGGTGAGGTGGCCCATCATAGCAGAAGGCCGTAGCAGGGGAGAGCGGCCCAGATCCTGGGGGTCAGGAGGCGGAGAGAGGGAAGCCAGGGAGGGGCCCAGTGACCGCCTCCCCAGTCAGTCCACTCAAACTCCGACAGGCTGACCATGAAGGCTCGCGCAGGCCAGTCATTTCTCCTTCCGCCTTAACGGGGGAGCTGCTGGGGACACCTCCCATCCAAACACCCAGGGAGGGTCTCAGAGGGGGCGGGCTCAACCCCATTTCCCCAGGGGACACTAGGGAGGCCAGCGCCAGTTCCTTTGTTCGCATTGCTGCGCGACCCCGAGCCTTTCGGGGGTCAGAGGATCTGACTAGCTAGCGCCCGGAAGCCCGGGACAAACAGCCATCCAGAGCCCCCCATGATCAGTCTAGAGGGGAAAACCGAGCAAAACCCAAACCAGAAATGCAAGGGACTATCTCACTAGAAATACAGGTTTGCATGACCTGTAGGGTAGAAGCCCATCACCGTAAGCATTGTACATGTGGAAACATATAAAATGATTACTTTTAATTTATTTTGACCCCATGCTTGTTTGGGACAGCCAGGTATCTTGGTGAAAATATTTGCCCAGTAGCCCTTTTTGGTCCACTGGAAATACACTGAATGTATTACATGCTGGCCTTGGATGTATCACCCTATCTTATTCCCACGATTATCTTGAAGAAAAAAAATGACCCTCTTCCAACTTGTAGCCCACTAGGGCCCTCAGGCCTTTCTTCTTCCCATGTCTGCTGCCCTAAAAGGGGGTGATTACCCCTTTGTTCAATAGACTCTTTTCCTCCTCATTTCTAGAACACAGTATTGCCTCCTATTCAAACTTTCGCAAACAGCTCTATCCAATTATCCTCTGAAAAAGTAATGAGCATACTGAAAGTTCATCTAAATTGTTGATGAAGATATTAGATGGCTAGAATTAAGTTTTGTGGGACAGTCCTCGACATTAAACCCCTTTGAAGATGACCTCAGATCACCTGGGTACGATCTGAGCTAGCCTACCCAATAATTCTAAACCAGTGAGTTGTGGACCTTCAAGAGGAGGGCCAGGAAGTTATTTCTAGTTTTCTGTGTATCATCTACCACTATTTGTAGATTTTTGTAAAAATGTTTCATTCACATGGGTATTTCTACATTAAAAATGGGTCTCGAGGATGTTAAAAGCAATAAATCACTACTCCACCTAAAATTGTTACTAAATTCATGTTACATTTTAGTGATTATGAATTTTCTCAATCAATAGATAGCCTATAAAGTGTTTGTAAAAATCCTTTAGCAACCATGTATAGGCCCAAAGTTGCTCCTTACTATAGTTCATAATGTCCCCAAACTTGGAACTACCTGAGTATAGGTTAGTTAAGTCATTGCTGCATATAATACAATGGTATACCCTGCAAGGGTTAAAAATTTTTTTTTTTTCTGAAGCTGGCTTTGAACTCCTCCTGCCTCAGCTTCCTGAGCCTCTGGGATTATAGGTGTGTGCCACTGTATTCTGCTTGTATTTTTTTTTATTTACAAAAAACTTGTAAAATATCTAGGTGGTGAACTGTTGTTTTACTTTCTTCTTTAATTTTAGTAGATTTTTTCAATGTTAGAATATGATATTTTTAAAGTTGGAGTTTCTACACATAAAAATATTGAGTAAAGTCTGTAGACACCAAATCTTCCTAGATTGGCTATTATGAAAACTCAGTGAAATCCCAACCTTCATTGCACATCTACTTCCTGTTCTTGATGACCCATCACCTGTCATGGAATCCCGCAAGGCTCTGGGCAGGGGTCTCTCTTCCCTCTGGCCTGCTTCCTGGTGACTCCTACAGTGGACGGACCCCTGCATCCTCTGCTCCTCTGTGGAATTCAGCCCCCGGGGTTCCAAGGCTGGGAGTGCATCTTGGTGGTGGAGCTGAGACCTTTCAACGGCAGTGTTTTCAGCTCCGGTTGTTTCGGTCATGCTATTTGATTTTTTTTTTAAATGTAGAAAATAGAACATTGGTGCTTTCTACTTATTGGATTATTATGATTATTATTATGATCATCACATATACTTTTCCATCTCTGTTTCTTCCAATAAAACCACAATAAAGAATTTAAAAGGTATAAAGCAAAAAAAGGGAGAGGAAATGGAAGCCAAGAGGACTCCAGTTGTTGACCCACTTTGGAAGAGGCACCGTGAATGGGTGCATGGTTTCTGACTTAGCGGGAAAGAATTCCTTAAAGGAACACTGCGTGGTTCAGAAACAGAACTGAGATCAAGAGGAAAGGAGAGGTGGATCTGAAGTCTCGAATGCGGGAGGGTGGAGTATCGGGTGACAGCCGTGTAGGGGCAGCGAGACCGAGTCCTCCTCTGCCCGTGTGGCTCTGGGATGCCTCCTCGCCCACCACGGAGGGCACTGCTGCCTGAGGTGGCAGCAGAGAACTCTGGGTTCAGAAACCTGCCATGCTAAATGTCAGGGAGGCTCCATACTGAACCCCGGTTAACTGGAGGTCAGTGACAGATGCTGCCAGGTAGGTATGGGCCGGGTTGTCTGCACTCCCCGAGAGATGGGAAGAGTCCCCACTGGAGAAATCAGCCCCCGACACGTGGGGCTTCCCGACACACAGCAGTTTCCTGTCCTCAGTTCATCAACCATGCCTGCCATGCACAGAAAACTTCCCCTGGGTTTAATGCCGCATTCAAATACGAACAACTGAAAGATATTGGAGAATATCCTCTGACTTTAAAAGCAAAAAAGTAGAAATTTCAAGAAAAAGGATTTAGAAGAAAGATGATGCAAGAAGAAGTAAATCTCAAGAAGGTATCAGTCATATTTTTAAAGAGACAGAAAGATACTGCACCAAAGTAAGAATACAATGTTATGGAAAAAGAACGTGTAGAAAATGAGAAAGTGCTTAATAATAAAACAACTGACGCACAGCATCCAAAGCTGAAAGTTGAGGTGGAAAGTGGGAAGATCAGTTTGAGGAAATATCTCTCAAAGAGAATAAAATTACAAACAAATAAAAACTAGAAAAAACAAAGATAAAAAATTAATCTCTAGGTACAAAAAAAAAATCAGAAACAAAAAGAAGAAACAGTGGAGAGGAAATTCTCAGCGAAAAAAAAGAGCACTTCCCAACTGCAGGGAGAAAGACCTGGAGGTCTGGGGCAGATTCAAGGGGTCACACATGGGCCTCTCAGATCCAGGACTGGAAGCTCAATGGCACCGACCGGGGCAAAGACTGCCGGATTCTGAGGGATCTTGGTTTCCAAGCAGGATCTCCAGACCCAGCAACATGATTAGGTTAAAAAGCAGGATCAAGACTGATATGATCTCAAAATGAAAACAAGCAAACGCAAAACCACTCCCTGTGCACTTTTCCTCCAGCAGTTCCTGGTGAGCCAGTGTCCAGTGCAGGCCGGCAGGAGGAGAGGGCCTGGGAGGAAGGGCTGGGCCAGGGAGCAGAAGGTCAGGCTGCCACAGGCAGAAGAGTGTCCACCTGAAGCGGAGCGAGTGACAGCTGTGGGAACTAAGCAGAGAGGACAATAAAATGGGGTCAAGGCAATGAGTGGTTGGCAGGTGGCCAGAGTGGGCTGCTGTAGGAGACCGGGGCTTGGCCTTCACCAGGGGAAGTAAATGAGCAATGCTCAGGTGGAAACCTGGAAAGTGCGCGGTACACGCTTATGTATAAATACGGGAGTGAACGCAGGAGGTGGCTGCAGGCTTACAGGGCTGTGGGGGGAGCAGACGCTGGAATGGGCACAGGCGAGGTAGTGGGGATGTTTCTGAATTCCTAAAGCTATAGTGCCACTGAGTATCCATCCGTCTATGTGTGTGCGTTTACTCTGATAAATACAAAAAGGTTTTAAGGGCTGGAGAAGGGAGGATGCAAGTGCTTTTGTCAGGGATAGGAGGCAAAGTTCTCACTAAGTGAACAGATGAAGGGGAGAACCACCCTGTACTTTAGGGTCAGGCTTCAGCCTAAACCAGATGTCAACTGGGCTTACCGTCGTCAACTCTGTTTTGAATTTTAAAGGACAAGAAAGCGTGTATCAAAATAAAATGCTTGAAGATTGTGTCTAAAAAGCAGGGTGAAGTCACAGTCTTTACGATGTGTTTAATACCCAGAAACCCCCTTGTCCACACAGCCCACCGCGAGTGCAGTCCGGGCACAGCGTTAGGGTGCACGTGTGTGTAGGGCACACTTGCAGCCAGCAGCTCGTGGGTCGCTTTTCAGTGGCAGACGGCTTCTTCTCTTCACTTTTCAAAGACCCTTCATGAAGACAGCATTCTGATGCAGTTCTACGTCGTGGGGGCCCTCATGATGGTTCGTCACTGGGTGTGTACAGCGAAGACTCTCCTTTTGGGTGGGAGGGCCTATGGCACTTCCAGATTAGGGGAACCCTTCTTTCTCAAACTTCCCGGTGCTCCTCAGCCTCCACCATCACAGCCCAGCACATGCCTTCAGCACTGTGCACTGGCCACCTTAGAGAAGTCCGCAGAGCGAACGTCAGCTGTGCACTGTCTGCTAGTCACACTGTGTGGCCCCCCCACCCCGTGTTGGCCAACAACCGAGCTTCTCCTCGCCGTGCCTACTCCCCGAGCAGGCCATTTTCATCTCAGTTGAGAACAGACGAGGAGGAACAAAGCAAAACACCCCATGGGAGTCTTGCCTGGCACAGAAGTGGGCTAGGCTCGAGCCCTAGAACAGCCCTGCAGAGGGAGGGGTGGGGCAGAGCAGCAGGGAGGCAGGCACTGGGGCTGCCAGGAGATGGCAGGAAGACAGGGAAGTGGCCGTCGCTGGGCCGTTCTCTCGTGAGTTCTTTTATAGCCAGAATTGCACGAGGGCAGGTTTTAGGAGGCTTTTCCGATGAGGCAGGAGAGACTCGTCGTCCTCCCTGCAGTGTGAGCCAGCCCCTGCCAGAGCTGGGTGTCTTCCCCCACATTCATGTCAGGGAGGATAGAGCCGAAGGCCTTTCATGATCTCCTGAGCTCTCAGAAATTGCCCAGAAACGTGTCTCTTTCTGTCTGAAAACTGAAAAGTCTCTTCCCAAGCACTGAGATCTGGTTCACCTCCCTGGGACCCTCCTGCCTCCAATGAGAAGTCCCTCAAAGATGCTAAAAGGTCTCATGCAACCCGGCCTTTGGCCCCATGCCACCAGGTGCCTTGTGCACGATGAGCACACAGCGTATGCAGCAGTGAATTGAGATGCTGCCGGGGTTGGAATATGGCTTGTCCCTCCGAACGCATGGGCTGGAACTGGGGCCTCAAACTGGGACTGGGCCGTGACGGGATCAGTGCCTTTCTCGCAGGACTGGGTGAACTCTCACAGGAATGGGGCTGGTCATTATCGCAACAACAGGTGGTCCCAAAGCGCAGCCCCTGTGCTCTGTCTTCTGCACACGCCCATCTCCCTCTGCTCGCGAGTGTGGCTGAGCCCCTGTGGTCCCTTGCTGGCCTTGTGCTCCCAGAACAGCTTCTGGAACTGTGAGCCAGAACAAGCTAATCCCCTTCATTCATCACCCAGTCTCAGATGTTCCACTGCAGCAAGAGGGTGGGCCAGGACAGATGCCGTCCTGGGGAGACGTCTTTGAATGTCTGAAGGTCATCACTGCCCAGGGTGAGGATCAGGAATCAGCCAGCCTTCTTCTCTGCAGCCGAGATCCTAAGGTCCAGGTAAAGGGAGTTTTCCATAGTTTAAATGAACTATATCTAGTAATAAGTCTTCTTCCCAATTAAGTCTAGCTAGAGATCACTTTAAATCAAAACTAGAATTTCAGAGGCATTTGTGATATAGGAAGTATCACAGGCCAATAGCCTGATCTTAGGCGACTGACAGCATTATTTCTACAGCGTGCTCCTATTTTCCTAAACACGAGATCAGCTTCCTCTGTCTGGAATGCCGGGCCCTGTCCCCTGAAGCACCTCGTGGGCATCTGCTTTATCTGCTGAAAAGCAGCAGGGGTGTCGCTCCTCCTTCGCTGCCTACCTCCAGGGAAGCCAGCTAGTCACTGCCCCCTCCTCTGGGCACAGGAACATATTCCAGTGTTGTACTTGAGTCACCAAGTAGAAGTTTATTGTTTATCTTGTAAAATCTTTAAGGGTAGGGATTATGTCATGTTTGTTTATTTTTAGCTCCCTTTGAGCTATTTATATCTTAAGGTAACAAGTGTTGGTTGGGTTGAATTGAATGGTAATAGAGAATGTTTTCTTATGGATCAAATTACATGAAGTTTTGCAAATACATAAAATGACTTCATGTTTAGTTATACTTTTAACAGACTGCTTTTATTAAAAAGATAAAATCACACAGACTTGGTTGGCCTGGAATGTGGGGGACATGGGGCCCTATGCATCCGAGCTGCCTGGTACCAGCAGTTTGGATTCATCTAACTTGACAGTGAGGTACTCATTGGCATTTGAAAGAAATGTCAAATTAATTTGAGTTGCCACTGGGGAGTGATTCACTTCCAACAGGTGTGTTCTAAAGCCGGTACTATTTTCCTAGCTGATTTGGTATTACACCTTCTAGTAATCAGTTTAATACCTTGGGGTGTTATCTGGCCCTTTATCACACAAACACTGAAGAACTCCCTTTTTTTAAAAAAAATATGTTTGTTTTATTTGTTCTTTTTAGTTACACATGACAGTAGGGTATGTTCTGACATATTTATACAAACATGGATGATAGCTTATTCTAATTAGGATCCCAGTCTTGTGGTTACACATGATGTGGAGTTTCACTGGTTGTGTGTTCACATATGAACATAAGAAAGTGATGCCCCATTCATTCTACTGATTCTTCTATTCCTATTCCTCCCTCCCTTCCCTGCATTCCCCTTTTTCTAATCCAATGAACTTCTATTCCCCTCCCCCTTGTTGTGTGTTAGCCTCTACATATCAGAGAGAAGATTCAACCTTTGGTTTTGGGGGATTGGCTTATTTCACTTAGCATGATAGTCTCCAAAACCATCCATTTATTGGCAAATGTCATAAAGTCATTCTTTATGGCTGAGTAATACTCCATTGGGTGTGTATACCACATTTTCTTTATCCATTCATCTTTGTGGCTCAGCGGTAGAGTGCTTGCCTAGCACTGGCGGGGCCGGGGCTCGATTCTCAGCACCACATAAAAATAAAGGCATTATGTTGGGTCCATCTACCTAAAAAAATAAATAAAATAAAAATAAAAACTTTTTTTTAAAAGGGCACCTAGGCTAGTTCCATTGGTTAGCTGTTATGAACTGAGCTGCTATAAACTCTGATGTGGCTGCATCACTGTAGTGTGCTGATTTTAACTCCTTTGGATATAAACCAAGGAGTGGGATAACCAGGTCAAATGGTGGTTCTGTTTTTAGTTTTCTGAGGAACCTCCACACTGCTTTCCAGAGTGATTGCACCAGTTTTCAGTCCCACCACCAGAGTGTACCCTTTCCTCCACACTCACCACCATTTATTGTTACTTGTATTCTTGATTGTTGCCATTCTGACCCGAGTAAGATGGAATCTCAGTGTGGTTTTAATTTGATTTCTCTAATTGCTAGAGATGTTGAACATTTTTTCATGTATTTTTGACCATTCATATTTCTTCTTCTGTGAAGTGCTTATTCAGTTCTTTGCTCATTTATTGATTGGGTTATTTTTTTTTAAGTGAACAACTCACTTTAAAAATGCCATATTAAAAAACACTTATTATAAGTACTTGCTAATTGAAGAACTAGATTCTCCTAGAGTAGAACTTAGATTTTTAGAGAAACTAAGAGGACATTAGGAGGGAATTGAAAGAGCTAAAGTGATAGGGTTAACCGGGCGGGCGAGGGCGGCGAGCGCCGCGGGTGGGACTGGGTCTTCCTAAGCTGGAGAAAGGCCTGCCGTCTCCCAGCAGCTCATCCACTCATGTGCTTGACCCACGTGAAGCTCCCCAGACACCGCACAGGTTATAGCACTCAGCAGGACCCAAAAAAGTGCTGGAAAGGATGTCCCAGAAGCTTGAAGAAGTCAAGTTCCTTTAGGAACTCAGCTTAATGCTGTCAGGTTGCCGAGAAATAAAACAGTGACTACAGTGTCTCAGAAGGAAGGCTGACCTAAAGTCTAACGCAGTCTCCTGTGAACTGGACTCGCTCTGGCATTGTCTCCCTGATTGTGCATACCACAAACAACCCAATCTACCAAGAAGCCCAGGTTTATTGAGATGTGTGTGCACCACTTCAAATCTGAGCGTGTGTTCATGAGCTGTACTCTACAAAAACAGGCAATGAGGTGGTGGCTTCCAAGTTCCATCCTTTGTTGTTGAGGACCTCCGAGGCAGAGAACTGGCCGTGGGCTTTGTCTGGACCGGGAAGCCATCAGCATAGAAACAGGAGTGACTTTGTGCCTCGTAGGTCTGCGGGGCAACAAGCAAGCCTTATTGCATGAGCTGTGGCTTCTGTTGCACCAGGCTTGTAGGCTCAGAGAGAGGAGTCCCCGCACAGAAGACACAGAACACCAGAGGAGTACTCAAGATGCCCGCCGCACAGACTCCAGGTCCAGGGACAGGTTCTCACCTTGGGCAGGGTGATTGGAGGAGGGGTGGTGAGGGGCCACACCATAAGGGTCACACAGGGAGGAGGGAATGTGCATGGTGTTGGAGAACAATTTATAGACCTGTTTTGCCAATGTGGAGGGTTAGCACAGAACAGAGGTTCTAGTGCCTGATTTGGGGCTGTAGAATATGTGTTGTTTGACATCAAAATCTGGATTCCTGATATTCTCTTAAAGATCCGAAAGCCTGGAGCAAAGGGCCTGCACGCGTGGTAGGCAAGACTCCCTTGCAGCTGACTCACCTTAGACCTGAGCACCCTCTTGGACGCAGGCTCCACCTGGCCCATTTGCTGCTTCACTTCCTCTGAAGGTATTTGGGTTAGTCAGCTTTGGCAAGGTTCTGCCGTGGGAACAAGGACTCTCCAAATCCTAGAGGCTTGTGACTAAGTACAAAGTTTTATTTCTCTCTTATTGCATGTCTTCTGCAGTCAGTTGTGGCTACGTGCCCTGAGTCCTCCGGGTTCTGGGATCCCGGCAGAAGGAGCAGCCCCTACCCGGGATAGAGACTCCTGGTGGGGCAGGGCGAGTGTGGGCAATGGCAGGAAAGAGAGTGGTCTTAAACCTTTGCTCAAGGCAGCATAGGTCGCTTCCTCGAGAATACGTGTGGCCAAAGCTGGTCACGTGCAGACCCTGGGTGCCAATGATGGGAAAATAGAACCCTACCTACTCCAGGAAGGTTCAGGTGAGTGGGGAACGCAGGACACAGTCTTCAACCTCATTTGAAGGTGTTCCTTTCTGACCAGAACACCTTCTGGAGAGAGGCAGGAGTGAGAACTGGAGGGTCCAGAGTGAAAACTCAAAGCTCATGGCCGACAGCGGTTTCCACGGGCACAGACAAACAAAGAAAAAGTCCCAAGCAAGGCCTGCGTCCAGGAGCAGGGCTGTCACATTGTCCTCCAAGAAGCATGCAGCTGAACTGACAGAAGCTGACAGATGAGGCGGGAAGGGTTAGACCCTTCTGCTCCTGTCTTCATTTACAGCAAAGGACAGAACACTTTATCACCTTGGAAACAACTCACAAAGGCAGAGTGTGCAAAGCTGTAGGAAACCCAGTGCACTCTCGGTGACCGGGGCTAAGTGGTGGGGTGGGGCATCCCGCCACTGGGCTGCGTCCTGGGTATTGTGTAGGGAGGCAGGTCGCTCCAGCAGGACGAGAGCCGCCTGGCCTTTGATGGCCCCGCTGACTATACAATATGTTCCTCCTTGTCCTTTGTATTCACAGAACACATCGCCCACCAAGGAGAGCGTGGCCACCGTGTCCGACCCTCCAACCTACACCGGGGACAGGCGTTCTCTGCCGCAAGCCCTTCTTTACTCTCTGCCGCCAGTGGTCGCACAGTGAGAGCTGCTGGAGTGAGCCGGAACAGCCTAGCCTGTTTTGCTCTCATTCCCAAGGTCATTTTGTGTCACTGCTTGCGGATGTGTAGTTCCTGATCCTCTTCTGCCTTTTTATACTGATTTGCATACAAACCACAGGAGAAACTTCTTTGAGAAGCTGACTGGGCTTCTGCCATGGGCTGGAGATTCTAGATTCACTAAAAGACTGGCCACGATCATGCTGCGCCAGCCTGAAGGCCGGAGGTGATTTCTCAGGTCGTGTCCACACCCCACTGGCACTGCCCAAACGGTTGTTCGCCTTTATGATAGTGTGTTGAGCTCCTTAGAGGGCCCAGAGATGAGTGAGCCAGGTGACCGCAGGCCGCTGAGGATGGCCAGCCTGTCTCTCCTGTCCGTGCTGTACTCCCACACCTGATGCCTTTCCTAATGACTGTTCCTGAATTTTATTTACATTTTACTGTAGAAAATATTTAATTTTGTGCCAGATTAAACTTTACTGAGCTCAAAACTTCATAGTCAATTCCAGTGTCTTTGAATACTAAACTTCAGAGCACTAACCTGTGTCCCTGTGCAACGTGGTTTAATGGCAATGACAACGGGTTGAAGGAAACCTGAGTTTTGCTTATGTGACCATAGACAAAGCATTTATTCATTAGTAAGGAGGACAGCAATAGCAGGCATTTGACAGATGTACCATTAGTCCCAGCTCCCTTGTCATGGCAGACATGACTAATCAACCATAGCCCCGATTCTTACTGACTCTGGAATAATCCTCAGAGTTCTCTTCAGTACAGAATTACAATCTGAGAGTTGGCACTGCACTTGGAACCTGCCATGAGCCTAGGTATAGGCATACAGAGAGAAGGTGTGAAGGTGTGTTGCAAGCTATTCTACATTGCACTAGTTTACTACTATTGTGTTAGCTGGTGTTGCCATCACAGGAATCTGCAGAGTGTGTTCAGACTCCAAGGGTGCAGATGGTGACTTACACCCTGCCAAGACCACCTGGGACTGTTACTCTAACAGTATGTGTAAAGAGATTTGGCTCCTGGTATTTTTAAGTAAGCATGTTCTATGAAAGCAGCTTCAAAATCCAGGCTACAGACTACCTTTGATAGCCTGGGAGGCTCTGCAGGGACACATATTGCCTGGACTTGAAGCCTAGGCTACACCACCACTGTGTGAATGTCGGCACGTCACTCAACCTTTCTGAGCCTTAGTGTCAATGTCTATGAGGAGGACTGTATAACCAACCTTCTCTTAGGGTTTTTAAAATTTTTAAATGTGTAAAATATAAAGCAAAACCCCTGAGAGATAAGCTGTGCTCTATAAAAGTTAGTTTCTGTAGTTGAAAAAGTAGTTTATGATGAGCACTCCAAGGCTTTTGATTTACTTTCTTTTTTTATTAAAAGATTTGTAGGGGCTGAGGCTGTAGCTCAGTGGTAGAGCTCTTGCCTAGTATGTATGAGGCACTGGGTTCGATTCTCAGCACCGCATACAAATAAATAAATTAAATAAAGGTCCAGTAATATCTAAAAACAATAAAAAAGAACGTTTTATAAACCTTAATGGTCAGAAAACACTCTCGGTCAGGTTTGTTTTGTTTTGTTTAGTGCAGAAGCTAAGACTCTGCCCTTTCTCAAGCTGCCATCTTCTTTCTAACCAAAGCAAGCGCTGAGTCTGAGCCCTCCCTCCGTCATGTTTGCCTCCTTTGCCAGCTTTTTTTTTTTTTCAGTGCTGGGATTGAACCTAGGGCCTGGCACATGCTAGGCAAGCACTCTACCACTGAGCTACGTTCCCCTCTGTGATTTCTTATAACAATTACAAATGTTCAAAAGGTGCTAATGCTGTGTAGATGGTATCTAATGAGGACAAATGCTGTGACTCAAAAGAACATACTTCTTGCTCTGTGCCAGAATCTGAATTGTGATGATGCATGCACTGTGCTGGGTCAGGAAGATGACATTTTTGCAAAGCTGGCTGGGAATGTATATGGGACACCTCTCTGAGTGTCAGGGCTCTGAGCAGCTCAGAAAACTTCTGATGCTCAATGCAAATACTTCTATTTCTATACCAAAGATTAGAATTTCTTTGGAAGCTATTAACTTGAGCAGCTTCCACCCCATCACTATTCTTCATTTATCTGCTTCCTCTATGCCAAGTTTATCATCATTGATGGTTTCTGATTTATGATGACTTATGAGTTTTCAACTTTATGATGCTACAACAGTTGTACACATTCAGTACAAAACACACCTTGAATTTTGAGTTTTGATCTTTCCTCTGGCTAGTGATAAGTGGCAGGATATTCTCTGGACGCTGGGCAGTGGCAGCAAACTGCAGCTCACAGCCAGCCACATGATCTCCCTGTGTCTCAGTTCCAGCCCAACTCAGTCATGGTCACTGGCAGTATAGCCAGCCCAGGGTCCCATCCAATGAGCTATTCCAGAAACCTAGAGGAAGCCAGATCCATCAGCACACTTGGTAATGGGTCCATAGTCAGTGAACATCACGGGGACCATTATCTCAGCACCTGCCCCACAGATCAAACTCTTAGAGATAGAACAATCCCCTCAGGCACAAGATAGCACCTGTACCCCTAGAGACCCTGGGAATAGGCCTGCCAACTATGATCTGCTGTCACCACATGACCCGGATCAAACCCCACTCAATTGTGATCCCATGGGTGAGTCCATTAGCCCAGAGACTAAAGGGAAAGCTGTACTTGCAGAAAACAATCTTTAAAGACTGAGAGAAGGGCATGCTCCTTCAAATGCACAGAAACCAATGCAAGGCTACATGCATAATGAAAAATCACACAACCATGAGACCACCAAAAGAAACTCAAAACTCCAATCACCAACTACAAAGAAATGGAAATAAACAAATTACCCAAAAAAGAACTCAAAATAAATATCTTAAAGAAGCTCAATGAAATGCAAGATGACACAGATAAATAACTAAATAAAATCACGAAAACAATGAATTAACAAAATTAGAAGTTTAATAAAAAAGATGTTATCATAAAAAGGAATAATACAGAAACCCTGAAGCTGGAGAATATAATGGCAGAATGCTGAGAGCCATTGCCAAGTAGAAATGACACATGGCAATTTCTTTGTCAGCCTACCCAGTGTTGCTTAGAGGAAGGACTCTCCATATTGACCCAGGTCATTTGCAGTGACATTGCATGTAAGGTGACCTTGCTCAAGGACCAGGGCGGATCCAGGTTTAGGGTGTACCCTGCTGGGAATAGGGCGTATCCTGCTGCCTCAGGCGCACCCGCTCCTTGAGTTCCCATTGAGTTCTCGCGGGATTCAGAGAGTATTTGGGATTTTGCCCAGAACGTGATTTGGGCCCAGAATGTGGATTTCCCCAGAACGTGTGTGTAAGTGCCAGTGACAGTTCGAGAATAAAGAGTTGCTGTTTGAATCTACAAGGTGTGTGGTGGCTCGTGATTTTGTGCCCAGCCAGACTGCGGCATTTGGTGGCCCGTACGGGGAATGTCTGAAACTTGGAGGTAAGTGAAATTACTCGCCCCTGAAGGAGAGCGAAAGAATGGGTGACCATTTCAAAAAACAATGTGTTCTTGTTTTGATTTATTTTGTTTTTATTTCAAGTTGCCTGTTCCTAGAAATTTCTCAGGCAAACTGGGAAAAATGGTTGACTCAAGGTTTGAAGTTGTTTGCCCCTGAGAAAGAGAAATTGTTAGAGGAAGAAGGCACCCCAGTAAGACCAAGAACAGTTAGGACATATGTTGATACAATACAAAATTGTAGCCCATGGCTTTTTTAAAGACGAGTTATTAAGTATATCAATGGGACCATCATGGTATTCTGTAGAAAGATTTTTCTTCAACAAGAAAGAGATGGCTAGTTCTGTTTGCTACACTTGTCTAAGATCTTGGTTTCTACAAAGTTCTGATTAATTTACAAAGCTAAAGTGTTGAAACATCAACCACTCTTTACTTATTAAGTTCCATAAGGTAATATATTTAAACATTATGTGTGTTTTCATAAATTGGTAAATGGAAAAATGTTTAATATTGCTTTGTGTCTGTGTCTTTGCTAAAACAAGGTTACTAAGAGTTAAGATTCTATCATGTGTAATTTATATACAAAGAGTAGAAAAATTTTCAGTTGGGTTTCAATTATAGTATTATAGTGTCATAAAAAACATGAAAGTCTTTCATCTTATTAAAGTGGAGTAATTTGTCTAAATCAGAAATTTTATAAGAGTTGTTTCAAAATGTGAATTTATAAAAAGGGTTAACGGTTAAAAAAAGAGAAAAAGATTCAAGATGTGGAAATATATTTTAATATAAAAGGTTAAAGGAAAAGAAATGTTTCTAGATGAGATAATCTCTGTGTGGTAAAGTAAAAAGTTGTAAAATGCCATTTAAAAAGATTTTGAGGAAACTAGACTTAATTTAAAAGCTTGGGAAAGGAAGAAAGAAGAAAAAGGTATTTGTACATGGCAGATTGAGACAAAGCTTCTCAATGGAGAAAAAAAAAAGCCTTTGGTTGAAGGGCAGCCATGTAAACTAACATTGAAGCGATTTAAACAGAATCTGAGCCTCGTTTAAAAGAGTGAAGTTGTAGGTGGTGAAAAAGTACATTTAAAAGTACAGTATAGATGATAATTAAAAGGCTTTAAAAGGTTAAATTGAAGATGGTCGAGATACCTTCATGGCGGAAAAAAGAAAAAAGAGATATAAAAAGATTCAAGATGTGGAAATATATTTTAATATGGAAGGTTAAAAGAAAAAAAATGTTTCTAGATGAGATAATCTCTGTGTGGTAAAGTAAAAAGTTATAAAATGTCTAAGTAAGTTGCAAAAGGCTTTAAAAGGTTAAATTGAAGGTGGTTAAGATGCCTTCATGACGGAGGAAAGACTGTGTCATTCGAAGCCTAGTTAATCCTAAAAGCATTACTTAAAAAAAAAAAAAACATGAAAATGGGAAGATAATAGGATAAAAGATATTTAGATAAAGAAGGTTAAAAATTTGAAGTGAAAAACTTTAAAGACAGAAGTATAGAAAGTTAAAAAAAGATAAAAAAGATGTAGGAAGATAGAGAAGATGTAGGAAGACAAGAATTTTAAACCCACAAAATAGGAAACAAAAGAAAACTGGGAGGAAAAAAAAGCAACTAAGGGTAAATATACAAACCTTAGAAGAAAACTAAAAGATAGAAACAAGATAAAAAATGGTTAAAAATGTCAAGTAAAGGTATTTCAGATAAAAAATACAAAAAGCTAAGACAACTATTAGATACAGACATGCAAGATAGAAAAAGGTACAAGAGAGAAGTTTACAGTCAAATATTGGATAAAATAGAAGAACAAGGAGATTATTAGTAATTTTTTTTCAAAAAGCCCATCAACTTTAATTTCTGGTGGTGCAGATATTAGAAGACTCAGATGAGGGTGTTAAAATTTATAGACAAGAGCCAATTTAGAAAACATTAAACTAGAAGGAAATTGGTTTAAAACCACATCAAAAAATTAAAAGGACTAAAGTAATTCTAAAAACTAAGGCAGAATGCTTTTGAAAGACTTAAATTTAAAAGGATCTTTAAGGGGTATATATCCCCCAAAGATAAACTTAAAATAACCCTTTTTACTCTAAACTTTTTAAATTTGGATTCATCAGGACTTAGTGCTGCGGAAAGGCGTATGTATCCAAAAAATGTACGTAAGCCTAAGGTACTTTGGAAAGATATTCTAACAGGACAATGGAAAGGTCCTGACCCAGTGATTGTCTGGAGTCGGGGTTCTGTTTGTGTTTCCACAGGGAGAACAGCAGCCGATTTGGATTCCAGAGAGACTAACCAAAGCAATTTCTACAGACCAAAAAGAAGATGAATTTACTCTCAAATCCATAACAGTTGATATCCAGAGCTCCAGCTTGGCTATTCTTACATCTGTGACAGTGATTAACCAGGATGTTTTTTTCAATAGCTATTTTATTATTGCTTTTTCCCACATCATAAAGTTCTATTTTATTTTTTGAGCTCATACAAACCTAGGTTAATGTTTTTCTGATCAGTGTTATTTTTTGACTGGAGTTTTTAAACATTGCAATGGAGATTTCACCTAGGTAAAGCTACAAGGCCTTTACTATTGTCTTATGTGTTGTACGTTTGTGTGCACTCTTGTGTTTTGTGTTGTATGTCTGTATGTGCATATATCCATATTTCATATATGAGGAGCGCTCATGAAAAAATGGATCCGAATTTTTTTTTATTCACGTGATTTAAATGGCTTAATTTAAATTAGGTAAACAGCTGTTAAGGATTGTTTTTAAAGGAGGTTAACAGATCTGTTTGTTTACTTTAACCTTTCCTTTTCATTATATTTAATAATTCTGTTCAGGATAATGTCTCTTTAGCATCATTGCCAGAATTCCTATCTTCATCCCAGTGCCGGTGAAGACAAAGATAAAATCAAACTACAGCTTCTATGATAGCTATCACAGTAAACTGTATAAACTGATGCATCAATGAATATAACTCAACAAGTAATGCTCAATCAAGGACTTGATTTACTTTGGGAGGAAATGGACATATTGATAGACTCCTCCGCTTTGAACTGCTTGCAGAACTTGCCTGGACTATGTATCACTTGTATACATTGTGAACTATCGTTTGGTGCAGCGAATTGTGGTACTGCTGGCATATCTTTGCTGATGGTGTCACCAGTGATGCAATTTTTCCGAAGGAGCCATCAATTGGCTTGGTGTCGTGGCATTTCTGTATCCTCCCTTCTGCTAGTGATGGTCTAAAATTTGGGGGCCAACAGAGGTGAGGCAAAGAACCTCACGCCCCACTGGCACCAAGGCCAAATTTGGGGGCCAACAGAGGTGAGGCAAGAACCTCATCCCCCCACTGGTGCATAGGCCTATCCACAAGTATGGCTGTATGCTGGACCGGTAGTCAGTGACAGGTATGATCCAATTGCAGTGGTATCAACCTAAGACAGGAGGCTGACGCCTAGAGGTCAGTTTTTCCCATGACGGGTAAGAACCATATGTTGAATTGGACAACCTACCAGGCACGGTCCCTAAGCCACATTGCTTGTTGTTTAATTAATCAGAAGGGGGGAGATGCTGAGAGCCATTGCCAAGTAGGAATGACACATGGCAATTTCTTTGTCAGCCTACCCCATGTTGCTTAGAGGAAGGACTCTCCATATTGACCCAGGTTATTTGCAGTGACATTGCATGTAAGGTGACCTTGCTCAAGGACCAGGGCGGATCCAGGTTTAGGGTGTATCCTGCTGGGATTAGGGAGTATCCCACTCCTTGGGTTTAGGGCGGTTCAAGGTTTAAGGTGTACCCTGCTGGGAATAGGGCGTATCCTGCTGCCTCAGGCGCGCCCGCTCCTTGAGTTCTCCCGGGATTCAGAGAGTATTTGGGATTTTTGCCCAGAACGTGATTTTGGCCCAGAATGTAGATTTCCCCAGAACATGTGTGTAAGTGCCAGCGACAGTTCGAGAATAAAGAGTTGCTTTTGAATCTACAAGGTGTGTGGTGGCTCGTGATTTTGTGCCCAGCCAGACTGCGGCAGCAGAACAGAAAAATTCAATAGAGAGTTTCAATAGTAGACTCATCATGCTGCCAGACGGGAACCGAACCGTAAAACAGCTGGAAGACAGTAGAGGGAACCCTCCACAACACCTGGAAGACAGTAGAGGGGAACCCTGCACAACACCGGCTTAGGCAAGCACTCCATTTCTTATCTCTCTTCTTCTCTTTCCAACAAAAGGACAGGCAAGGGGGATTTATTGAGCTAAAAAGGTCTGCAGTTTGCAAACCCTATGTCTGATAAGGGCTAACGGACACACAGGGAACTCCAACAACTCAACAGCAAGAGAAATAAACCAACTGAAAAATAAGCAAAGACCCTAAACAGACTGTTCTCAAAAGAAGACATACAAATGGTCAACAGATAGATATGAAAAAAATGTTTATCATCACTAATAATCAGGGACATGCAGAGAAAAATCACAGTGAGATATCACCTCACACGTTGGCTTGGCTGCTATCAAAAAGGCAAAACATATTGGTGGGGTGTGGCTGGGCAGGAGCTCTTGTGTGCAGTTTGGTGAATGTAAATCAATATAACCATTATTGACAACGGTATGGGGGTTCCTCAGAACACTAGAGGTAGAATTGCCATAGGACCCAACAATCCCTCTTTTGGCTATACGTTTATTCACAATAGCTAAGATAGGGAAGCAATCTGAGTGTCCACAACAGATCAAGAAAACGTAGTGAATAAAGATACACAGTTGAAACCTGTTGCCTGTGACATGGATGAATGTAAAGACACTATGCTGAATGAAATCAGCCAGACCAAAGACAAATACTGCATGGTCTCATTTATTTGAGGACTCTAAAGAGTTGAACTCACATAAGTAGAAAGTAGAGGCCGGAGCTGGGCAGTGGGTGTGGACAGGGAGAAGGTAAATTCTGACCAAGGGAACAAGGTGGCCTAAGGCTGTAGTGGTCTACTGCACAGAGAGTGACTGTAACAAACAGAAACACACTGTGTATTTCAAATTGTTAAAAGAGTAGGTCTAAAACATTTTTACCACGATAAAATAAGTATGTGGGGTGACAGATATATTAATTGGTCTGATTTAATCAGTCCACACTGTAAATATATGTCAAAGCATTACATTGTTCCCTATAAATACACATAATTATATTTGTTAATTAAAAGTAAAAATGATCTTTAAAAGTATACAAAACAAGGACCCACAACTGATCTGTGACACTGGACTGTGAGGAAATCCTCATTGCAAAGCAGGGGACACCAGGTAGTCCTGCTGGGGCTATGACATCCATCCATGTGGGAAAGACTTGAAGGCTGACTCCTGCTTTACATGTCAAAACCCAGTTCTAGGGGGATTCTTGATGCCAAGGTGACAGATAAAATAGTAACACTCCACAAAAGGACACTGGAAGACATTTGTAACAGGACACTCTTCCCTCAAAGAGCAAGCACTGAGCAACTCCAGAGAGGTGGGAGAGGCTGAAGCCCACAGGCGTGCTCCTCTTGAGAAGAATGCAAAACTACTTTTTAAAAACACTGGTATTTTTTAAAATCAATGCTCCATGTAATTCTGGTATTTTTTTCCCCCAAGAGCTTAAAAATACCCATTACAGTACTTGATGTTCTAGAATAATCCCAGCCAGATTCAGTTGAGTTTGTCTGCTAAGCCCTGGCTGGCAGCTTCAAGAACCTGTGCTTCTTGCTGTGATGGGGAGGGGCACTTGAGGAGCCGGTAAGAGGGAAAAGAATTAAAAATGGTGTCTGTTCCTTAGGTTGGCCTGAAAACAAAGTAGTTTTCTTAAAGTACTTGGTAGGACTTGAGGCATGAACAGTGATGTTTCTGGAACAGGGGACAGATTTCAACACCGTGATGGTGGATGCCCTCTCCCACTTCAGCTAGACATCCAGCATGACCAGATCACAAGGGTCTGGGGCATTTGGTAAGCGAAGGGGCTGGAGGCTGTGTGGCTTCGGAGGAAGCCTTCTCCTGGCCGGCAGGGTCACAGTGGAATATGAAAGGACAATGTTGGATGGGGTGTGCCTTTGCCCTGCCATGATGGGGACAGTGCTGAGAACAGAAATTTTGGATTATTTTTTTAAATTTTTTTAATTTTTATATGGTGCTTAGGATCGAACCCAGTGCCTCATGCATGGTAGGTGAGCACTCTACCTCTGAGCCACAACCCAGCCCCCTTTTGGATTATTGACAGAAATTTAACTTCATTTGTATCCAGAGGCTGGTGGGACCGTGAGACATCTGGAGTACTTGATATCAACATGGTTTTCATGGCCCTTTATTTTAAACTAAAGAAAGGGAATTGGATCATAATATAGAACACCTTTCCTTGTTTTACATGATGAGGAAATGGAATACTGTAAGTCAGTCTGTTTTCTAGATAACCAAAACGGTCTTTTAGATTTGGAATGTTGTAATCTTTCTAATGGAGGAGTGAGGTAAGAGGGGAATGAATTAAAAATGGTGTCTGTTCCTTAGGTTTTTTTATTTAATTTTTTAATTTTTATGGAGGGTCTACCAAAATACACTGTGTGCTGTTTCACTAACTTCATTAGTAAAGGGGAAACATGATTTTGATCATTCCTGGTGGGTCTCCAGGGACCTGAGGCCAGCCTGGCAGCCCCACTGGATGGTCCTGGATTACCACCTGGAGCCACGCCCTGGCTTTGGCCCTTTTACTCTCTTCCATGGTTGTGAATACATTCTTCTTACTTCTCTTAGGGAGGTGGTTCCTTGGCATCTACATTACCCTCATCACACTTTTAATTGGACATTTTATCTGCTTTGGATTTAGTAATCATGTGACTCTTGTGAAAATCCTAATTAAAAAAAAAGTATAACAAGCAAACAAAAAAATCCAGGGGTTTAGCTTTTTAATTTATTTTTTGGGGGGCGTGGTGCTGGGGATTGAACCCAAGGCTTTGTGCATGTAAGGCAAGCACTCTACCAACTGAGCTATATCCCCAGCCAGAGTTTTAACTTTTGGCAGAGAGTTGGTAGGGTTTGCCTAGGAGTGAAGTGCAAATTTTTAAGTTTTTTTTTTTTTTTAATCTACCTGGAAGTATTTAAACTCAAGTTTTGGCTGGGCGTAGTGGTACACAACTATAATCCCAGCAACTCAGGAGTCTGAGGCAGGAGGTTTGAAAGTTTGAGGTCAGCCTTAACAACTTAGCAAGACCCTATCTCAAAATAAAAAATAAAAAAGGATCAGGGATGTAGCCCAGGGTAAAGTGCCCCTGGGTTCAATCCCCAGTACAAACAACATCAATACCAGCAACAAAACTTAACTTTTGGTCTTGGCTGTACCTCAGATAGAAGCTACTGGATGGGGGACTTCAGAGACACAGTTTTTGGTATACATATAATTGGGATGCTATGAAGAGGGGAAGAGATGGTTGGATCTATACACATCACTCCCATCAACATTAGCCTATTCATTTTACAGAAATTGTAGTTAATATTCTGAATTAATTAGATTGTATAATCAGTTTCAAAAGCATAATGAGGTGGTGTATAAAATTTAATAATGCATAAAACTTGTTATGGAAATTTAAAGTTTTAGGGCCTAGATGGAATTCAAACATGAATTTTGTATGAAGAAATGAAACAAAATAGTTTTGTTAGAATAATTTGCTTTATTACAAAGGAAAATGTCTACAGCATCATTTAAATACTGTATCATTCATCACATGCAATACTTCCCAGCAAGCTAATTTGAGGAGGACTCCAGGCTCAATAAATACCCAAAGGGTATATCACCGCCACCCCCCTCCGCCTGCCTTCCTTTGGAAGATCAGCAGCAAAACCAGATTTCCTAAAATAAACATTATCATATTCAGAGAAGACTGGAAATCATGAATGATGTGAGCAACTTCCCTAGGCTATGACAGGAAGCCTGCATATGTAATCTTTGTTGCGAATAAACATCTTCAATTTCTAGTATTATATCATCCAATTCCAGGAAAACATTATCATAATATGAAATAGATGAGAAAGTAAATAGCAATCAGAACTCTCTGGCAATGACAAGGACTGGACTTTCCCTCTCCTACGCTGGGGCAGCTGCCTGCGGGAGGCGAGCTAATGCAAGTGGTACTGCATTGAGATTTCAGTCCTAGCGACTCAGGCAAGTTACCGATTCTCTGAACTTCAGTCCCTCAGACCACCATGCACTGAAATGATCCTTCTGGCCCAAGGATGGCTAAAAGTGAAGTGAAAGTGTTACATTTACCACCTCCTCCCGCTATATTCCCTCTACTAACACCTGCTGGTCCTTCTTCTAGCCATGACGCTTTTCTTGTGCATTTTCTTTGTGAGGGGACCGTCAGCCACCCGATCAGAAAGCTAGTGGTGGTCCAAGGGTTCTGTTTACTAGCTCTCATCTACTCCTCACCTGCACTGGTGTAAGTTAGGAGTCAAAGGCACCTGCTCTGAGCTCCCCTGACAGGATGTACTTCGTTCATAGGATGTACTTCATCCATCCTGGTGACTACCAATAGACTACAATGGTCTTGGGGAGAGGTCTTGTAGTTTTATATCTCTGGAAAGAGAAGAACAAAAGCCCATAACTAGCCCGCTGCTACTTTTGGTTGGTGCTGCTGGTCCCTCTCCCACAAGCACTGCAATCCCATTTGTCAGAATAGGCAGAGTTCCCCCTTTTGTGTGTTCAACTCTGTCAAAGGGGAATCAGAGTTCCCCTGTCCTCCTGGAAGTGTCAAAGGAGACCTTGTGGACAGGCTGAAATCTATCAGGTGTGCCTCAGTACAGGAACCATCTAGCACGTCCTGACGAAGTACCACAAAACAGAGGTGCCTGTTTTGTCTTGTCACAACACTGAAGGTGCTACCTATTTTTAATATCATCCCTGCAACTAGAGCTACTTCTCCATAGGACTCCACAGATGAAGGCTTATGGGGCTCTGAGCTGGTAGTTTAGCCTCAGGACAGACATGAAGCTCGAATCCTAGTCACCTATTTTTTTAAGAGACCAAAATGGACTCGGAGGCATGGTCAAGTTGGCAGCACCAGGATCACCTGGAGCAGTTTTTCTCCCAGTACATTCCTCTGGTCTTCAAGAGCACACACTTTCCATTTCTTTCCCTGCCAGATATGTCCAGACATGGCTGGACACTAGTGGTACACACAGTTCAGGCTCAATCTGGACACACTGATTTGATTATAATGATAGGGGATGGGTACCACGGTTAGTTTGTAGTTTTGGTGAAGTAATAACAGTAGGTATAATTTCTTTTGTATTATAAACTCCTGTGCTTGTGATTTTACTGATCTCTCTTCATAATGGGCAATTTTTATTTTATATTTTTCTAGGTAGGTTGTTAGTTTCATATAATTCATAATTGTTAGAGTTTCTTGATGCTTCAGTTTTTTGTTACAATGCATTTTTATTCCTTTCTGCCTTTAATTGTTTCTTTTCTGACAATAATATTACTGAACTAGCTTTCTTTTAAAAAAATTTATATATATATATATATATATATATATATATACACTTTTAGTTGTAGGTGGACACAATACCTTTATTTTATTTATTTATATGTGGTGGTGAGGATCAAACCCAGGGCCTCACACATGCTAGACAAGCGCTCTACCACAGACCACAACCCCAGCGCCTGAAATAGCTTTCTTATAAAGGAAATCACTGATGTTTTCTTCTAGAAGTTTTACTTTTATTTTTCATTTTTAAACCACTGGGAACTAATCCTGATCTAGATTTTAGGTACGAAACCAATTTTAAAATTGGATAAATTGCTTTAATATGAATTGAATATAATTTACTATTTATTAGTATTTAATTTTAATAAAATATTTACTATGTGATATTAACATTTACACACATTACTTTGAAATATATATTGTTATCCCTGCATACATACATATGTTTTGAACTCTCTCTCATTTGCTGTTTCCTAGTTCTGTGGTCACCTCCATTCTACCTCCCAGATCTCAGGATGGAGGTTAGGGGCTCGGGGAGGTGGTTTCACACACTTGCTGTTGCAAGGCTGTGTCTCTGTCCTCCTGCTTGTTCTCCTCTCAACTTCCTGTGAAGCTGCAGCCCCAGGCAGCACTTAGGCAGAGGCTTTACTCAGCCTCTATTTACAAAGGCTCTTGGGAGTATGCAGTGACACCAGTCACTGTCACAGTGCACCAGGCTATGTTTATAAATACGCCTGTCCACCAAGCGATAACTGGTTGAGTAAACCATGCTGGACACAGAGAATCACACAGAGCCACAGAAAAAGAATGATAAAGATCTCCATGTCTGGATGAGGAGGAATCTCTTGCAGGTACCGTTAAGTGAAAACACAAGATACAAAGCAGTGTGTAAGTTGCACTAGCTTTTTAAGAAAGGAGCAAAAGGAGAGTCTATATGTAGATATACATGTATTTTTCTTATTTTGCAAGGAAAAAAAAAGTTGCAAGGAGAGGTGTTGGAAGGATACATAACAAGCTAATAAAAAGAATTTCCCAAAGAGGAGAGGAAGTGGGGAACATGAAACATGAAACTTCTCTGTACCATAAAATGTTGCAGTTCTGATTTTTATGTAAGACATATCTATTAAGGGGCTGGGATGTAGCTCAGTAGTAGAGTGATTGCCTAGCATATAGAAGGCCCTAGGTTCAACCCCCCGCATCACTACAAAAAAAAATAATCTATTAAAATTACAAAAGATGCGTGTGATGCATGTGTGTGTGAAAGAGAAAGAGATGGGGCAGTGACTGGCATCTTTGTGTTCCTTAGTAGCACACCACCTGCTCTGAGCTGCAGAGTAGCAGCCCCAAAGCAACAGACCTGTGCATGGTTTGCACTGGTGTGTTCTGCCTAGCTTGTGGAAATTATTATTTCAGACTTCTTCTTTTTAGTTTTCTCTTTATCTATTTTGCCCATCATTGCTGTGTATTTGAAGCAGAGGACTATATGGATGTGTGAACCTGTCCTAATGGAAATCATCATTTTAACCTAAATATTGAAAAGCCTTTAAATATCTCTTTTCCTGCATTAAAAAAACAACAAAAAAACACCAGTATACTAAGAATTATTAAACATTTCCCAGTTGATAGAAAATGTTAGAAGGATATTTCTAAATCTTCTCAGAATAAAATACAATATTTCATAGAATTAAAAATATCACTGGTTATAAGTTCTTCTATTATTTTATTTACTATTAAAAATACTGCCAAATAGACTATGACAATTACCTTCTTGTACAACACATGTTGATTTCAGATATCAAAATATGAGAAAAGTGCATCTTACAGTAAATAAAATATAGGATTATAGATGCTGCTTGAAAGATTATAAGGTTGAATTAAATGTATATTGATTTTAGAATATTACAAAAATCCAAAGAAAATGTTGTGCCTAGAGCAATGCCAGGTACAGATGACTGATGCTTGTGGATAAATGGAGACTTTTACATGGCATTGGATGGTCACTATAATACAGATGGAAGAATGCAAGAAAGTCTGTTTTAAAAGAGATACTAAGCATAGACTATGTCCAGAACCTGTACTATAATATTAAAGATAAAGAGATTTTTTAAAATAATGAGGTTAGAGCCCAGTCCTTGCATGGTTTATACCCTAGTAAGAGAGATAAATGTAGCATCATCTGACAATCAGAGAAGAGATAAGACCAACGCTGCAGATTTAGGAGTCACCTTCAGAGTGAGAAGCTGACAACAAATAAGCTTGTCTGTCCCATGAACAGAGGGGCAAGAACAGGTCCCTGGAGAGTACTATGTTAGATGGGAAGAAGAGGATCCAGTGAGGAAAATCAAGAAGTGGTTAGAGAGATAAGAGGAGAGACTGGAGAGCAATCTGTCATTGAGGACAGAGGCAGAGATGTCTTTAAGAAGGAAGGAACCATCAGCATTGTCAAATTGCTGAGATGGGCCAAGATGAAGAGTGAAGATGTCATCAGATCTGGCAGCTGGGAGGTCATCAGTGACTTCCAGTAAAGTAATTTCAGGAAAATGATTGGAGCAGTTGTCAGACTGTCGTGGGTTGATGAATAAATGCAGGGAGAGTTTATCTGGAAAAAGCTTATGAGGAAGGATAGGAAGCAGCAGGAAAGGAGAGGAAGAGCAGAAATGGAATCAATAAATGCAGAGAAAAAAAGGGGCACCTCAACACCTGGAGACAAAGTGAAGGCCTGAACATGCAGGTGCAGGAGGAAGGCAGGGTCGGAGGCAGCTGGGCAGGCACCAAGACAGGGAGCAGGGAGGAAAGGCAGTCTGGCTCAATCCCTAGCTCTGTCCCTTACTGTGTGAACCTAGGTAGGCTACTTAACCTTTGCCCTTCAGATGTTAAGAGAAGAACCCTCCTATAGTAAATATGGTGCATTTCTAAGAGTTCTTCTTCTTATGATTTTAATGTAGGCTGATGACATAAGTCCAAAGCATGATTCTAGGAAAGACTCTTAGGAGGAAACAAAATTTCTAGTGCATGGCTTTATGACAGTTTGGCTTTTAAGAGTATCTAGAGGTGAAATAGCAAATGGATTTCATGCTGCATGCCAATGCTGATGAGGTGCCAATGGCTGCCTGAAGCTCTGGTTGGAAAGAGTGATGTTTGAGCAAGATTCTAGGCTCAGCCCAAGGAAGGGTTATGGATTAAAGTTGGCCAGGGGCTTTGAAGGTATAGTAGCAAGAGCAGTGTCATGCATTTGCTGACCCTGAACTAGAGGAGAAAATGGCTATGTACCTATTCAGACAGTTCTCCATAAATGTTATTGAGCTTTCTGAGGAGTAGTGAATTATAAAGATTCCCATGTACATTCTCTGAGAAGTAGAAATATTTTACATTGTCCATTAAGGATACAACACAAATTGCAGCACTTAGGTACAGTAAGTAGGTTTGACATCCTTTTATGAACGTTAAGACATGCGACCAGTACACATTCATTAATAGACAGCTTGTCTACCTGCTTAAGAACTATGGAAAGCTGGGTGCAGTGGCGCATGCCTGTAATCCCAGCAGCTCAGGAAGCTGAGACAGGAGGATTGCGAGTTCAAAGGATTGAGCCTCAGCAACAGCGAGGCACTAAATAACTCAGTGAGACCTCATCTCTAAATAAAATACAAAAAAAAAAAAATAGGGCTGGGGATGTGGCTCAGTGATTGAGTGCAGGAGTTCCATCCCTGGTATCAAAACAAACAAATAAAATGGAAATATCTGAGATATGTCCAAATCTTCCTTGGAAAAATTTCTGGGTTCACTTTACATTCACAAAAAGGAGATTGAGGTCCCAATACTTCATATCTAAAAAAATGGTCATGACCATTTTATTTTGAAAACTTGTAAAATTTACTTTCTTTAATGATGTATAGCATAAGCATCTTCAAGCAATGAAATTTCTTGGGTGAATCTTCCCATACAGAAATTTATTTTCCCTTCCCTCTCTCTCTGTCTCACATACAAATACACACACACACATTTTTAAAAACAGTGATACCAAAACATGGTAAAGCAAAGCCTTTCTGGCTGCAGAGGAGGCAGAAGGCTTTTCACGTAAGCCAACCCTGAATGCTTCATGGAACATGGCTTGAAAGCCTTTGCTGCAAAATTTAGTGGCTTCCCTAGGCCACTAAACAAATTGTTAAAGTAGAATGTTAATTTTTCTGATCAGGTGAACTGTTGAGGATGTTCATAAAAAATGGTAGTATTTGTCCCCTGAGGCAATGACAATCATTGAAATACATTTCCTGGAGTCTCTAACAAAAGCATGTGGCAGCACTGAGTGAAGTTCAGTACAAGGAGGCTACCAGTTCCAATCCCAAGCTTCTCCTGAACCTGTGAAGACCCCATCTGCTTGCTGTTCCTAACATGGTATGAAGCTGGCATCTTGAAGATAGTACTGCATACAAAAATGATGCCCAAATTTTGATCTTTGTATCTTCATTCTACACAGCAGGAAAGGGGGAAAAAAAACAAAACATAACAAATTTGCTTCTTTTAGGAGATCTCCTGGAAAACCCACCCAATAATATAATAGCCAAAAATTAACACAAGGCCATATCTAGCTGCAAGGGAGCCTTGCATGATGCCCATTGGTAAGACAGAGTGAATCGTTCACAATGATACAGGAATGTCTAGGCAGAATTGACCACCCCTCTTCATTTTGCATGTGTTATGTGTATTCACTTTATGTGTATCACAGTCAAGATGCAGAACTGTACTACCTGCCAAAACCTCTCTTGTGCCTATTCCTTACATTTACACCTTTCCCTGTCACTACCCACTGGCAACCACTGGTCTGTTTTCCTTCATTATAGTTTTGCTATTTCATTGACATCATATATGGAATCAGATTATGTAACCTTTTGAGACTGGTTTCTTTCACTCAATATAATGGCTTTGAGATTCATTTAGCTTGTTGAATACACAAACAGGTTATTCCTGTTTGTTGTTGAACAGTATCCCATGGTACAAATGTACCAGTTTTATTCATTCATCTTTGAAGGACATTTGGACTATTTCTGATTTTTGGCAATTATAAGAGTTGCTATTTGTGTGCATTTTTGTGTGAATGTTAAGTTCTCATTCATGAATACATTTTTATTTTGAGCTTACACACAGGACGTTAGTGTATTTTCTCCCCACTGTGAACTAAATACACCTCCAGATTTTGCCTGATCCATAGCAAACAGTGTAGTACCATGGTTAAGAGTACTGTTCCTTGCCTATGTTTAAATTTCCACTCTGTTATTTAATAGTGATATAACATTAACATAAAAATGGTAATTTTTAATCATATCACCTGAGGCAATGATTATCATTGAAATACATTTCCTGGAGTCTTTTTAAAATGCATGTTGCAGCACCAAGAGTTCAGTTCAGTACAAGGAGGCTACCAGTTCCAATCCCAAGTTTCTCCTCAGCCTGTGAAGACTGTTACTTGACATCTCTATCCCTCAATTCCCCCCTCCTGGAGAAGTGGGAGGAGCAGAGTTCCTGTTGACAACCCTATGCTTGCTGAGGTCAAGGCAGTGTTCCAGCATTTTCCTACCCTTACTACCTAGTAAAGTTCATGGCAGAATATAAGACGCTCCTAAAGTTTTTGTAGATTACAAGACTTCAGCAGTTTTAAAAATCCTTATATAACTGTTTAAGCTTCGTTTGTGAGCACCTAAGCAGCCCAGGAGTTTCTCTAGGCAGTTTGAAACATTTTTTTCATTAAGATAAACATGAAACATCGACGTAACTATTTTAAACACTTTTCCTCACAGAAAATTTTCCTTAAAATTCACTCCATTAAGATTTCCTTTTATGGAAATGAAATAGTAAAGACTGAAGAGCACATTCACTAGCTTCAGTGCCTTTCTGATGTCACATTAATTTACTTTTTGAATCAAAGAGGTGCAACTAAGATTAAATAGAAGCTATGGATTTAAATAAGGGCATGCGAGTTCTCGGAGGGGATTTCAGGTTCGCTGCCCTGAGGAAGGGCTCTGTACTTGTGTGGACACGGCCGCTGACCCTGAGCAGGCCCCCGGTCTGGTCTCAGGACTCCTCTGGCCTGGTTCCCAACAGCCGGCGGTCCCACCGCTTGGCTTCCGCGCTCCTGCGCGTCCCCTCGGGCTGAACCACCAGGACCAGTTTCAACCCACAGAGAGGCCGTCAGGGACAGGGCCCTGGGCTCCAGCGTCAGCAGCTGAACCCGGTGCGCGGCTGGCGGTGGCCTGGCCGTTAGGACGACCGCTCTCCCCCGAGGCCCTGCGAGTGGCGGTGGAGACCGTAGTCACCCCTGCAGGACACTTCAGGGCGGGCTTCTTACCACGAACGACTTTTCTCATTACTCTTGAGAGAGACTTGAAAAACCCAGGGAGTTTATATATAAGAAGTCATAAGGCAATCGGCCCGAGCCCGAGCCCAGGGCTACCGGCCTCGCAGTCCCGACTCCTCAGGAAGCAAGGGCTACGCCGGAGACCGCCCACTGGGCTGCCCACTACGCGAGGCGAGGCCAAGTCCACGGCTCTGGTCAGGCCGTCCCGTCGCGCCAAGGGGCAGGCGACCCGCCCGGGAGGCCGCGGGGAAGTGCGGCGGGGGCCCGGGGCCCGGGGCCCGGGGCCCGAGCGGACGCGGGAGGCGAAGCGGCCGGCAGGTGCCTCTGCCCGCGGCGGGCGCTTCCGCCTACCTGCCCGCGGGGCCGGAAGTCACCTAGCGGGCCCGCGGCCCCGGCTTTGTTAGCGCGTCAACCGCGCGGAAAGCGACCGCTGGACTTCCTGCCCACCTCTCATAGCGCCGCCGGGGAAGGCGGAGCGAGGCGGGAGAACCGTAAGAAGATACCGGCGCTCTACACTACACTCTTCCCTGGGGCCGCGCTTCAGGAGGGCGGCAAGGGAAGAAGCGCATGCGCTAGCTGCTTCTCAGGCGCGTGGAGGAAGTCACGCATGCGTAGAGCGGTCGCCAAAATATGGAGCGCCAGGGTGACTGGCAGGTTGAGTGCGCTTTAGGGGTGGTGGAGGCCGTGGCAGCCTGGACGCGCGTGCGCAGAGCGCTCGAGAGGGTGGAGCTCCGCCAGGGGGCCGGCGGCGAGTAGTGCCGGCCTCGCGCGCCCCCTGGCGCGAGCCCGGGGAGCCGCGAGCGCGGGCGGGGCGAGGCGGCGCGGACGGGGGAGGGGCGCGGAGCGAGGGAGGGCTCATCGACCGGGCGATTTTGGTTAAAATATTCAAAATGGCGGACGGAGGAGCAGCGAGTCAAGATGAGAGTTCAGCGGCGGCGGCGGCAGCAGCAGGTAATCATTACGGCATTTTACATATTCATATTCATACTCGGCCCGGCTCCCGCGGCCCCCCCGCGACTTAGCATAATTTATTAGTACTCAGGATTATTATAATTAACGGCGGGGAGCTGGGGGGCCGGAGCGCGAGCCCCCGCCGGGCGCCGAGCGGAGGGCAGCGGCGGGCGCGGTGGCGGCGGGACCGGGCAGGGGCTGCGGCCCGCGCCCTCCGCCCTCCGCCCGCCGGCCGCTCCCCACTCCCCGCGCCGGGCGGGCCGGGCCGCCCGGAGGACAATGCGGGCGGGCGCTCCCGGGGTTCGCGGGCGCGGGCGCGGGCGGCGGGGGCGTGGAGGGCGCGGGCGGCGGGCACAATGCCGCGGGCGGCGGACCGGGCGGCGGGGCCGGAGTGCCCAGCTCGGGGTCGGCGTGCGGGTTCCGGCCCGGCCCGGCCTCGGCGGGAGCGTCGCCAGGCCGCGCGGCCCGGGGACGCGGGTGGCGGGGCGCCTACGCTGCCTGGGGGGCGCGGGCCGGTGCGGGGCGCGGAGCGGGGCGCGGGCCCGGTGCGGAGGCCTCCGCGCCCGCCGCCGCCAGCCGCGCTCATTTGAATAATGTCTAATTCGGGGAGGTTTATATTATTGAAATGGCCGCCCGGCTTTCCCCGCCTCTCATGTTTAGTAATTCAGACCTTTAATAACAGCCACTCACAGCCCAACGCCGTGTTTATATTCTCCCTTCGCCCATGTGCTCGTGCGGTTCGTTATGGCTCTCGCTCCGCGGCAGCCCACGGGCTCCGAGCAGCCGGCCGCGCGGGCCTCGCGCCCGCCCGCCCCCGGCGCCCTGCGCCCGCCCGCCCCGCGGGCCTGCGGAGCCCTGGCCGCCGCCGCCTGCGCCTCACCCTCGGGGGCCGCGGGGACGGGCCCCCGCCGGGCCTCGGACTCGGCCGGGAGCGTGGACCCAGCGCCGGCCCCTGCGAGCGGGGGAGCCCGGCGCCCCCGAGGTCCCGGCGCTCAGCTCCCGGAGCCGGCGGCCGCGCTCCCGTGCCCGCCGGGCGCTGAGCCCCGCGAGGCCGACGCCCGCTCGGCGCTCGTCCCCCGCAGGTCGGCGGGCACGGAGCCGGGGAGTGCCGCGGCGGGGAGCGCGTCTGCCGCCCTGAGCGACCCCCCTCTCCGCACGCCCGCCCCGCGGCGTCAAGTTGTCAGAGAATGTCAGGTTTACGTGATTGAGGACAGTCGGCCCGGGAAGGGCAGGTCCACTTTTCCTGCTCACAGGAAACGGTGGTCGTGATTGTTGGTCTTTCCCGGGCAACGTCGTGTGTGCGTGCGTGTGTGCGTGTATGTTGTGTTGGTTCTTAAGGTGAGTGTTCAGGGAATGGTATTCAACAGCAAACCCTCCATCACAGTGGGTCATGAAGTGTGGTAGCCAGATACTTTGTGGGACAGTAGTCTTCAGTTTAACTTGTAACAAAATCTTAAGATTTGATCGACTAAAGGATTAAAAGCAAGCTAACTTAAAATAACTCGTGCTCTCCATCCCGCCCCCCCTTCCAGTAGTAGGCCCTGAATGATCAGGGGAGGAAATAACTAGTTTTCTGGAGAATATTCAGGTGAATGACCGCCTTAGAGACCTGAAGCAGGAGGTCTGATGAACAAAAACCAGTAATATGGTTTTATGCCTTAAATAGCATATGTTTTGCACCCGATTCCCAAGATGTGGTCAGACTGATGATGTCATTGGACAGAGGACAAGGTGCAGTTACTTTGATTTATTGTCCTGAGGTGAAGTGTAGCAATGAAGCCTCCTCATAGGGAAACCATTTATCTTGGAATAGTTTCCTTTATAGCTGCAATTTAACCACTACTGAGGCTGTAGATATTTTATCCAGGATGATAAAATACACATTGCATTTTACAAATTTCAGGTAACACATTAAGTTTCCTTGTTAAGATATTTCTAATGTAGAAAAAGGATGGGTGTTGTTAACTAGCCTTATACTGTGATTAGCTTTCCATGCTATAGTAAAAATTCATTTCTTCTCAAGAGAAGAGCATGGATTTTAAATAAGGATAATTATAAAAGTGATTCATATACATGCTTATTTTATATGGGTTTGTTGTGCTTCCTCAAATTTTTATAAGAAGCTGTGTTTCTTAATCAGAGTAATGTCCAGATTTATGGAGGTGCCATTTATTTTAGAGCCTATTTGAATGCATTGAGCTGAATTCAAGAGAATGAGAGCAGTATATTGTTTTAGGTTGAAGTTAGTGTTTAAAATAAGGTGGACTACCTACAGGAAAGTAGGTGCTTTAAAATTTTTAAAAACGTAATTAGAATTATTTTTGAATTTCTGTTAATTAGTCTGGATAAATTTGGGCCTTTTGTTTTGATTGATGACTTTTTAAATAGTTCTATTGCAAGGTAATGGTTCCACTTTATGATTTTTGATGTATTAGTAGATTCTCAGGCATTTTTCATCATGTTTTTAACTGGTGTGTCTTATGGTAATGACTAAAACTGCTGTGGGAATGTGATCAAATTGCTGTGCTTTATTCCTCACCCTGCTTGTGGGCCAAGTGTGGTAGGGTATTTTGGTTGCTGGTGAACACTTCCGAGCTCCTGCATGGCTGCCTGTCTTCTTTTACAGGCATCTAGAGTGCGGCTCACCAGAAAGCCCACCCATGATTCTTTGTCAGCTTGCCCCCCTTGTTAATTGTAATGGTGCAAATCTTGAGCATTTGTATGACAGCTGATCAAATGTAGTTAATTTCTAAAGAACTGTTCTGCTTCCAAGCTATTAAAAGTACTTTTTAACCTCTTTCCCCAAAATAACTTTTAAAATTTCTTTCATTTTTGTCATAGTCAAAAACACCAGTTGTCAGGGAAAACACAAACTGTGGCTGTTACTTAGGTGTAAATGATGTTGCGTTCAGTCACAGTTTTAATTTGTTATTCTCTGCATCAGTGTATAGCAAAGAGCAGAAGAAGTAAAATGTACTCATTACTGCCTAGGTTGAAGTAATTGTTAATATGTCACTCATCTGGTTAGTGGCTTTGGGAATAATTTCAGGGTTCAGAGTGTCAAATTACTCTCATCAAGCCTCCAAAGATATTTAAGAGAACCTTGAATATCTTGGGTTGGTAGTTCTAAAATGATAAAACTAGATTTTTAAAATTTTTTAAATAAGTTTTTTGTTGTTAAAAAAAGAAGTAGTTGAAATGTTTCTTGAATCTGTATTGCTTGATTTTGAATCTAGTTGTGTGTGTTTTAAAATTGACCACTCACTTTCATGAAGAGTTGTTTTTATAGTTGGAAGACTATAGATGTGATATGGCGATCACCTTACTAGTTTTTTTTTGTTTTTATATTGAAAACCAACAGCCCTACGTTTTGCATTTTAGTCTTCTTTTAAGCACTACTAAAAATAATGGTGTGCAACTGCCGTAACTTGCGTTTACACATCAGTGCTGGTTCAAGTGACATGGTTTTGTTGATAAGTAAAAAGATGTGTTTCTCCTAAAGGAGGTGCTGCTTTTAGAATTATTCAGATAATTATTGTTTATAGAACAAAACAGGTCATGGACAAAACCTGCCCCTTCCTGGTCACCATGTTCTTGTTTTCCATATCTTCTTCAATGCCAAATGCTTGAGCAGGCATTTATTCCTTCAAGGAAATCTAATCTTAGGGTTAGTGTTAAAAGTTGTGGATTTCATTCAGTAACACATCTACTTTGAGTTTTTGTATCCTTTGTGAATGGATCTTTCCCTTTTTGGGGGGGAGACCCTTTGGGCCAGAATTTTGCTTAATTTTTGTCTTTGTTATGTTGCCTAAATAGTATAAATGTCTTTGGAGGTGGTTAAAAGAGTTGATAATTAAAGTTCACAAAGAATAGTAGATTCCTTATATTTTTTTTTTTGAGAATAGAAATATGCTGTTTATTATTCATCTGAGATATCAGGTGCACTTTTAAAAATTTAAACTCTCTATACATCTCAATAGCATCTTACCAATTTGGTGGCAGCAAAAGAAACACTACCAAAGACAAATATTTTGAAAAACATTTACAAAAATACATTGCACAAAGTCCTATCTGCATCTTTAAAAATAAATTAATATTCAAATGTCTCCTCCCCAACTCCCAAATTTAGCTTTATATAGGAAATTTGATTTATGTATATAACCTATAATATAGGAAACATCTGTACACATTTCACCCAACCGAGCTGCACAGGAGTAGTTTCCTTATATATCTCTTGCTGAATGTTTTTGCACATTGTTGTTATAATCTTTATGAATAAAGATGACTGAGTAACTGAAGTTTTAAATTGATTTTATTTTGTGCTGAAGTATTTCTGTGTTCTAGACTGATAATGAGCTCTTATACACTCTAGATCAGTAATAGCAATGGCAACAAAAATAGCGTGTGGAGCCATTGCCTGGCTTACTGATCTATTCACGGTGTAGAAGTTGGAATATGAAAATTTTCTTGAGTTTCACAAGTTGTGGCTTGAAGAAGCTCTTAATATGTAGTGTGTGTAGTTGACAAGGTTCTGTGTGTTTTACTGTAGGATGTTAATTCATTGAGTGATGATAGGATATCTTACAGAGCTTTTCTGCGGGGCCTTCCCCTATTTAAGCAGACAAAAGTTTTCAGTTTTGCTCAAATTTTGCTGACAGGACTAGTAATTGAGCAGAAGAAGAATCAGCAAACTGGTTTTGCTTGTCTTTTGAAGTTCTCTCCAGGAAACTGGATATTTAGAGAGGATACATTATATTAATTGAAAAAAAAAACAATGTGGAAAAGTACAAAAATACGCTTAATATGAGTGTTTGTGTCAGCTTTATATAGCCTGCAGTACTGAAAATCATATCAAGTACAGTTTAATTTGTCACATAATTCACAATTCTCTGTAACTTTATTGTGTCTTAGGTTAGAACTGTAGAAATAGTGTATAAAATTAAATGAATGAAATAACAAATTATGGTAGGGTTTATTTTTCCCCCTAGTGAGCATTGTCTGTGCAGTAGAAAATGTAAACTGGAATGGCTGGAAAGGAAATGTGTTACATGTTTTCAGACTCATTTGCTTTAACATGTGATGTGGTCTAAGTATTGGAGTTGTACTGATGGCTGTGTGCATGCACTGAAAAAGTGACTTGGGTGTCTTCATGTTTAGTGCAGTTATTTTAATGGTCTGCTTAATGAAAAAAAGTTGCTTCTTTTTGCTGATTTATACTGCAACAAGGTGTTATCTTTAAAAATAGATGTCTTAAATAATTTTTAGCTTAAAAAATGATCTGCTGTATGTCTGGTCCTGTGTCTGTCATTTTGGGGATAACAAGTAAATATAAGACTGTGAAGAGATTGGTTTATTTATTTAAGCAAGGGAAATTTAACAACAATGCATATATTGCATATTAAAACATGTGGTAGTGAAAATCAGAGAAGAAATGGGGCATGTCCGAGTTGGAATCAACCAGAGCATCCGTAGTAGCCTGTTATGGCCTGAAGGCAGTGTAGATAGAATCTGTTGTAAAGCTTTGCTTCACCCAGGACGGTGTTCTTACCCTGGTATGGTAACTGACCTGCCGACCTGCCTTCATTGCTGAACTGTTCTAACAGATAAGAACACAGGACTTTGGGCTCGCTCCCACCTCCCTCCCTCTCCTCTCCTTTTTTCTTGTGTGGAGAGCCTAGTGTCTCCATGGAGCCACACAGGTGGGCCCTGCTGACTCTCCAGCCTCCATCCCTCCCTTTCCTACATTCCTGCTGCTCAGAGTGGCCTCATGTAGAAGGTGAGACTTGAGCTGAGCAAAATGAATTTAGAGGAGTGGGAAGAGGGAAGGTTGCTGCAGAGAGACTGTGCTCAGAGGCCAGCAGGTGCTGTCCCTGCAGAGGTGCTGGAGAGTCCTGAAATAAAGCCTGGGGAGATAGAAGTGGTGTGTTAGGGTTAACGAGGGGTCTCTGGGAGCCACATGTGGGTTACAAGTGCTGCCAGGGATGCAGACATCATGGAACAGCGACAGGACCACTGACACTCTGTGAGGGCTGTGAGGAGACTTGTCCAATTAAGTGACTTGGAAGAACAGCGTTTGGTCATAGGAACTGTTTTATTTCTGACCACTGGGTTTGTTTTTAGTCTTGTAGACACAGAATTGTCTAATTGACTTTGTTTCTTTTTCAAATCAAATACAGTATTTAGGCCGAATTTTTCACCTGAAAGGAAGCTAATCCACATGCAGTTGTGGTATGCATTTTTCTTAGTCTCATTCCCAGTTCCATTTTATGATCTTACATTTGTTTTGTATTTCTTTTATTGCTTCCATCTTTAAACTCTTGTTATTTTGTGTTTTATTGGGGCTAACTTACCTCTTTTCTGAGCAAGAGAACTATAAATAAAATTACCATAACTGTGACATAATGATAATGTCTGTATTTTTATAGTGCCCTAAAATTTATGACAGCACTCATTTTATATTACCTCAGTTAGACTTTTCAGGCAAGCATTATTATGCCCATTTTAGAGTGGAGTAAAATAATGTTCAGATTAAGTGACTTTCCCAAGATCTTATCCTGTAATAAGCACTAAGTATATTGGGAAGTAAGTAGCCAGGCTTTTGGACTAGCTGTTACCTGGGCTGTATATTGGAGAGTGGAGGAAGGCAGGTTGGGGCATTTCTGTACAGAGCACTGAGTACTCTGCCCTGGTGGAAGAGTTTGCTTTCATTTGCTAGGCAGTAGGGAGTGTTGAAGTCTTTTGTTTTTGTTTTGGACGATGCTGCGACCAAAGCGCTTATTTTAAAGTATTTAACAGCTAGAGACAAAGAAAATATTAAAGTTTTGAGCTTTGGTTATCCAGAGAAGAATAGTGCTGTGAACAGATAGTTGTAAGGAAGTTGGGAAAGGGTGCTTTTTGGGGAGCAAGGTAGGAATTTCGTTTTAAATGTGTTGCTTGAGACCTGATTGGATAGATCTTACTTAGGTTTTAAGTTCCTTGTGAAAATTGAAAATTTTTTAGTAAATTAAATGTGATAAGCATATGAGTACTAGCTAGGGAGATATGTGTTCATGCTGCTGCTGCTGTGTGAACTGAGCATTTTAATAGTTCTAGACATCTTATTTTGACTCTGGTATTGACTTCTACAGTTATTTCCCCTAATAATAAGGTGGTCACAATACCAGTGTAGAAGGGATGCTGTGGGGAGTAGCCAACTGATGGCAGAAGCATTTTTAAAGTACCATAATAGTTCTTCTTACATGAGCACAAGAGTAAAATTAACAGTTTTATTACTTGTGCTGCTGTAGAGGAGAAGCTTAGAGGCTGATGGAGCTTATACATTTCTGCTTGCAGCCAGCAGCCTGGGGAAAGGGGTGCACCCTCTTAGTGCTTTTCTGAAAACTGTGCAGTGTAAGCATTGCTTTGAAACAAATACAAACTCATCCTTGAGTTCAGGCTTTTCCTGCATTCTTAACCTTTTACTGCTTCCCTTTCGGAACACAGCTCAATGATTCTGCTAAGGAAATCCCATCACGGACCCACCTCAAATACAGCATTTCTTCGATCAGGTTTTATTCTTAGAAGATTCCCTAAAACTTCAAGACCTGCTTCAGGAGGGTGACTGTGTATTATTTTGAGGTTTTCTTGGGTCTTCCTTCCTATGCTCCTCCAAGCTTGTCCCAATTTGAGACCTGTGACATGGCAGTATACCCATGTTTTGGCTTGGCTGTAATGTTTGGGGGCTCTGCTGTAATGTTTGGGATGTTCTGAGAATCTTTACTTGTACTGACCGCCGTCCACCTTCCTGTGGAATGCTGGGTGTGAAAAGGGCACTGGGATTTGAGAGACCTGGGTTCTGTATCATTAATTAGTTGCATAGCTTTGGGACATTACTCTATGGATTTAAAAAAAATTGCATTTGTAAATTAAGGAGCTTGTCACGCTATTTATTTATTTGTTTATTTTATTTTTGGTGGTGCAGGGGATGAACCCAGGGCTTGCTTGCTGCCACTGAACTACATCCCCAGCCCCAGTATCAGACTTCAAGAAAAAGTAGAGCTTTTTTGATTGAAGTCCACGGTAGGAGCAGGGGCAGTGTCCTTTCTGCACTTTTACATAGTAGCCCTGCCCTTCACAAGATCCTGAGGATTCCTGTAGAGCAGGGTTTGAAAATTTTCTTATTTATCTTTTTTTGTGGGGGAGATGGTACCAAGGATTGAACTCAGGGGCACTCAACCACTAAGCCACATCCCCATCCTTTTTTTGTATTTTATTTAGAGATAGGGTCTCACTGAGTTGCTTAGCACCTTGCTTTTGCTGAGGCTGACTTTGAACTCATGATCCTCCTGACTCAGCCTCCCGAGCTACTGGGATTACAGGTGTACACCACCGGGCCCAGCTTTATTGTTTATCTTAAGGTACCTATTTATCCACATTCTATCTCTGCAAATAGCCAATTTTTTCAAGCCTGGCTCCTGTCCTAACTCTGAATTTACTTCATTTGTGTTCATTTAGCTAATTCAGTATTTCATTATACACAGCCTTATTTTCTTCTCTGGTCAATTATATAAGTAAATCTTGTCTCAAGAACCTTGAGGGCAGAAAGCTGCTTCTAGAGACAGAATAGGCATTTAGCACATAATGCTTGATTGATTAAATTAGTGGTTTTCAATCTTTGTCAGGATAAGAATCACCCTTGGAACTTTTTCAGCATACAACTTGTTTTTACCTGAGTGTATTAATAGAATAATGGTCTTCACACCCATATTCTATAAGGCTTCTCAGGTGAGTTGGTTGTATAAATGATTACTTGTCATATTTTAAGCATAGAATGCCTTGAACAGTAACTCAGTGGCAGACCACTTTCCTAGTATTCTCAGAGGGTCTGGGTTGGACCCCTCAGACCCCACCCACCCACCAACTCCATGATGGAAGGCAGACTGAGAACTAGGGACCTGTTTCCTTTTCTGTTTTGAGCACTGTCTAGTTTTCTGATCCTGAACAAATTGCTTACCTTTTCTGATCCATAGAATTTTTATTGATAATGCTGAGTTGGATTAGATAAGTAGATCTCATACATTTTTTTCTTTCTAAAAATATTTATTTCTCTCTCCGTTGAAGCTATGGAATTCTACAAAAACATCTTTGGGATGAAAACCAGTAAGGACAACAGATATGGATGTCTGTGAGCGTCTTGGCTTTCACTTCGGTACCATTTTAATGTGGAATATGATAAATTTGATGCTGTTTTAGCAATGCAGCCAAATTGTATGTGATGGGTAGATGAAAGGTGGGATTTAGATTTTAAGCTTGAAATGTCCTGTTAGAATGAGAATGAATAAGGGCATGGGCTTATCAAGACAGTAGTATTCCACGTGAGTATGAGCTAGGCGGTAATTACCCAGTTTGATATGGTTCTTCTGCTCTCATTTAGTTTAACAGCTATTCACAGAGCTGCTTTCACTCCTTGCCACGAACCCAGGCCTGGAGATAAGAGTAATGAATAATGCAGATATGTTTCTGCTCTCCCAAAGCTTGCAGCTGTTGGGGAAGTCACACTGACCCTGCTCGTGGTTTAGCCAATCAACTCTAGGAGGTCCAGAGTAGAATGCTCTGGGATCCCCAGGTAGGGACCCTAATCTGGACAGGAAGTTCTGGGAAAGGCTTGCTGAGGAGGTGCTGGTATCCTGAGCAAGAAATACTAATATGAGTCCAAGTCTGGGAGTGGGAGGTGTGATTGAAAGCCCTGAGAAGGAGGTAAACACACGTTAGTGAAAATGCAGTACTTTCAGGGAACTGAGTGAAGTTCAGCATAGTTGGTTCAGGAAGAGTGAGATTTACCTGAAAAGCTGAGCATGATTTTCAAATTACAAGGCTCTTTTCACGTTCTTTATACTTTTTTGTAACCAAATCAATAGTCAAAATTTGTGTCAAGAGATTCTGTACCTTCCAGCAAATGCATTATTTCTAGTGACAGTGGTAGTGATATTTACCACGTTTTTGTGCCAGCTAATGTACCACTTTATACGGATTCATAGTAATCACTGCAGCCCCATCTTTCCTGTGAAGGAGCTAAGGTTTAAAGAGGCTAAGTGGCCTACTTCAGCTCGGTGACCTGTCTTGGTAAGGGGCAGTAGGCAGGGAAATTACCATGCTCTTGACCATTCTCTTCGTTAACTTCTGCTTCAGCCCAGTTGAATGATGAAGAAATGTATCAGGTAGAGTGGGGGCTTGCAGAGTTTCTGCTATAGGATTTACATTTTTAAAATTTGTTGTTTTAGATATACATGCAGTAGAGTGTAAATTTGACATATTATACATACCTGGAGTATAACTTAATGTAATTAGGATCCTGTTCTTGTGGTTGAACATGATGTGGAGTTACACTGGTTGTGTATTCATAAATGAATATAGGAAATTTATGTCCATTTCATTCTACTGTCTTTCCTATTCCCATTCACCCCTCCCTACCTTTCATTTCCCTTTGTTTAATCCAGTGAACTTCAATAAGATTTACATTTTTATCTGCTTTTTTAAAATTTATTTTTTAGTTGTAGTTGGACACAATATCTTTATTTTATTTATTTATGTGGTGCTGAGGATAGAACCCAGGATCTCGCACATACTAGTCGAGCACTCTACCACTGAGCCACAACCCCAGCCCCTTTATCTACTTTTTTTGAGGTGATGCTCAGTGCTCTAGCACAGTTCTCAAGTCCAGATTGTGTGGTATAGAATCAGCTGTGCATCTTTATCTCTTGAAGTTTGGAGAAATGGACAGTTGATTTCCATATCTATTGTTTGCTTAGCTTTCAGACATTTGCTGTTAGGATGTAAATTAATTGTCCTGCTAACTCATAAATTCTGAACATTTGGATTTTTAATAAGAATTATATATTGGGCTAAAACTAAATACAGATGTGAACATCCAGATACTTTTCTTTTAGGCCGTCATTTATACACACATATATATTTGGTGATCCAATTAGTGAGATAGGAAATTAGGGCATAAATGGTTATAATAGCTGATCATTTTTAATAAACTTTATTTTATCTTTATGTGGTGCTGAGGATCGAATCCAGTGCCTTAGGTGTGCTAGGCTAGCATTTTACCACTGAGCCAGAACCCCAGCCCCAGTTACATGTCATTTTAACAAGTTTGAAATATTTTAATGTTTCTCAAATGGGTTGTGACATAAAATACAGTCAAATCATGCAAAAAAAAAAAAAAAGTCGATATGTTCACTACTTTCCTATCTCCCCTCCGCATCAAATTGTAATTGATCATATAGTTTACAGGAGAAGAAGCGTGACCGTTGGTCATTGTTCCTGGGAAGTTGGCCATTTAGTAGTATTTGTTCTCAGTCATATACAGCCTGTTTAATTCCACCTGCCTTCCCCTGTTTAGTGATTATTCTTGTCTCTGAACTTTTTCCTTTATACCTCCTCCTCGGAGTGCTGCTTCATGTGCTTGGCCAAGGAGAGTGCTGTTTGGGTAGACTGAAAGATACATGTACTCGATGCCAGTCAGTGTTGGTTAGAAAGGAATTGGTAAAAATCCTCTGATGTTGTGAGGGACCTCTTAAAATCATTGTAGTCTGAGGAGATAAATTAACAATTTTACGAGTGTTGCTGGAAGAAATCGTGGTATAATTTCAGGGGATGTAGACTAATTTGCTGGGTGCAGCTTTAAGGTTGACTTTCTCCTTTTTTCCCCTTATATTTCATTTGGTGGAATGTCTTCTTCTATTGGCACAAGGACGTTGGTTATTGAATTATTACTCGATCAGTAGCTGATCAAGTGAGAATCTTTTCCTAATTAGAAAAGCCCCATGAGGTTAGTAAAGGGGGAAGTTTTACCTTGTCTTATAAAACTTGGCGGTGTTGATGTTTCTGCAGGCTTTCTTTTTTCAGGAACTCACCTGCATCTTTTACTTAACAGTTTTTCACAAACATCTTTCCATGTTTTGATCTTGTCTTTTTTAATGATTGCACAGTATTCAGTTGTTTTGAACTGTCTGCCAGTCTGTTGACTTGATCCCTTTTACTGTACATTAGTTTTTTCCTTGCTGTGTTATAAATGCCCACGTACAATGTTTAGACATTGTTAAAGACAAATTCTCTGGAATGGAATTTCAAGACTAAAGAATTGCCAGAAGACAAAATTGTAACTAATTTAAAGATTGAATTGGTTTTTGTTTGCAATTTTAGAGTCAGGAAACATTGTTTAAAATAGAATGAGTCCTTCAATGACCTGAGCAGAGGAGCTTGATTTTATATGTAGGAAAGGACTGTAAAAGGCAGAAACAGGGAATGAAAAGCAGATTGGTTAGTATGAAGTTATTTTCCGCATAGGGTTAAAACAGGGGACTTCCTTTTCATGTTGGCTCAGATACTAAGGCTCCTTCTGGTTACTGTGCATCTCCTGTTTAATGGGAAATGGACTGTTTCAGAGTTAGTATGAGAAACTACACACACTCACATTTGGTGTGGTCTGCAGGGCCCTCGTTCAGACAGGAGGCTAGTGCAACACACTGGCCTCCTGTGAGCTTTGTGTCACAGGACCATGCATTTAACACTTTTGTACATTTACCAGGCTTTGAGAGTGGCACCGACTAGTTATATATTTATAGTCCTTGACAGTGTCAGTGTCTCTAGTCTCCAGTGCTGTTAGTTGTCTGTCTTCTTATTGTTTCCTAAGTTGGCAGGCGACTACCGCACTACTTTGGTTTTCATGCTTTTGCTGTAGGTTGGACATCTCGTTACATTTTTATTTCTTTTTCTGTATATTTTTTGAATGTAGGACAATGTTTTATTTTTCTCTTGTTGTACTGCACTGGTTCTGGCCCTTTCAGAATAGTTTTAGATTTCCCCAAAGTTAATGACTTCCTAAATATTCTTCTTCCATAAATACCTCTCCCTGCCCCACCTACTAATAATTTCTGTGCCTTTTTCAAGCAGCAACTTAGGCAGGAGGGTCGAGCTGGGGTCACTGCGCCCTTTGTCATCAATGTTCCTTGCAAGCCATTTGTTCTGGAGGGGTGGGATGTAGGGTCTGGTTAGGATGGGTCAGCTGTGGCACTGGGCTCCTACACCCCACCGGAAAGTGTTCCTTCTAGGCGAGGAGAACTAGAGTGAACATAATGTTTCACTCTGCTTATTCAGAGATTTGGGAGGGAGGGGTGAAGGAAGAATGAAAGGATGGTTTCCGTGGTCTAGTCGAGCCCATTTGTCCCCTGCAAGGCCAACTCTGGAGTCCCTTCAGTTCTGGGCCGACTGCAGTCTCACCTGGCAAGCTCCTGCTTCTCTGGGACTCGGGGGACAGCCCCTTTAAGGAAGTGGAGAGGGAAGGTTTTAAGTGCTGAGTGGAGATGGCTCAGCAGTGATAATGTGTGAATTGTGGTTAGCTTACAGCAGGGACAGGGCTGGAAAGTTCCTTGGTGGTGGAGAGAGGTGACAGTGACCTTAAAGGAAAGAGATCCAGAGTCTGTGGAGAGAGAATAAAACCTACTCAGGCTGCCTGCCGAGGGGTGTTTGGGAAACTGAGGGGCAGGTTGTCTGCAGAGGCTTTTTCCTAATATTCCGTGGAGGGGCAGAGAGCTAAGAAACAGGTTACGGCCAGTCTGCTTTGTTTCCTTGGTTGGAACCCTTTTGGCCATTTTTATCAAGTAACTTTTGTGTTTTCTTTACCAAATGTCATTGTGTTGTTTCTGCCATTTTGAATGATGTCTGTGGAATAGTCAATGTTTATAAATATCATATGTAAGCTTGACTAAGTTTCCAGTCATTTTATACTACTGTTGGTCTAATTTCTATAAATAAAAAGTTATTTGATCTTTCCTTCCCTTTCTTTCCATAATTCTTCTTCCTCTATTTCCCTAGTTGAGAGTTGACTTTTTTTTTTTTCAATCTATATACTGTATTCTGGAAAATCCCTACTTTCCCTTGACTTTGAATATGACTTTTTCCCCCCTGACCCCTTAATTAAATCTTCTCTTAGATATGTATTAAACATTATCCATTTATTTGTTCATTTTGTTTTTTCCTTGAAACTTAAGTTGGCTTATAGAAATTCATGAACTATAGCAACAAAGCAAAATAATATAAAATATAAAAATATTCAATAAGAAACCTAATATAAAAATCCAACATTTATTTCTAATGGAACAGATTTCTCTAGTAGATTTCATATCTAGTAGATGAAGCAGAAAAGGACACCTGGTGAATTTATGTTTATAAAATTTAAGAACTTTTGTTTTAAAGAAAATCAGCAATTTCTGACACTAAAATTAGAGGGAAATTTTATGAACAGTGTGATAAGCAGTAGTGGGATACTTTTATAAATAGTCGGATAAGCAGTAGTTTTGCTATGGATACCCGAACAGATTTCCTCGTGCCTTGCAGAGTGCCTTCAGGTGTCGGCAGGGAGGCAGTGGGGTACTGGTGAGGGCTGCTCAAACCTTCTGACTTAAAAGGAGAAAGGTTTGGAGTAATTAGGATGGAGACACTGCATATTCTTTAGGCATCTTCCATAAATACTTGCTTTGTTCACAGTACCAGGCAGTGTCGGCTAATAAGGAGTGTTTTTCAGAGTGAATGCTGGGTTACACTGAGTTCTGAATCGTGTGTATGTTGAAGGTAGAGACAAGATGACCAACGGGGAGATTCATTGTTCACGGAGGTGGCATCTCAAAGAGTGACACAGCATCTGCAGGCTCTTTGGCAGGCCTGGTCTCGGAAACTTGGTTTTATCAGCATAGTTTTGGGGACTCAAGTTCAAGGGAACTGACTCTTGCTAACCAGATACATGGTAGACAGAAACAATGCCTGTTGTGCTAATCCATTATGAGAAATGCCGTTGTGAAGTAGAGAATTCTTACCTATTCGCAGTACATTATCTTGGTTTCTTTTTTTCCCCTTTTTGGTGCTGAGGGTTGAACCAAGGGCCTGTGTATGTGAGGCAAGCACTCTGCCAACTGAGCTATATCCTCAGCTCATTATCTTGTTTTGGAATAAGCTAAATTATAATCAGATGAGTGGCTTGATGACTCTCTTGGCCATGGACCTTAATGCTGTAGTCTAATTGTTAGGATGCCCCTCTCAGGCTGACTGGGGTGTACTCTCTCTGGGCTTCCCTTTTTCCCTTCCTGTTCCTTTTTCTTTTTGCAGTGCTGGGGGGTCGAACCCAGCCTTGCACTTGCTAAGAAAGCTTCTACCACTGAGCTATATCCACAGCTCCCCTTTTCTGTTCTTAATCCAGGCACACTGTCCCCTGAAAACCTTCTGTTTGTCACTGTCAGAAAAAAAAGCACTAGATTAAATAGTCCACTTTTAAATAAGGAGACGAGGTTGAAATTAGATTCTGGATTATTTGTGACTCTCCACTCCTGTGTTCCTGTTTCCCATGCTCTCAGGTGTAGTTTACTCCTAGGTATAAGTGTGATGCCTACCTTGTATAGTTTTTGCTGCTTTACTAGAGCAAGATAACATATCTAAAAGTGCTGTCCAGAGGCAACAATTCAAGTGTAATTTTTGGTCACCCTACAATTGTACATACACATGGTAAACTGTGCTGGTGCCTTAATGGTTCTATTTTGGCACTGTAGACAAATCTGATACACTCACTCCCACTTTCTCTTTTATTTTTATTCCAGCAGGTGCAGGGAATGCTACCACTCAACATTCCAGGCAACCACAATATACTTTGAAAAGTGATCACCTTAATGCAGACTTGAAAGTTTTCTGTTAGCATTAAACCAGGGTTTAGGAGCCTGGAATGGATTAGAAGTGACATTAGATAGGACCAGGTGGTGTTGGGACAGGACAGTTGGCTATCCATTTGGGGGGAAAAATTGTATGTCAGAGCACACCTTATACCAAATACAGAAGTTAATTGTGGAGAGATTAGATGTTTCACTGTTTGAAGGAAAACTTAGAGAAATACTAGGACAAGAGAAGGAATGATTTTTATTTAGTTTGGGCATGGAAAAACTTTTTTGTTCTTTTTTTTTTTTTGAGTAATTAGAATGGAGACACTGCGTATTCTTTACATATGACACCCAGCTCAACTGCCATAAAAGGAAACAGTTTAACTGTGTAAAATATTAAAGTTTCTGTTAGCTAAAAAAACAAAACAAAACAAAACCCCACTATACATAAAATTGTTAATATAATATATGGTAAGAAAAATATTAGCCTGTGTGAAAGAGGATTAATTTATCTTAATAAGTACTCTTAGTTATCAGTGATAAATGACAGATGCCTCCATATAAAAATGGCCATGGTGTGTGACAGGCATTTCAGGGAAAACAAGGACTGTGAACATGCTGGCCATGATTCAGAACTTTAGAAAGACCCTTATGTTAGATGTTAAGCCAAAGGGTGCAGACAGTGGGTAGAATGTGTGTTTTGCTGGGATAGTGGAGAAATTAAAAATATTAAGGAAAGAATGGTGTTGGAAGGAATACTGGCTGTAACTTAGAGGTAATTGAATGCTTTTTATGACCTTTTGAGTAATTTCATTACTTTGTAGGTAATATTTAAAATCATAAAATAGTTAAATAGAGAAGGAATTTTGCCATTCCTGATTTAACATGCAGTATAATAGCCAACTGAACTTAAACCTTACTTAATTCCTTACGTTTGCAGAAATTATTAATTTCTTCCAAGATCACTTGTTTCCTAGAGTCATGGAAGTCTTCTGCTGTTTTCATTCGCTTTTTCATGTGCTTTCCACAAACACCTTTAGTAAATGCTTCTGCTGTCCTAATGAAGTTTCTGTTTTGCAGTGGCTTGAAGCCCTTCCCTAGAATTTTTATTGTTCCTTCTATGGGGATATCTGTTTTGATTCAGAACTTCTGGAACTTGAGCTTTGGGGACTCCTTGTTCTGTAATGAAATTGTCCCCCAAAATTCTCAGCTAGGAGGTAGCAGCTGGCTGGCTCCCCTTTGTTCATCTGCTGCTCATTGGCCAGTGTAAAGTAGGGACCCGGCAGAACCATGTATTTGGTGGTAACCTATTTGTCTAATTATACACGATTCCAAATTATCTGTAGAATCTTTTTTTTTTTTTTTAAATAACAGATGAAATAACTAGAAACTTTTGTTTAAAAAGGAAGGAATCAGAACTCTTGATTGCTGGTCATGGTGGAGCATGCCCGTAATCCCAGTACCTCGGAAGGCTAAGGCAGGAGGATCGCAAGTTCTAGGCCAGCCTCAGCAATTTTAGCAAGGCCCTGAGCAACTTAGGGAGACCCTAGCTTAAAAAATACATTTGAAAGTGGACTGGGGATGTGGCTTAGTGGTAAAGTGCTTCTGGGTTCAATCCCTGGTACTGAAAATAAAAATTAAAACAACAGCAGCAACAAACAAACAACTCTGTCCTAGCTGCTGCTAGGCTGTAAAGAATGAGGTCAGCAAAAGTCATTTGAGCATATAAAGTGATACTGTTATGAATTTGAAAGCAAAGTTGGCTATGGATAAATAATTTGACACAAGGCTGTGGCTTGAGCTAAAATTAATCAGCAAACTAATCAACATGTACCTTCAGTTGGCAATACTATTTTAAGGTGGAATGGTTCTGGATAATGTAAATTAACAAGGTATCTAGTTTGTTTTTAACCCTGTGTGTGTGTTTATTGAATAATACTAGCCATGGGCCTGGAGTGTAGCTCAGTGGTAGAGCGCTTGCCTGGCATACATAAGGTCCTGTGTTTGATACCCAGCACTGCAAATACATGAGTAATTAAGGCCATAATAATTGAGAGCATGCCAAGCACTATTCTAAGTGTTCTATGTGAATTGCCTTATTTCATTGTCACATCCACTGTGTGAGGTGGGCATTATTATTTTATAGATCTGGAAACAGGCATAAGGAAGGTGTGTAATTTTCCAAAAGTTAACATAACTAGAACCATAACTAGCACCATGAGGAAGAACATGGTGGAGTTAACTTAAAATGATTTAAGGATATTGATTCCAGTTTCCATGCTGACTTTGTTGATTCACATGTTAGATTGGTTAAGGAAGATATTCATAGCAGAAATTCTTTTGTTATTAATTATTTTTTTCAGATTTTGGAAATTTAAGTTACCTATTGGATGGTGAAATATTTTGAGATAATTATGCTTCTAAATGCTGCTTGCTCTCCTACTTTTATAAAATAATTGTGGACTTTAATTGTAGATGGATTAAGCATTGGTTTTAATAACTTAAGAGTTTGCAAGGCTGTGACAGTTGTTTAGTGACTCAAAATAAACACCACAGGTAAAGGTTTGAGCACCATGGGCAGTGGTGGAAGAGGACCACAAGCAGGTGGTCCCTTCGGCAGGGACCAGTTTTGTGTTATAGACCTCATAAAAGACTCCCTTGCTCTTGGTGTCTCTGAAAAGCTGTTAAAGCTGGTACATGAACAACATCTGGTATAAGAAACCCAGATCACAGAGAGATTCCAAGATGAGCTTTCTCATCATGGCAGTGTGTTGAAGCAGTGACTGACATTTCTTGCAGGGTGACAGCAAAAGCTGTTTGAGCAGATGAAGTGATGCTATCAGGAATTTGAAAGCAAAGTTGGCTGTGGATAAATAAGTGGACAACAGTCTGTGGCTTGAGAACCTAGATAACTGACTGCATTTTGTCCTGAGATGGACAAGAGGAGCAAGAATATTCTTTCTTCCACACATAAGTAAACTACTTATTTACCGTTTTTGAAAAATTAGCCCAAATCAGAAGTCATAATTCAACTTTTTATATAGACACATTGGGAAATGTTATTTGTTTTTACTAGCAAAGTAACAAGTGAAGGAACTTCAAGAGTTTATTGCTTTGCTGTACAATGATGCTTTGGATATAGGAAAGTGAATGATACCTTCTTTTGTGTAGGATAAATATTCTACCTGTACATTGTAGGCAAAATGCAGAAACCTGTGTCAATAACATGTGATATAAACAGACATCTGTTCTCTCCATGTTCCTTAGTTTTGCAAAGTGAACTCTTTTTGGCTCATTAAAATTTTGAGGAATTATCTTTTAGTTGGTTCTTTAGTGCCACTCTGAAACTTTATGTTCATTTCTTTCAACTGTCATCAAATGTTTCAGTGCCTACTGTGTGTTAGGATCTGTTTAAGAAACTTAAGAAAATCCAGACTCTGAGAAGTTATCTGTAAAAGTGCTTCCTCCCATAACTGTGGTCAGAATTAAAGGAGAGGATGTGTAGTAAGACTGCTGAGTACATTACTGGAACACTGAAATCTGCCAGTTTATAGTAGCTGTTATTTTCAAACCTTTTCATAACCTTGAACTGTCATGGTAAAAAAGCAAGTATGAACAGGTGCTACAACTTTTAATGTATCATACAAATTTACAAACATAAAAAGCAAATAATGCCTTTATTTTTAAAAGCTTATTTGATTTTAAGGTACTGTACCTAGATAAGCAATAAATTGTAGAAGACTAAATGAATTTACTTATCAGAAATATCACTACCTTATTTAAAGTTACATGTTGTTCTCATTCCATGCATACTAGATTTTGTTTAATTTCCCTCTTAAGTTCTCCAGTTGCAGATTGTTATTAGAACTCCTTGAGGGGAGAAGCTAAGTACTATTCATTTTAGCATAGTGTTTAGCTCATAGTGCACACTGATTAAATATTTCCTAGACTGTTTTCTTGAAGCAAATTCGTTTTAGAATCGACTGCTTTCATTATAACATGTCTTGTGTAATTGGTACTGTGACCCCCACTGCAGACATGCTGCTAAACATGTGTAATTGATACTGTGACCACTACTGCAGACATGCTGCTGGACATGTGTAATCGGTACTGTGACCACCACTGCAGACATGCTGCTGGACATGTGTAATTGGTACTGTGACCACCACTGCAGACATGCTGCTGGACATGTGTAATCGGTACTGTGACCACCACTGCAGACATGCTGCTGGACATGTGTAATTGGTACTGTGACCACCACTGCAGATATGCTGTTAAACATAGCAGACCCAGAACTTAGCAGCCGTTACCTAGAGCCGTTTGTTCTTTTGCCCTCTAATCTACATCTTGCCTCCATCACTGACCCAAGCAGAATGTCCCCGTGTCTGCCATGCTCTAAATCATATTGCTAGGCTCCTACTCATTCTGAGAATCCTGAGAAAACAAAGGTCCTCTTGTAGTAGGGCTTACAGAGTTAGTTGGAGGGCTGGGGTAGTGTGAGACCAGGTTCTGGATCTCTGGAACTGAGAATACATCTTAGGTTGGAGAGAGTCTCTGTGGGTCAGGAACGTGGGCAAGGCCTAGTTGGGTCCTTTGCTTCAGGCCCCTCACAAGGCAGCAGTTGAAGCTTCAGCTGGGTGGAGACCTGTGTCTAAGCTCACTCACTTGGTGGTTGGCTCTGTCTGATAGACTGAGGTCCTTAGTTCCTTCTTGATGGATGGCCAAAGGCTGCTCTCAGTTCCTTGCCATGTGGCCTTCTCCGTCCTGCTTCATCAGAGCGTGTACATGAGAAGAGCCCAAGAGCACTCGCAAGGAAGGAGCACTAGCAAATGGAAATCATAGATCTGCAACAAAATCACAGAGGTGACATCCGTTTTGCAGTTTTGTTGGAGGAAAATTACTTGATCCACCCCACACTCGAGGCATAGATAACAGGGGTTGAGAGTACCTGGAAGGAGGACTATCTTAGAAATCTGCTTAACACAGGATTGTCAAATAATATATAAGAGCCTAAAAGAGCCCTGAAACCCAAAAGTTAAGAGACCTGCTTATCTGGATGTATATTCAGCTGGTAGAATATGAAGGGAGGTGATCCCTTCCTTGAGAAGTTTTTCTCCAGGGCAAGGTGGTGGGTGGGCCATGGAAGCCCATGCACAGAGGGTGACAAGAGAGGCTCCCCCTTTTCTAGAGGCAAGGATCTGTATATTACATAGCTGTCTTCTAGCAACATCTTTCAGAAAATAACACAAACATGACAGGAAAAATAGTGAATGTTAGAAAAACTAAAGTTTCTGGAGCTTATCATTGTCATGAGATTTCGAAGCACAATTTTATGATAGTAGTGGGATGTTAGAACACCTGGTTGACAGAGGAGGACAAAGAGTATCTAAGTGATGTTTGCATTACTTGTAGGGTACAAGCCAAAAAGTTTGGTTTCCTGTCCAGCTTCCCAGAAGTTTCCACTGCCAGTTTTGCCACTGTCTGCTTGTTTGATCTTAATTTCTTTGGGCTAAAATTTCTTCATCTGCAGAATACAGCCATGGATTGAGCGATGAAGACAGTTCTATACAGCTTCAAAGATCTTTTAGAGAGCTTGAGTTCAGATGGGAAGGAAATAAAAAGGTAAACCTATGTTAAGGATAATTTAAGGCAAATTTTTAGAAATGTATATGAAATTTCTTAATGACTTCCCTGTCATCTCTCCTTTATCTTTTCTTATTATCTGGTTTTCCTCTCCTGTAGAACCCACTATAGAATAAAGGCAGTGAGGTTATTAACTTTACAGTCTTTATTAAGTATCCTGTATTATGAAATACACTTATCAGAACTCAGTCAAAGGTCACTGTGTCCAAATTTTCTTTAGCTTTAATGCCTGAAGTTGAGAGAGAAGTTAGGCCTTGGAAGAGAAGAGTAGGAGCACATTCTTGCAAAGCAGAAACAATACAGGCTTTTTCTTTTCTTTTGAAGATGATTGTGTAAGTTACCTTATAGGAAACTCTAGAACCCAACTGTAAAAGTGAAGGAATTTTGAGTGATAGTTTTTAGAATAGTTGGTAAAATGTTTCAGATAACAAATTTTAGTAGGCCATTATATGACTCAAATAATTTCAAATTCAAAATATGACACATTTTTCTAAGAAGCTGTGATAAGATTTTATTATAAAATTTTCTATATCAGCTATTCTGTCTGAACAAGAAGCTATTTTTAATACCTTTTCCTTTCTAAAAAGTCCAGACAAAATAATACTTTAAAAATTTTTTGCCAACAAATATAAAAATATAAGCAAAGTGAGCTGGGTGCTGTGGCACAAGCTTATAATCCCAGTGGCTCTGGTGGCTGAAGCAGAAGCAGGAGGATCGCAAGTTCAAGGCCAGCTTCAGCAACTTAGCAAGACACTGTCTCAAAAAATGGAGTTGGGGAGGTGAGCAGGGGTTTATTAAACACCCCTGGATTCAATCCCTAGTACCAAAAAACAAAACAAAACACTCCTTTCTCCTTCACTTTAAAAAGGTTAAATTTGGATATAACTTAAAAAAAGAAAAATGTATCTATTTGATGGAAGGAGTAATACTGTTTTTAAGAAATTGACAAAATAAAACAATATGCTAGCCTGGTCACTTTGTCTTACTGAGCACTTTCCCAGTCCTCACCGCCGTCTATGACATAGGTATTTTTGTACTACTGTTTTTACACATGAGGAAACAGGTTTGGAGAGCTGAAATAACTCATCTGAGATGACCCCGATATAGGTGGTGTAGAGCTGGGGCACAGACCTTGAGCTCCCAGCTTCCTTGCCTATGCCTCCCCACTGAGAATTGGTTAGAATTTTTTTTTTTTTTTTTGTGGACTAATAGAAATGAAGCATTACTGTATTTTTAAAAATTGATTTATATGTCTAGTTGCCATGAAACTATTAGTAGGTTGAAAACTAAATAATGGTGCTTTAAAGTTTAATGCTAAATGTAATTTTGTGAGGTTATACGTGTTGGTTAAGTTTTATGACCCAGATTTTAAAGATTTTTTTTCATAAAGGGCCCTTACAAAATAGTGCATATATTTTAATCTTTACCCCGATTTTATTTTTCCTTCAACTGTTCCTTCTTTCAAAATTTCTTCTTATTTTTATTGTTGCAAATTTCTGAAAACACCACATCCCTACTCGAGTTTCCATTTTGAGTGTTATAGTGCTTATTAGCTTCTGTCTTAACTGGAATATGGAATTGTTTATAGATTCTTTTATTCTGTTGATAATGTAATGATCTGGTATATGTCATTCTATATAACTAACTTTGGGGTAGGAATTCTGTTGTTGGTCAGTAACCTAAGTAAAGCATATCTTTTTGACTTACAGGAAAAGGAAAGGAAACACAGAAACATAGCTTGGCTTTTATATATACCTTCCTATGTACCTTTGAAAAGGTGTACTTTAAAAAATTAGCTTAGCCAGGTGCAGCGGTGCATGCCTGGAACCCCAGTGGCTCAGGAGGCTGAGGCAGGAGGATCAGGAGTTGAAAGCCATCCTCAGCAGTGGTGAGGCACTAAGCAACTCAGTGAGACCCTGTCTCTAAATAAAATACAAAAAATAGGGCTGGGGATGTGGCTCAGTGGTTGAGTGCCCCTGAGTTCAATCCCTAGTACACCAAAAAAGAAAAAGAAAGAAAGAAAAGTTGGCTTAAACAAAAAAATGCAAGTAAAATGCCATTTAGTTTTGAATGTTGTTTAAATTTTGCTGTCTGTAATTTTTTTAGGGTTACATGTGGAGGGAAGTCAGCCATGGACACTACTCAGTTTCTGATTGGGAGGGAGGGAAAGTATCAACTGCTGGTGATAGGGTGATGTGTGGATTGTGAAGAGGTAGTTACCAGTTACTATTTTCCTTTACACTGTAAAAACAGCTTTACTCCTTTTAGTTGGTTGTCAGATTTTGGAATGGTTTAGTTATGAGAATAATGTGTGCATATTTTGAATTTAAGAAACACTGGGAAATTGTTATTTTTTGGATGTGCAGTGCTCTTTAAGAACTTGGTAAGTAGTGTGTTTTTTAAGTTGTTTAGCTATAGCATAGTTATAAATGACAGATAAGATGTTAAGTTTGTAGATCAACTCAAAAGATGAATTTGTTTTTCTTGGTGCTTTTCAAGAAAGCATAAATCAGTCATCAAAGGCTACAGTGACTGGTTAATTCATTTATTTGACATTTATGGTCTAAAATCCATCAGGTGCCATGTTACACTGATTTATAAACATTACTTCACTTATTTTTAATAGTTCCCTGAACTATAATCAGAAAGCTTCAATCCTGGAAGGACTCAGTTCAGTTGAGGGGAGGGACGAGGGGACAGCTAAGTCCACTTAAAGTCACAGTAGCCTGTGAACAAATGGTTGAAGGGTGTAGACCCAGTGTGCCTGGAAGAGGCTCACTCAGCCCAGGTGACTAGCAAGGGAGGAAGAGCCAGGGAAGAGTTTTGAGGAAGATAGAAGTTAGGTTGGGATCAGAGCCTTGGGAGCATCAGTAAAATGAATCCACATATATAAACTAGGTTTTTTTGTTGGGATTCTAAAAGCAAAATCAATACTTTATTGTAGTAGCTTCAGAATTGTTTTCCTCAAGATAAGTAAGGATTTAAAAATGGTACAACATTTTCATATAATAGTGAATTGTTTTGTGTGTTGTGTGTGAGAGAGAGATGTATTATATGAGTAGATCATGGGTTATTAGTCTTAAACCTGAATCCATTTATACTATAATAAATAACACCTAATATTTATCAAATTCATGTATTTATTTTCTTGAGAAAAAATATACTGAGAAATATACTTAACCACTAAGTTTGGAGAGGCATTTTCAAAATATTAATGGGGAAGTTTTATTTTCTTTTATGATTTCTATATTGAGTTCTAGGGAAAATGGCCTTTTTCCATTCAAGGGTTGTACTTGAAACCTCCTCTGGGACAGATCTGAGCTGGTTGGACTGGCTATAGGTATGTTAATCTACTTTGCAAAACCCTCTGTGCTGGGTTTTGTAAAGTGGGTTAAAACACTCGTTTTTTCATCACCGAATAGATGGTATAGCAGCATCACAGTGGATAATGTGATAAGACAGTTCAGTTCTCTGTTTCCTGTTTGCTCTAAATGTCTTGATTATTTAAATCAGTGTATTTCTTTTTTGAGGTTTGGCAGTTTTCTCCATGTTTTAAAATGTGTTTTCTTACCTCTTATAAAAGAATCTCTCTAGAAGTTTCTACAAATGAAGGTCAGCCTATTTGCTATTAAGATTATCTGAATAGATTTCTGTAGATAGTATGTTTTAGAACCCAAAACTCAAGGTTTTTTGTGTTACGTCTTTGCAAAAGAGAAGCACAGTCTCTCTGCAGTCTATCTGTAGAATATGCCTACAAAACAGCAGTCAAGAGTAACAGACATGTTTGAAGAATTCAAGCACATTTTCCAAAGCCCTATCCAAAAGCTTGTTCTTACGCAGTTGTTCATATTGAAGTCCATTCAGGAGTCACTAATAGCAAGGTTTTGTAGGGGGACTTAAGACTCCAATTCTGTCTTTAATGTTAATTTTTTCTTACTGAAAATGAGCCCCATGTTATACTCCATTGCTGATAATATGAAAATACAAACCAAATTACTATGTTCTGAATAATTATGCAGTTGTTGCAGCTTTTATTATAGTTTTTTTTTTACTTTGTTGTTAACTTCACACTAAAGAATGTTCATAACTGAGCCACAAGTGGCAAAATAAATCAAAGTAGTTCTGATTATTAAAAATACTTTTAAATTTCTTTAATCATGATGTTCAGTGTGATAGTTTCTTGCTTGTAGCTGAATCAGATTGACATGTATAACTGGTCTGTGACTTCTGATCTCCTGTGTGATGACAGGAGGAAAAGCATGCATCCCTCTAGGATGGAGGGTCTGGTTCCTGTGCCCAGGACATGCTGGCTGGCATTTTGCGAGGGGCTTTGGGTATTGACTGATTTATGTGTACATCTAACTAAGTTTACATAATTTAATTGGGCCTTCAGGTTTTTAAAAAATATCTTGTTTTATTGCACCACGGTGTTCATTACAATGCGTATTTTAAAATCTGGTGACCCAAAGAGCACTTTATGATGAATTTCCTAATGAAATGCTTATGAAACTTGGACAAACTTGATTATCAAGGGACAGGTTCACTTAGGAGAACAAGAGTTTTATTTCAAAGCAAAGCCTACAGTATTATGTTTAATGGTTTGAATTACTATGTTTTTATTTCTCATCAGCCCAAGAATTTATACTTGAGGGTTAGGAACAGAAACAAAACTTCTAGCCTCTGTGGATTCTATAATGATTTACTAAACAATTCTTTTGTCGAACAAGTTGCCATTTTTCCCACTATCCTTTTTCATTCTCTTATTTCTCTAGTTTTATTTTTTTTCACCGTGAAATTTGGTAAAGTTAGTAAAGTTTTTTTTTTTCTTATTTTTGGAGACTTACAAAATTGCTCAAACTCACAACCCTCCAACCTCAGAATCCCAAGTAACTGGGATTACAGGGATCTGCTACTACTCTTGGCAAGAATTTTTTATTTTAAAGAAATAGAATTCATCTTAGGCTTTTTTTGGTTGTTGTTTTTTGTTTTGTTTTCCCTCTTTTTTTTAACTTGGTATCAGGTTGCCACTCACTGGGTTGGCTGAGGGAAAGTTTTTGTCTTTACTATGATTAGCCAACTAACCTACCTTCCCTGTTCCCTCCCTCCCTCTTTGCTTTTCTGATGCAAAAAAGGCAACTTCAGGAGCATTCAGGCTCTAGCTGCATGTAAGAATTTTTATCAGTTTAGTTTTTTCTTTTTCCATATTTTTCATTGGTCTGTTACAGTTGCACCTAATGGTGGGATTCATTGTTATATTTTAGGACATGCACACAATGGGATTATTTGGCCAATATCTTTCCCCAGTATTTCCCCTTTCCCTTCCCTTCTTCCTCCCCTGCGTCTCTTTCCTCTACTCTACTGATCTCCCTTGTATTTTAATGAGACCCTCCTCCTCTTTCTTTTCCTTTTTCCTTTCTTCCTTCCACATAGGAGAGAGAACTTAGGACCCCTGACCTTGTGTGTTTGGCTTATTTCGCTTAACAGTGTCCTCAAATTCCATCCATTTTCTTGCAGATGAATAATGTCATTCTTTAAGGCTGAGTAAAACTTAATTATGTGTATCTACATTTCTTTATCCACTCATCCATTGATAGACAATTGGTGTGGTTCCATAGTTGGGCTGCAGTCACTTGTGCTGCTTAGAACCTGGGTAGGCAGTATCACTGGAGTGTGCCTGACTTTAATTCTTCAGGGTACATAGGAGCAGTGGTGCAGCTGCTCGTCATAGGGTGGTTCTGTGCTTAGTCTTTGAGGAACCTTCACACTGACTTGCACAGTGGTTGTACCAACTTACAGTCCCACAACAGTGTAAAAGTTATTGTTTGTATTCTTGACAGTCTGATTTATCTGTTTAGTTTTATAAAAAAAATATTTAGTTGTTGATGGACCTTTATTTATTTATTTATATGTGGTGCTGAGGATTGAACCCAGTGCCTCACACATGCTAGGCAAGCTCTACCACTGAGCCTCAACCCCAGCCCTATCTGTTTAGTTTTGAAATAGAATGCAGAATGGAACTTCTTCTGACTTGGTTAGGTCCTTGCACAAAACATTTCAGATTTATGTATCATATTGTGAAATCATTTGCTTCAGTGACACTTTTTATTTTTTAAAACCTGTTCACACATTATTCAGTTTTTGAAGAGTCTTTTGATCATGCTCTTTCAAACCAGGAAAATGCCTTAGTATTGTTTTTAAAAATTTAATCGGGATAGTAATCTGACTTAAAGGTTTTGATGGAATACAAGTGAAGCGTTCGGCAACCTCATTCTGGGAGATGTATGTTTGTTTGAGTGTTGTGCCAGTGTGCTTGAGCTGCAGTGTTCGTTTCTCAGCTTCCTGAGGGCAGCCACTGTGCCTCTGGTTTCACTTTACTTGTCCAACAGAACTAGTGTCTGACTCTGAAGATGGGCAGAAAATGCTTAAATTGAATTTTGGTGTCAGAAAAATGGTGTTTCTTTGTGTATTGCCCAACTTTGATTCATGCTATAATTGTGTTTCTCATGTATCTTGATTCTTGGCATGTGGCATATGAAGAAGGCAATATTTGTTTTATTATGCCTTGGTAAAAAGCAGCCAGATCCTTAACCATTGAAGAACTTGAAGTTAAAATCAGGAGCATTATCATCCCTGGCTTCAGCAAATTAACCTACGGATAATGTACAGCTTTTGGTTATCAGAGAAGATGTGATTCAGGTAATTTTTTTTTTAAATCTGTCTCCTCCGCTACTCTTCACCTAATGAATAATTTTAAAAAATTAACTGGGATGCCCATGGTTCATTTTCTTTTCTTGGGTGATTTTTTTATGACTATAATTCATAATAATATGAATCTTTAAGCAGATTATGATTGGTTAGCATTTTTACCTAGAAAATGAAGTTAGGTAACTTGAATCACCCTGAAGCTTTTTTACATAGTGTGCAGGTCTGGTTTTTCATCTAGGAGATTCTGGTTTGGTAGGTTTGATATTCTGTGAGCCCAGGCATCTGTATTTTTATAGAAGTTTTAAAATTATTTTGATTCATGCTTGCTTCTGAGAACCACAGGAATAGGGCAAATCTGTGAATAGAAAAATGCTATGAGAGATCATAGTAAGTCCTTCCTTATTCATGGCCAACTTCAGTCTGAAAATATTAAGTAGAAAATTACAGAAATATTCATTAAAATTGCATGTTAATCTGAGTAGCAGAATGGAATCTTGTGTCATCTTGTTGCATCCTGCTTAGGGTGTGAATCATCCTTTGCCCAATATGTCCACTCTGTATATACTACCCTTACCTTGGTTACTTAGTAGTCATGGACTGTCTGGTATCAGTGTGCTTGTATTCAGTACTTATTTGTCTTAATAATGGCCCCAAAGAGTAAGAATGGTGATTCTGTCAGTTTGCTAATGCCATAGAGAAGCAGCAAAATGTTTCAAATGAAAAAGTAAAATTTATTGATTTAAGGAAAGAAAAATTGTTTTCTGAGATTGCTAAGATCTACAATAACATAAGACATTTTGAGAAATCACATTAGCATAAATTTTACTACACTGTATTATGGTGGGGGGATGACCAGAATCTCATTAAGGGGTTCTTCTTCCTGCCCAGGATAAGCCAAGCTACCCTGAAACTTAGAATCTCAAGTAATTAATAAATAACAAAGCACAAATACTCAGAAATATGTTTACAAAAAGTGAAGCCCCTGATAGATCTAGTCCATTGGGTTCTGGAACTAGACAAAGGGAAAATGGCTCAGGTGGTTTATTTAAGGGGCTACATCAAAGGCAAGGATAAGGTTTCAAGGGCGGAATCTTGCTTGATGTCTTGCAGTCAGCAGCTTGATTGACATCTTGGCAGTCATACCCATCTCAGGTGCTGTATGGGCCACGGCAGCGTGGGACAGAGATTCACATTGTCCCTGGGCAATTGACCAGTGGAAATATCCATTGGACATTTCTAGACACCAGATGTCTCTATCCACAAGGCTTCCACGTGCGGTGACCCACATGCAACCCATGGACGGCCCCTGACACTGTATTGTTATAATTGTTTTATTTTACTATTAGTTGTTTATCTCTGTGCCCGATTTTAAGTTAAACTTTACCACAGGTAGATATGTAGGGCAGATAATATAGTATGTATAGGATTTGGTTGGTACATCTACTCTTTCAGGCATCCTCTGGGCTCTTTGAACATATCTCCTGCCTATATGGGAGGCTACTGTGAAGGTACAAAAAGAATCCTTCTGGGAATCCAGGGAAGATTTCATAAGAGTAGAAACAGCTGAATCTCATTCTGTCAGATGTTTGAGTAGGGGGACCCCTTGAATCCAGAGATTATCACAAGTCAATTCCAGTCCAGAGAGTGATTTGAAGGAAAGAATGGAGATATGAAACTGCTTACTGAGTTTTGGAAATTATAGCTAATTGGCATGATTCAACTATAGGGTAAGGGCGGTTGGAAATAAAAGTTGTTTTTATGCTGCCAAAGGCAAGGAGACCTTAATGAACATGGAAGAGGGAGACTAATAGGAGACTTGAACTTGAAGAACATCTACTCTTATGATAGAAAGGTCACAGGTGACTGAATAGAGCATAAATTGTAAATGGTGCAAGGAGATTGGAGGCAGGGAGAGGGCTGGAAGTTGATCAGAATGATCCAGGCAGGAGTGAGGCAGAGGTTCTCTGCTCAAGGTAGAGTACTGGCCCACCCCGCCCGGCTGATCCCCAGCTCCGCCCCCGCCCCCCCCAAAAAACCAGAAAAACCCAAGAACAATAAACCAAAACAGAACCATTGTTTTCACCTGGGGCGTCACAGTTGGGGGAGAAGCAGAGCAGAAAAAACAAGCAAGGAGGGGGTCTTTTAGCACTGGAGACAGATTGCTTTTGAAGATGAGGAAGACAGTGATTTCTCACCCACATGAAGTGCATGGGAGATTTACCAAACATAAGATGAGGTTTCCAGGGGTCGATTAGGTTATAAAAGAAAATAATGGGGTCTGGGGATGCAGCTGGTAGGAACAGGTGCCCCAATGCAATGGTGGCCTTTGGTGAGATATAGGGAGCCCGTCATGCTTTTGCCGCAGGGTTGCTCCCTTTAGGTCTTGCCTACTACTGGTCCCAGGTCACCTATTGGTTCTGGTGGTCACAGCCGGTCATTGTGTGCTGTGGGATGAAGCATCCACATTGTAATTAAGCCTTGGGGTCATGAAAGGCAGGAGTGGTGCAGTCACCTGGCCACCACTCGAGGGGAAGCTGGAGGATAAAGTCAAAATAAGGAGAAACAGGCCGAGAGTTGTGTGCACCTATGGCTCTGAGGACACCTTCACTGTATGACATGTGCTCTGCTTGACTTCCAGTTACGACTTTCGCCTAGTTTGCATTGGGGTTTTCTGTCCTTTGAAATAAATTGATAGGTTTCTAACTGATATAGAAATGAAGATTGTTGTTTGAAAGAGGAGAATAGATGGTGGACACAACATAAATCTTTACATGAATAATTTGTGGGGATATTCACACCAAATAACCTTGAGCTCCATGCTCAAGGTTGGGTGAACCTGCCGTAAGCATGCATCTGCCAGTGACAGCTGAGACTAGAATCTGGATCTCACATTTCAGCTCAGTGATGTTGTACCATGTGTCTCACTTAGGCCAACAGAAAGTTGAGAAATGATGGTCTTTGGACAAACTAAGTGCCTGTGTATTCAAGGATTTGTTGTTTTTATATTTGTGAAACTCTTAGGGACATAGCAGCACAATGACTTTGTAGCTCTGAAGAGGCCAAGTGAATTTCTTTAGTACGTTAGGGTCTGGGTGGTTATAGCTATACAGATCTTTGTTTTGAGGCAGTCATAATTCTGAGTTGCTTTAGGGAGAGACACACTTATTATAAAGCAGTGAAATCCTGCCTGAGTGTGGCAGTCCGTCTGCATTTTCTGGATGTGCTTTTGGAAAATGTTTCCCTAGGACCTTTAATTTTGTTCCTAAATTTATAACAGAGCCACTTCTCAATGCTGTCTGTTGTTCAGGGTACTTCTGGTGATAAACTTGTTATTGAGTTGTATGGGGAAGCTGAAGACTGCATCCTGCAGGGGATCATTTATTGATTTGTACAAGAATATGTATTGCTGAGGAATTGTGTCTTATTTGGGGCATCAAATGGTCTTTCACTTTAAAATCTGACATTGACAGTACTTTTTCTTTGATTTAAACAGGGTAGCAAATGTTTCTGTAAGCATGAAAAAAGTTAAAGACAACTTCTTAAGGTATTGGCTCTATTTTATTTGCTTTATGAAAAATAAAAAAGGCTATAGTAACATTATATCTATGAGCATGATTAGGCATTTGGCCTGAGCTAGTTATTATAATTTTTTCTCCTTAGAAAAATCTTTTGAGCCCTAAAATTAATTTTCAGTTGAAAATGTTGGAAATATTCAAGGCTTAGAATATACAGTAGCTTCAGATCTGAAGACATTCTCTGAGAAGTGAAATAAAAGGTGTTTTTGGTTTTTGGCATTACAGGTGTTGTTGCACTACTGTGCAAGGCCCCCAACAGGGATGTCATGTAGAACAGAAGAGAAAACAGATATCCATACATTTTTAATTAATAGAATTCAAGATGCAATAGAAATTGAGTAAGAAATTTTGTGATAAAGTCTACTAATGACAAGGGTAGGATTATTTTGGAGGGATAACATTTCTCTTAATTGGTGTCTGATGTTGTTCTCCGTCATCGAGTCTGTTGCGAATGTTCTTCTGTAAGAACTGCTCTTATTTGTGGACTCCACGCACCAAGTTTTGCCCACCTTGTCATTTTTGTTGCTGCCCAGTTGATACCTGAGGGGCTGTTGATACCTGAGGACCTGTCCTTATTCTAGGTGCTGGGGCAACAGTGACACAACGCAAACTCCTGTTCTTGTTGGCTAGTGTCAAGTACCAAGTAGATAGTGAAGTATGGAAGTGGCTCGAGGGATGTAGAGTGCTGGAGGATTGCAGTTTTAGTTTGATGATCATTTGGTTGGCTACAGGGAAGGCCTCAACTAAGGAGCACCCTCTTGGAGGATGTTCTCCTTCCTCCATACCCTGAGGGTGACCACCCTCCTTCATATATGTGTAATATGTCTCTAACTATGTTTTATAAACATTTCATGTATAGTAGGATAACGTTATATATTTTGTGAAGCTTTTTATATTCAACATAATATGTCAAATTCATATTAATATGACTCGTATTAATTGTTGTGATTTTTTTGGCACTGGGGATTGAACCCAGGGGTGCAGTGTCACTGAGCTCCTTCCCCATCCCTGTTGGTTCTGTTTTGAGACAGGTTCTCTCTCTCAGTTGCCCAGGCTGGCCTTGTCAGTCCTTCTGCCTCAGAGTAGCGGGGATTACAGAGGAGAAAGTGCTTGACTTCACTTTGCATTCCATTGCAAAGCTGTCCTAGAATTGAGGGCTGCCACCCTGGTGGGAAGAGGAGCAAAGGACACTGCCAATGGCATGAGCACCAGAAGGCGGCAGTCACAGCCAGTCAGCGGTCTTCCACAATTCATTCTCACTGTGAAGTGTTTTACTGGTTGATGTATTCTTCTGTTTGTGGCCCTTTTGACTGTTGCGGTTGTTGGCACTCAAACAGTGCTGCAGTGGGTAGCCTTGTGTTGCCTGTGCACATGTGCAGGAGTTTCATTGAGGAGTGTGCGCGCAAAGTGTATGTACATGTGTACAGACCTAGAAGTGGAGTCACTGTGTGGTGGGTGTATACACCTTCAACTTTCCTAGATGCCTATTGGGTCAGGTTACGTTCTTAGCACCAGTGTGGTTCTTTGCTCCACAGTTTTGTCAAGGTATTTTTAATTTTGCCAGTCCCAGAGGACGTGAATTGGTGTCTCATAGGGGGTTTTTAGCTGTATTTTCTTTATTATTAAATAGACTAAGCAACTCTTCATGTGCTTTTCGGTTTTTGTGGGCTTTTTTGTTTGTTTATTTTTCATTTGGTGTGATTTCGGGGACCCCCGTTTGCCCTTTTGTATGCTTGGCCTTGATCACCCCCATGCACATTACCACCCCTCTCCTCCTTTATGTACTTTTTGAATTGCCAGTTAGTACATTTTGCCCTTTATTATTGGATTGTTTTATCTCATTGATTTGTAGGAATGCTTTGGATTCCAATATTTCCTTGGTTACATGTGTTCTAAAAATTTCCCCAAGTCTGTGGTTTGCCTTTGTTTTCAAATAGACTCTTAATGGAAAAAGTTTTTGATTTTAATACTGTTGGATGTACCATCCTTTCTTTTATGATTGGTGTGTCTTACTGAAGAAATTGTTGTGTTCCCCATGTTCCAAGTTTTCTTACGTTTTAAGTTTTAAATTTTACTTTTTTTGCACTGTGATTATTAATTGATGGTTATTAATCTACTTGGAATTGAGTTTGTGTAGGGTGTTAGGTGGGGAACTAAAAAAGGTGTAAGTATTTCAGTTTTCTCAGCATGATTTGTCAAGGTTCCCCCCTTTCCTCAGCCTTCCTGCAGTGCCAGTTTCGTCATATATTGAGTTCCCATGCACACATGTGTTGTACTTTCTTTTAATGGTAATTTCATATGTCTAGCAATAGATCCAATTTTCCCTTTTGAAGCTGGCACCTTTTTTTACTGTTGTGTTACTGCCTGAGTAGTCCTGACTAAATTAGTGCCCTTAATTACTTTGGATAATAATCATAGGAAGCAGTCTTTTGGTTGCCCACTGTTTGCTAGATCAATATACTTGGTGTTTTAATACACAAATTCATTTGATTTTCACCATAGTACTGAGTTAGCTGTTTGATTCTCCGTTTAGCCACATTCCCAGCTAAACTGGGGTAGTGAACGGAGAATCAAACAGCTAACTCAGTACTCAGTTTAGCTAAACTGGGGTAGTGAACCCAGGCTGGCTGCTCTAGGCTCTCCACTGCTTCTCATTTGATGAGTTTAAAAGACTTCTCTGACTTGAAGCATTTGAGCAGGAGTGAGAGCAGCCCCAGTCAGCCGTAACCTAGATTTGTCCAGTAGCTGATACTGTTAGACTAAGTTAGGCAGAGGCCATAGGGACTCTTCACAGCTCGTTTTTAGAATAATTTTATTGGGTTTTCTAATAGCCAAATTATGAGCCAGCCTGTGTCCATCACTGGATGAGTAGATAAAGAAAATGTGATGTATATACAACATGAAGTTTTATTCATCCATAAGAATGAAATTATGTAATTTTTAGGAAAATGGATAGAACTTTAGAGCATTATTAATGAGATAAACGAAACCCAGAAAGCCAAGGGTCGTATTTTTTCTCTCACGCAGGGGAGCTATAGAGAAAAGATTGGGGGAAGTGTTTTACTGCACGAATAGGCCGTGGTTGATGGGGGGTAGGGTCTCATGAAATCAGAAGGGAGATCAGTAGAGTAAAGGGAAGGAACGAGGAGAAGAAGGGGAGGGAAAGGAGAGGTTCTGGGGAGCCAAATTGTTATATCGTATGCACGTGCATAAATCTTACTGTTACTTGTAATTTTAAAGACAGGGAGAAGATTTTAGTAAGTTTTCTAAAATGGTCATCATGTCAGAGCATGTGAAGAAAATATGGGAAATGATTTTGTGTTTTGGAAAATGTTGTATTTTGGGGTTTATGGACTTTTCATGGGTGCACTAGAACCAGACTCCTATGTGCAGACAGTGGTAACAATGACCATGAACTTTATAAGTTGGGGATATGGTGCTTTGAGTGGTTTTGTTTTGTTTTTAAAGTAAGATATAGGAAGGGGTATGACTGTGGAGTTACCTGGGAGCACACTGGGCTTATCTTGCCTCCTTGTTCTCTGGCCCAGTCCTTCTAAGCATTCTCCCTTGAGGCTAGCCAGCTTTCCCTGCACTTGTTGTCTGTTCCAGCTTTTGAAATTCATACTCAACTTAGAATTTGGTTGTTTGATATAGCACTTTTATTATTTTTTCTGATTGCTTTGGAAATAAGTCTTTTGTTCCTAGGACAGGGATAGTATGGGGGTTGCTTTTTTAATGTGGTGTGGTTTGCTTGGGTTGGGTTGGGTTGTTTTGTTTCTGTTATTGTGATACTGGGGCTCGAACCCTGTGCTTTGTACATAATGGGCAGGTGCTGTACCACTGAGCTACACTGCCAACCTGGTATAATTTTTTTTAAATAACTAACATTTTTAAATATATATATATTTTAGTTTTAGGTGGACACAATATCTTTATTTTGTTTTTATGTGGTGCTGAGAATCGAACCCAGTGCCTCGCTCATGCTAGGCGAGCGTGCTACCACTTGAGCCACATCCCCAGCCCTGGGATAATTTTTTTAATACTTAACTTTTAATCATCTCTGCTGTTTCTTAGCTCATAGAATAGCCAATGAGAGTGCTGATGCTTGCTTAGTAAATGTCAACTTTTAATGTGGCTCAGTGAGGAAGACCAGGGTGATAATGGCAAATTTTTTTTTGACCTAAGATTTTTGACCGTATTATTCAAGTACATACTTTTTACAAAGAGCTGCAAGAAATAAAAGGTGAATCAGAAACAAGTTCTGCCTTCGAAGGGAATATGTTCTTAGAACAGTTTGTAACGGTTGTTTGCCCTTGTATGTACATGCCCCATCTTAGTTTTGCAAAAAGAGGGCGTTAGAGGTTGTTTGCAAGGTTATTGGGGAGATCAGATATATAAGGAAAGAGTCATTCAAGATTTAATGTGGTGAATTTCAAAGCCCCAGAGATTTGAGAGCACATTTTGTACTTGAGGTAAGCTGGGGAAAAGTTCTGAGAATGGTGGTAGCAACTGAGCTGGGCCCTAAGAGGGGAACGGTGGCTTTTGACAGGGGACTTCTGAGTGGAGGGTGGGATTGCATTTCAAAAGGAAGAAACAATCTGAAGCAAGGTCTGATAAAAGGAGAAAAACTGGCTATGATGGGAGCAAAGGTAGTTTCCATTTGGCTGGAATTTAGGCGAATACAAGTAAGTTGGGGCCAGTTTGTGTAGGGTCTTAAATATCAGGCTGAGGTGTTTGGACTTAATTCAGTGGACAGTGGGGAGCCGCTGAAGTTTTTTGAGTAATATAATCTGAGCCATGCTTTTGGAAGGTTGATCTGGTATCATGTCAGTAATGAAGTAACAAAAAAATGAAAGTATTTTCCATTGTTGGATTACTTTTGCTTTCTGTGTAAGCAGCTAAAATAATGTGAACTTAATTTAGTTATCAAATAACACTAAGAATCTTCACTAATGAGTATGTATGAAAAAATCATTTATGTTTTCATATCCAACTAGTCTGAAAATTAGTTGAGGCTTTATTCACCTGTTGGTTCTAGTTCTAATTTTTGCATTCATACTCTTCTTGTGAATTATACACCACAGATAATCTTCCAAAAATATGGTTTCTTCTGAATGTTGTATTGTACTGCTGGAAAAGCCTTAAATACTGTTCTTTTTGACTGCTAAATAAAATCCAGGTATTATAACCCAGCAAAGGAGGCCCCTCCGTGTTCGTTTCTCCTGCTCACACAGATTGTTAGTAAGATTGCTTGTGATTTTCCACTTCTCTGTCTCATGTACTTTATAGCTCTTGTGACCATCACAGATGCAGAGAGGGGAAAAACATTGTGTGACAAGAGCAGATTCTGGCAGAGCAAGTACAAAAGTTCTGTCATTGTTCAAGTATCTTTTGTACTTGCTGTGTACCAGGTATTGTGCCAGATCAGGGGGATACGTAGGGCCTACAGTCTAAAGAGAGAAACATTATCAAGGAATAGTGCTTTGGAGCCCTTTGAGAGAGTATAATGGGGGAAGGAGTGAAGCTCATTTGGAATGGCTTGTCAGGAGGGTCTTGTGGAGGAAGTGAATTTTAAACTCAGAATTGAGATTCAAGATCATGCTGGCAAGGCAAAGAGCAGAGAGAACAATGTTTTTCCAGGCCCCTCAGGGGGAAGAGAATTCGGGAGTATTTGATGACCTGGAAGATCATTGTGGCCAGAATGTATTTTGATTACTGGGGAGTAAAATGAAGCTAGAAGAGTAAGAGGTCAGATCATAATAACCTTTAGACCATATTGGATTTTGCATTTTACATAAAGTACACTGGGGAAAAAAAATGGCATTGGAGGGCTTTTGAATTGAAGATCGACACAATCCAACATAAATCATAGACTGACAGTCTAACCACTTACCGTCATCTCCGCTATGCCTTCCTGAGTCTAAATCTATGAGTTAACTAGTCCCTGCTTCCACCCTTGCAGCCCTGCAGCCTATTCTCAACATAGCTCTGTTTTATTTGAAAATGTTTGAGCATGGCTTCCTTCTCTTTCTGATCTTCTATGGATTTCCCATTTCATTCAGAGTAAAAGTCAGAAGTATGCTCTCCCCTCAGGCACTTGTTTATGTTTTACCTGGGATGGTTTTTCTGTAAATATACATGTGTTTCACTTCTAACCTCCTTCTGGTCTTTATACAACTGGGGAATCCATCCCTGGCTGCTGTTTAACACCACACCCCACCTCTACCTATCTTTTCCTACTTCCTTTTTCACCAAAATGCTTACTGCCCTCTGCTGTAACACTTGATTCTAGAACATAAGTTTCACTAAGTAAAGGATTTTGTCAGAGTTGCGTGTGTTCATGTAGCGTGCTGCATATTACAGGCAGTCAGTAAATATTAGTTGAGTGAATTACTGTACTAATAGAGTATGGCTTGGCAGTCTAGAATGTAAGCTGGGAGACAAAAGGTTCTGGATCTAGAGGAAAGATGATGGTGGAGGATTCAAGGTGTATATTGGAGATGGATTCAACAGGATCGTTCATAATAACAACTCAGGTTTTTGCACAGATTCAGTGTTTCTTACACTAAATTGCTGGGAAACATCAGTGTTAGCTAGTAATTAGTCATCATTTGGTTTGTGTCTATTGGATGTTGCTGTGTTCTCTGATGGCTCCAGAGCATGGTGAAGGCTAATAAGAAGTTGATACTATTTTAACTATTTAAAATATTCAGATCTTAATCTTTATTTATTTTTTAAAATGTGGTGCTGGGGATCAAACTCAGGGCCTCATGTATGCTAGACAAGAGCTCTCCCACCCTTGTACACTTTTAAAGTGGAGCATAGTATGTAGTTGTAAAATGTGTGTGATGGTTAATTTAAGCACCCTAGGGTTGTGGGTCTCAACTGGGCATGAACTTGCCTATCCCACCCCTTTGCTCCCCAGGGAACATTTGGCAAAATCTGGAGACATTTTTTGTTGTCACAAATTGTATATTGATGCTAGTGACACCTGGTGATTAGATGCTTAATACCCTAAGTGTACAAGTTAGCCCTCCTCCCTTCCCCCAACAGAATCATCTGATCCAAAATGTCAGTAGTGCTGAGTCGAGAAACCATGTTTTAGGAATTAAATTCTGGCTTCATCTTAGGTCAGTGCTAAATCATGATGCTGCAATCCATAGACTTGCACGGTGTCTAGATAACAAGAAATTATATGCCTGGTCTTCCTTAACTTTTACAAACATACCATAACTGATCCACTGGTGTGTACATGCACATAAATCCACTTGAAAGCTCTACTTTCAGAATGTGGGAAGGTGTTCATTCATAGGGTCTGGCTGTCTTGACAGTTGTCTTTGGGTCTCGCAGCACATTTTCTGTCTCTTCTTTGTGCAACACTGTCTGCTGAGGGTGGATTTTTGTTCTCTGAAAGCATTGTGATGAGTAAGTGATTGGGAAATAATTCCAGGATGAAATTGAAATATGACTGCCAAATAATACTTGGTTGTAAAGGTAGTTTAAAATTATTACTTCCTTTACAAAGTGTTTTTTTTTTTCAGTACATATTGAGAATAAGTGTCATTCTCGGTTTCAAAGAAAATTTATGTAGATGCTCTATAATGATTTATCAGATGTCACTGTTTAAAAAAGATTGCTGTTGTCTTGGGTCTGGGGAAACACTCTTGCATCATTATTAGGAAGTTAGATGGCACAACTTTTGAAGAACATTTATATATTAAATTTTAAATATTTTCCCCTCTCACTTAGGAATTCTTCCCCTAGCTATTTGTTGACAGAAACATTTACACCAGAAAGAAAAGATACACCTACAGTGCTCTTTCTAGAAGCTTTGTTTATAAAGCGGAAAAAGTAGAAATAATTCAGTACCTCCAAGAGCACTTTGGTTACAAGCAATGCTGTGTACTCCCCCAAATTGAAATGTTTGTATACTGATAGAAAAGAAAAGAAAATATATTAAATGGGTGAAAATGAAGTTCCAAGAAGAAAAAGGGCCACAAAAGCTAATATGCATATTATAAAACACAAAATCACACATGTAAAACATGCGTAAAAGAGAGACCTGGAGAAATGCCAAGTCAGTGGAGTAGGGCAAATGTCCATATTTCACACTTGGTTGATTGTTTTATGATGAGTGTGTGTTTAAAGCCATGGGTCAGTCACTTACTTTACAGCCAAATGTTTGAAAAAAATTGTTTTGAAACAGCCTTTTGTATTAATACATAACAGCTAATAATAACTTTTCCGTGGATCTTTTATTTATATGCTTGAATACTTAAAGTTGGCCTGAGATTCCTAGGGCTTTGTCTTCCATCAGAAGTTATTTGATTTTTTTTTTTTTTTTTTGAATTCTTGACTTCAAAGTCCTTACAGTTTAATTAATTTGTCTTAAATCTTGGGCTTTGAAATGTATTGTAGCATGCATGCCTGTATTCATCCTGCAGGTGGCGCAGGTGGTTTCACGGTGTTTCTTCTGTCTCTTGATCACTTGTTAAAATTCCCCTAAGCTAGGAAATCATTTATTTACTGGTTCTGTAGTAGAATGCTTATCATTCATGTAGCTGTTGAAAAGTAAAACTGTTTTATTACTAATATTTCAAAAGCACACTAGCAGAAAAAATACATCAAGTTCTCAGTACATAATAATGTTTTTATATTTGTTATCATCTCTGGGAAAACTTAATCTATTTTAACACTGAATTATACTTTCCAACTCCTTTAAAATTCCAAAACTTCATCAAAACTGGCAGTAGAACTGATTTTTTTTCCATTGGATTCTGTTTGAAGTGCTTCCTTTTCCCTTCTCTTTGTGTGTCTGACTTCCCCCTTCTCCCTTCCTTTCTCTCAGTCCGTCAAGTTCAAGAGCAGCTCAGATGCCATGAATTAAGTGAAGCACAAAAGGGGAAAAGGAGACCCTTTTGAAGAACAAAGGCCTCCCATTGGGCTGCCGTGTTCTTTTTTGACCAAAAGCGCACCCTGCGTGGTTTCCATTGTTGTCCACATGCCCTGCACATAAGGTAAATACAGCAGATCCTCATTACCTCACGTTTTCCTCCTCTTCCTCCAGTGCCACACACATCCAGTGAAGCTCTAGGTCTTTGATGTTTTTAGGCATTCTTATACAGTTGCTTTAACTCCTGTAAAAAAACAACAGGGTAGATATGGAAGTGGAGAGCAGCGCATACTAAGTTAAATCCTCCAAGGAGGGAAATTAGCTGTTAGAGAAACTGTAACCCAAGAATGCAAGGCAGGTGGAAGAAGCTGGAGACTCTGCTGCTGTGATTATGCTCTGTGCCTTTTTTTTTTTTTAACCCCCTCTCTTTGTAGTTGTAGATGGATAGCATGCCTTTATTTTATTTATTTTTATGTGGTACTAAGGATCGAACCCAGTGCCTCACACATGCTAGGCAAGTGCTCCACCACTGAGCCACAACCCCAGGCCAGAAAGAGCTTCTTACTTCCCATAAATGTGGAGTAGCTGATGACTGGAGGTTTAGACTGTGATTTTGCTTATTTTTATTCTTTCAATCAATAAGTGGCTTGTAATAGGTTGGGAGTGGCAAAGAGATGGAAAGAGTAAGTAATAAGAGAAGAAACATTTTTAAAGTGTTATTTTAAAATCAAAAAGACTTTCAATATACTACAGAACAAGAGTTGAATTTCTGGCATCAGGTGTCTTTTTTTTTTAATCTAATATTGAACTAGTGGTGGGCAATACATGACTTAATATTCAATGACCATCTTGAATGCTTCCTGAGCCCTGATCTGCCCTTTTAGGATTATAGAGTTCTATAATGATATTCAGTGAGGGTTAAAAGAACAATCATTAAAGAATCAATGAGATAATTCCTTGCAGAAAGTGTAGTAGTAACAGTTTATTTTGAAAATTCCATATTCTTATTCTTCTTCCCTACGTGGCATTCAAATAAAAATATGTAGCACATTTGACTTTTTTTTTTTTTTTTGTAATTTTAAGGATTTCTTTTAACATTGAATGTTTTGACTTCTCATGAACCCTGAAAGTTGCTTTTTAGGAGCCATTCCTCAGTTTCATGGTTTTGGGGCTACAGTAGCCTGCAAGAATCCTTTGGTTTGTACACTTGGCAGCATAACAAAAGACAGAGCTTCTTGTTTTGTAGTGTGTAGGAAATTGCCATTCCTGTGGTCTGTGCAAGATGTTGTAAAGATATGACCAGGAGTCTCAGGAGACAGACAAGCTTGGGGCTCTGGTCTTTTCTGCTTTTGCTTTTGCTCAGATGTTGGCCTGTTTTTCTGGTTTTGCTCCTTGGGATGGCATCTGATAATAGGAGAATTCGCCATTAGGTTGAAATAGCCAGAAACAGTTTTAATACAGGTGCATTTTAACTCTTGCTTTACAGATGGGACAGTTGCAGAGTGACAACTGTGCTCCCCGCCCACCCCAACACCACCACAAAAAAAGCAGCCTAGGTTTTCCTAAGACTAGGATTGTTTACCATTAATACGTTTGCTTTCTATGTTCTTGTATTTGCTTAGGAAAACAATGCTTTTTCTAGTGAATTGTTTTATTTTTTCTGCAAAATGCCAACATAGTGAATATTACTCCCCTTCCCACCCTTTTTTTGTCTGATAATATCTAACTCTGCTTCCTTGAGTATATTACCACTCAATAGGATTTTGAGAACTCAAACGATGGAACTCAGGCTAACTCCCTGTTCTAAGTCTTCTTTAGAGCATGGGAGATAAACAGAAGAATAGTTTGGAAAAATTTAAGTACTTAGATTTACACAGGCAAATTTTGTTCCATTTGAGCTGTATATGTTGAGATGTAAAGTCTTTCTTAAAAAGTATTAGGACTTCCCAAATTTATAACCTGGCATTTTTTGTTTTTGTTTTTGGTGCTGGGAATTGAACTCAGGGGCACTCAACCACTGAGCCACATCCCCAGCCCTATTTTGCATTTTATTTAGAGACAGAGTCTCACTGAGTTGCTTAGCACCTTGCTGTTGCTGAGGTTGGCTTTGAACTCGTGATCCTCTTGTCTCAGCCTCCCCAGCTGCTGGGATTACAGGCGTGCACCACCATGCCTGGCATAACTTGGGCATTTTAAGATGCAGAAAGAAGTCGCATCTGGGCTTGTTATTTAGGACATGGCTTCTCTTTCTCTTGGTCTCTGGCCTGTATCTGCTACGCTTCACTGTCCTGCTGAGAAGTGGGGCAGTTGTTGGGAAGACACCTGGAAGCACTCCTGGGCTTCTGCATCAAAACCTGGTGTAACCTCGTTAGCATTTCTGACTTGCCAGGTTGGGGGAGCAGTGTATGGATAAGGATTTGAATTTGCAGTCCATTTTTTCTGATTCTTCCTTCTTCCTCCCTTTAATTGGCTTTACATGCTTAACACTGTAAACTAGAGATTCAGAAATGTTAGAATGAAAGAAATGATGGGGTGTGGCAAAAGTAGAACAGTCAGTTAAAGGTTAGTGTTTTAATTTTCCTTGCCTTCCTTCACCTCCTAAATAACCAAGCCTGAACCAGCAGTGTGTTGTTTGTGATCTGTTTCTACACGAAAAAGCAAAGATATTAAGCTCCTGATTTATTCTCTGTGACCACCAGCTGCTAACTAAATATGTAACCTCCCCTCAGCTAGATTTTCTCATTTCTTATGATATGGGGCACTAAAAAGGTTGATAATTCCCTGACTTCCTTATGGCTTCTTTACCCACTTTATAAGGCTTATTTTATGTTGAGCTTTTTTTGGACTACTTTGCATTAGTTGTGTACCTTTTTCTTCAATTATAATCTCTAGCATGTAACATTTTACTGTTATTCCCCCCCCCACACACACACCCGTTGCTTTAGGTAAGGTTTAGGAGCTTAATGTAGTGTTTGTGGTCAGAGACTGGAACACTGAAAAATCTGTGTGACCACACACCTAATAGCAGAAATCAGTTGGGTTATTTTAAATAATTCCTTTTCCTAATTTCTTCCTTTCCTCTCCTTTTTTTTCCTTCTAGGTCTTTGTGGAATTCACTCTTTCTGATAAATTTGTGTAGGAGAGAGATATGATGCTATTCAAGAGGCAAGTTTCATTTTAAACAGGAAGTCACCCATTCATTCTGTGCCACTGTCTTTGTTTCTGATGAGTTTGCTGTGTCTGTATTCTGCCCTGGAAACCAGAAGTCTACCCACTACTCTGCATTTTGACCCAGTCAGTACCTTTGGTAGGCTGGAGTCTCTTTGGGTCCAAAGGGTTGGGAGTTTAGTACTTATGTTGTCCTTTGTTGATATATTCCATTTTCTGGACAAACCATGACTTACCATAAAGTTATGCTTTCTTACAACTCTAGTTCTTTAAAGAATTCTGGTCACTTTTTATAATGCTTCCATCTCTATCCTCCTGCTTTCCTTTACAGTCCTTTCCTGATTTCCACCTGGGCCACCCTTCCAATCATGCATGTCCTGACTTTAGTTGAATTATGATGAGACCATTAGAAACACATACTTTGTGGCTTATTTTAAATCTTCATTGTGGCTATAAATTATATTATTCTAAGACCCAATGGCCATGAAATCTCCCTACTCACTTTTTTCCCCCCCAAAATTTGGAAGATGGGGCTGAATACTATTTCTGATTCAACTGTTCCAATTTTTCCATTCCCATTTTAAAATGTAAGTGTTGCCTGAGCCTAACTATGCCAATAGGGTTACAGGATCTTTATTATTATTTTTTTGATTATTTTAAGACATCGATGGACATTTATTCATTTGTTTATATGCAGTGCTGAGAATCGAACCCAGTGTCTCACACATGCTAAGCAAGTGCTCTACCATTGAGCCACAACCCCAGCCTAAGATCTTTAGATTTGAGTCACCTGGCAGAGCTCTGAAAGTTTAGGACAAGAACATCTTTCTTAAATTCTTTTATAGGAATGGTGGGTTTAAATTCTGTCATTTCCTTTCCTCCACAAAGAAAGGATGGAATTAAGAATAATGTTGGTTAGCTGGGAATGGTGGTGCATACCTGTAATCCCATCTACTTGAGAGGCTGAAGCAGGAGGATCTCAAGTTGCCTCAGCAAATTAATTAAAAAAAAAAAAAGACTGGGGGGAGGCTGGGGTTGTAGCTCAGTGGTAGAGCGCTTGCCTAGCATGTGCGAGGTACTGAGTTCGATCCTTGGCACCACATAAAAATAAATAAAGATATTGTGTCCAACTACTACTACAACAACAACAAATTTAAAAAAATAATAAAAAGGACTGGGAACATAGGTTAGTTGGTGGAGTGCTTGCCTAACATGTGTGAGGCTCAATTTCATTCTCAGCATTATAAAAATGATGATGGCGGTTGGTTAAATAACACACGAAGAACTGTTAAACCCTGAGAAAGACTGATTTGGGAAACACGACTTATGTCTTCTGTTCTGAATTCCTGTACAAGAATACCTTATTGCCCTACAAGTGGTCAGCAGGGACTGCTTTAGATGAATCCTATTTAGCAACTTAAGATTTTATAACAGATGGTGGTTTGGCCACATAACATCCAGAAATCAGTGATATAGGAGTAGAGAATTTCTCTTACAATAGAGAACTAATCTTACATGAGAAGAGTTCAGTTTTTCAGGAAATTCTTTTCTGTTGGAACCATTGACATACTGTGTGAAAGAAACCATTTAAGTCTTCTATGCAAGTAAAGACATTTTACCACTACCACTACCCCGACAATGTTGAGGGCCACGGCCGAATCGGGATGACGCATGGCATTTTTGCCAGAAGTAGTGGTTGAGAGGTGACGCCAGCGAGCCATTAAGATGACGACTTTTGAGTTCTCGCAGAGTTCCCATTGAGTTCCAATTGAGCTCTTGCGGGGATTCCTGAAGAGTTCCCATTGGTTGGGGAGGTGCCAGAGGAGGGATTTTCTGGTTGGTGGTTCCTGGAGGAGCCGCGTGGCGTTCAGGAGCGTTCCCGGGGAGCGTGTGGAGTGTGCTGGTGGAGTTCAGAAATAAAGTTTGTTCCTGCTTGAGTGGCACGTGATTTGTGCCCAGTCAGACTGTGGCACGACAAATATGTATATCAAGTATTAAAACTGAGAACAGAAAGAACAGAAAATATTCAGGAAAAAGCAAAATGTTTGAAACACTACATGGTACTCCATTAACGTGTAGTATTTTTTTTAATAACAGTTAAAAATAAATTGAATTCAAATTTTTAAAAAATGAGATGTTTTTGGTTCTGCTTTGTAATCCAGTAAAGGATGGAAAAGTAAAGGCAGAAATCAGTAAAGAATGGAGAGGGGTGAGGCTGCATAGTTAGAACACACGTCACTCTTCACTCTTTATTGTTAGATTCCATAGAGGAGAAGGAAAGAGTGCCCAGGAAGGAAGTGTGGACCAGAATAAGGAGGGGAGACCAGGGCTTGTCCCGTTCTGCTCTGGGAGCTGTGAAATGGCTTAGTGTTCTTAGGTAGATTCTTACTAATAGAAATCCAAAGGGCATGGTTCAGACAGTCTCTTTTTGAAACTGTCCTCTCATTGGAAATGGTGACCTCATGCTCTCTTAGCTTTCTTTCACCCCTCTAGTAACTCCTTTGTTCTCCTAGGTTGGCCCACATTCAGTGACTCAGGAGGCTGAGGCATGAGGATCACAAGCTCAGACCAGCCTCAGTAATTTAGCAAGATCTTGTCTCAAAATAAAAGGTCTGGGGATGTAGCTTAGTGATTAAGTATTAAGTGCTCTGGGTTCAATTACCAGTAAGGGGCGGGGAGAAAGAAAAAAGAAAGATGTTGACATGGAAGGCTCAGTTGTAGACCTGCATTTCTTTTCATTCTACAACGTAGCATTCATACCCATCCCTGTGGCCTCCTTGTTCACTGATGCAACTGCCTGGATAGTCCTGTGTCCTGCATTCCACCAATAACATTTCAGTTGTGAGTCATTCCTCTGCCCTCTCCCTCAGAGGTTCCCAAGTCTGTGTCCTCTGCTGTCCTAGTCTAAATGATCATCTTCCTCTTGGAGCACAGTAGCAACCCTCATAACCTTCCTTTAATTTCTTTCTCACTGAAGCTCTGCTAGTACATTTGTAGAAAGTATAAACTTCATCGTGTTTTTCTCCTAATTAAAGTTATTTCCCGCTGCCTTTAGGCTAAGGAATATACTCCCCAGGCCTGCTGCTCCGCCCTCCCCTCCTCTGCCCCTGCCCCTCCTCTGCCCCTCCTCTGCCCCGTCTGCCCTGGAGCCCCTTAGGTCTTTGTTCACATTCTCATAGCTGCTGTGCTCCGACTCTCCATATCTCTTTGCCTAGCCTATTCCCATTTATTCTTCACATCTCTACACAAAGATGGTTTCTTGATGTGTGGTTTCTTTATAGCATTTATCATAATTTGTCATTGTATATTCTGTGATGAGACTTGAGAACTGAAGGGGATGGACCCCTCTGTTTTACTCACTGTTGTATTACCTGCACCTGGCGTAAGGTAGGCCGTTTATAAATAGTGGTTAAATATCCAGAACCTGTCCTTTCTGTGGACTCAAGGTATCCGTCACTGGTCCATGCGTAGGCATAGCATAATCTTTGTAGGCCTCAAAGGTCATTGTGATGTTTATCCTTTAATACAGGTTTAGGAGATTAGGTAGGCCAGCCAGGTCCTGGGCTGGAATTGAATTTGTTCAGATTGTCTGGGAAGCCCATTTTCCTGTTCTTATTTGTCCCCTGCCAGGAAGACAGGTGACTTGTAGGGATTTTGCTCTAGGTTAGTGAACATTCAAGCACCTACAGTGTACCAGGCTTTTGGCAGACTTTATTTGGCTACCCCTGCATTTATCTTTCTATGATAATGGAATTTAAAGTGATTTTAAATGTAGATTTGGTTTTCAATTTTTCTATTTCATATAGGTAATATGTATGTGTATTGAGTGTGTTTATTATTTTAAGACACTTTACAAATAAAATGAACACTTGATTTTTTTTTCACTTGACTGCAAATTAATGAGAATATATAATGATGCACGTTAAAGGTTCTCAAATTCTGTTGGGAAAAGGTTGCTGTCCCCTGTTCTTCTTCCTCCTGATTGTATTATCATGCAGTACTACTGATAGTAGCATGACAGTGTTTAATGGTTACAATTTTATGTAGAATACTTCCTAGGTGTGTGACTGATAAGATATAGCAAACGTGATTTACAAAAAAAAAAAAAAAAGAAAGAAATTCATCAGTTCTTCAAATGTTTCACAAACATAATGCAACTGACTTCTACCCTGGGTTGCAGGTGAGAGCCTCTGCAAGTTGTTAAATGTCGATTTGTGCTGAATTGCTTCCTTTCTTGTAGGCCTTGTGCCCCATGACCTACCCTTGCAACCCAGACAAATGTACGTGGTTTCCACAAGAGCTTGAGGAATACTTTAAAGATGAGAAGAGATGCGACAGAGCAGGGGAGGAATGCAATTCATAGAGAGGGAATTGCAGCGTTTGGGAGGGAACAGGTTAGATGTTGATGGGCCAGGTGAGTCTGAGACTGACCAGAAGGCTGAGCAGCAGGCAGGCTGATCCATCAAGAGTGGTGGAGAGTGCTGATTAGTGGGGACTGGAAATGCAGGACTTGGATTCTGAGTTGGCAAAGTGGTTTGTACAGAAAGCATATTGTAAACTTGGAGTATTGGAAATACAGCTTCTGTTGGACTGAAGATAGGATGTGGCAGGTGACAAAGATGCCATGAGTTTGACTCCAGTTGGTTTTATATATTTTTTAAAGATTTTATAACTGATAAGTAGGATTTTTTGTTTACTTTCTGTTTTCTTTTAGCTTTACAACTAGTCTGTTCATGTAGAAAATAAGCCCGCCCCCCCCTTCCTATTAGTGAGCATGCTTCCAGGCTCTTGGCAGTGAGGTTTTATAGTCACTGTGCCAGCATCATCAGCCAGAAGCACTTGAAGGCACACACAGTGCCAGGAAAGTGACTAAAGGGACAGTCAGCATTGACAGTAGGGTTTCATAGGACCTGACCCTTGCCTCCTGTAAAGGTGAAGATCAAGGCATATCGCAAATCATTGTTTCTTCTCTTCTCTTTTGAAATGATTTTAACTTGGGCTTCTATGAACCTTTGACCTTTCTTCCCTTTTCACTGAGAGTTTCCTTTGCATGGTCTTTTAGCAGTCCCACCCCCTCCTCTGACTTTTCCCCCCAGTCCCTTTTTTTCCAGCCTTTGCTTTCTAACACTCCCTGAAATTAATTGTGCTAAATTCAGCTTCTATTTCAAGCAGTCCTCAACCAAAGGCATTTATTGAGTGTCCATATGTACTTGCTACTGTGCTGTGTTGCTCCAATAAAAAAGGAACAAATGGCACTCACATCTATGAAGTACGTTTTAAAATCCAGGTAACAGTATGCAAATCAAAATGTCCAAGGCATTCACAGAAATAGTTTCTTGTCGTTCTGTCCCATCACCTCTCCCCTCAAACGAAATGTTTTAAATGCCTTAACATTACATCCCCACGGAGGAGGGGTGACATGCTTTGTCTTCATTTTGGTTGGGTTTAGATGAAGAAATATAAGATACAGAGTTCTGCAGAAATCCATTTTGTAGACAAGTCTTAACTTGAAGTAAATATAAAGTATTTGGTAATGCTCTATCATCAGTTGTTAAATGCCTGAGAATGACTGAGTATGGAAAAATAGCATAAGAACTATAGTGTGCAAGTTTAAAATAAGGCATCAGTGAGAAAATAACCTAGTTTATATTTATAGGATAATGGATTTCAAGCAGTTATTGAAGAGAATTCAAAAGTCATTGTCATTTATTATTTGAAGGTTGATATACTGTTCACTAGAAGACTAGTTCTGGATTTTAAGAGAAAGTTCATGGAAACAAAGTATGTTTCTGTCCTTGTCTGAAATGAACTCTGTGTGCTGTATGTAAAATTGACCATGGTGTTTGAATCATTTCTTTACCAAAAGGAAAATCCAGAAATGGGGTGATTAAGGGCCAGAGAGTTAAAGACTTTCAAGCTGAATCTTTTGAGGACTTGCCATGTTTAAGCATTCATTCAACCAGTATTCACCAAGGAGCAGCTGTGTTCTAGGTCCTGTGCTGCTGTGCTGAACACAGAACGATGCCTCTTTCCAAGCAAATGCTGGCTTCGCGTGCACCATGTCTCAGCTTTTTTTCCTATTGCTTTCATAGGAAAAACGAAAGAACAGGACATGCAGAGCAAGCAAAACCTTGAAATCGTATATCATCTCAGGTTTTAAAACTTGAAGAGGTAGAAGAGATGCAGTTGTTTACTTACATTTAGAGGCAGGAGGCATTGGGGTTTAGAATGGGTTCTTGAGCCAACTGCCTGGGCTTAAGTCCTTGCGCCTTGGTCCTCTGGATCTGTTTTCTGTAAATTGTTTGTTGTTAGTATGCAAAGTGCTTGGAACAGCTGTGGGACCAGACAAGGGCCCAATAAATGGTATTTATCAAGTTGAAGAATGCTGGAACTTCTTACAGACTTAAAGTTGAACAAATGAAGGTTATTAGGAGAGCCCCACAGTTAACCAGCATGTCATTAGGCAAATTCACTAGCAAGTTAGAGCTCCAATTTAGTGAAGATGGACGTGCCTCCAACAGCATGTAAATGTTCATCCTTGTGGAATACTAGGATGTCATTGTGCTGCTTGAGATTGTTTTTGGAGGAAGCTTTGGGAGAGTTGTTTGACTAACAAAAAGTTGGTCTGCTGAAAGTGAAAGAACATTCTGGGAGTCAGAAAGAATGAGGAACTTTCAAGGTAGGAAAGGGAAGCAGAGAAGGGGTGTTAGGCAAGTTTGTGTCTAGAGCAGTGTTCTCAGCCAATAGTGGTTTTGCCCCTGGAGATTTGGCACTATCTGGAGATATTTTTTGCTTTTTGAAACAGGGTCTCACTATGATGCCAGGCTGATGGTGATCCTTCTAGCTTATCCTCATAAGTCACTGAGACTAACAGTGCCCAGCTTTGGGGACAATTTTTGATTGTTGCCCTTGTGGAGAAGAAAGGTACTACTGGCATCTAAGGCTGTGCCACTTCTTAGCACCATGTAGCAACCAAGTAGCAGAAACCTGCATTTATAATATTATCTCTACCCCAACATTCCCCAACAATCAGATATAAGTACAGATTTAGTTCAGGGTCATCTAGCTCATCATCACGCACACAAACGTCTCCTCTAGCCAGCCGCCCTGCTCCTTGCCTTTCACCTTTATAAAGAAGCCATCCTCCTCTAAGCTGCCCTGCTGCAGGGGGAACAGGTGAGAACATATGCTGATATTAGAGATAGCAGCAGATGACAACAGCAATCTTCTCTACTCCTGCCTCTTGCAGCCCTCCCCACCCCACTCCGCCCGCCCCTTTTATTTTTGGGTGTTGGACATTGAAGCCAAGAGTATTCTACATCTGAGATACAGCCCCAGCCGTTTTTTAAATTTTTATTTGGATACAGGGTCTTGCTAAATTGCTGAGACTGACCTAGAACTTGGATTTTCCTGCTTCAGCCTCCCCAGTTACTGGGATTACGGGTATACACCTCTGTGCCCTGCTTTAGGTGCTCTTTGTGTATCGGGCAAGGTAACTGATGAATAAAACAGTGAAAAAGGAAACCAAGCCTAAAGAAAAGGGATCTCAGTTTTCAACTGTGCAGGTTTAAGAGAGTTGTGATATGGTGGGAATGATGGATAGAAGTGACGATTTCCAGTGAAATGGAGGGTTGTCGAGAGTGTGGCCTCCTTCTGGAGTAAGTCACTGAATGAAGAGTTGTGTGCTCAGGAGTAGCACAGTGGTCTCTCTTCTACCCTGTAGAGCCCAGCTGTTTTCCTGGCAGTGCCTACCTCCTGGGTGGCCCCAGCCTTACGCCTGCAGCCCTCTAGCTGTCTTCACTATGCTAGCATTTTAATTTGTCCCTGAGACTGTTCACATTCATCTCTTCCCTTTGTTGTGGTTGCTGTTTTCACACTTGCCCCTCTGATCTATTCATTTTGTTAGTCAAGTAAACTACAAAAAAAAATTATTTTTGTTATGTCTTGCTTAAAACCACATGGCTGTAAGGATAGAATTTAAATTTTAAGTTGATTTAAGTTGAAGTTGGAACTTTACATGAGGAACTGGGTAATGTGGTGCTTGCCTGGCTTTCTGAATTTGTTCCTACTGCTGACTTGCTTGTCTTGTCACTCAGATTGTATACTGCCATTTGCTGTTCCCCGCACTTGTCCTGTGTGTCACATCTCTTTCCTTCCCATGTCCTGCTTTTCAAATGCCTCCCTACCTCATGTTCTTGGTCTCACTTGTTTCTGCTTCTTTGGAAAGTGCGTCCTGACTTTCTTGTCTGACACAGATGTTGAGCCTCTTTGCGCTTTAGCCTCCTAGCAAATGGGAATGGTTTTTACATTTTTAAGGCACTGTTAAAAAAAGAAGGGCAAGGTGAATATGTGGCAGTATGAAGTTTACTGGAATCCAAAAGAGTACCTTTCTCATCTGGTGACATGGGACTAGATTACTCTTTGTGGGTGGGGTTGTTTTAGGGTCCTGTGTCTGTCTTTTGTGTTTCAAAGTTGGACTGAAGACCTGTGTTCAGATGGCTGGTTGTACCACATGGTAGAAGATAAAAACATGCTGGTTTCTGGAGTTTGTGATAGTGACAAGTTGAAGTAGTCTTTCACGTGTTGTGTTCTTGTGACACATGTTGTGAAGGAGAGGGCTCCCTGCTCTGGGTATCCTGGCCTTTGGGGTAGACAGTAGTAGCACACACTTGAATTTTGGCTGGCCCGTGCACCGGCTATGGAGTCTCCCATATAAGCTGTCAGTGAGCTACTCATAAGGACCTTGCCAGAGTACTTCATTCTCTAACTGCTCTATTTTGTGTTTATGGAACAATTTCTCTTCCACTATTTTTATTTCCTTAATTAATGATTTCAACTTTCTATCTGCTCTAAATGATGTTCATCTTAAAGCCAATGTCCAAATTTGTAACAGATGATGGTGTTTTTTGTATTAACTGAAAGTTGGTTGGGTGTTTCTAATCTGGACAACCGTGGAGTGTTCAAGGCAGTGCCTTGACCTCACAAATGGGTCAGTTGCGTTCGTGGTGGTAGACTGGAGGAGGAAGCCGTCTTTCTGGCTCCCCTGTGTGGCTCCTAGACAGGCTCTGCTGCATCTCCTGCTGTCCTGACTCTGCATTTTCACCTGAATTGTCATGTTGAACTTGGCACTCTTTCCACTGCTACTTGACAGAATAATAATGATCAAGTCTTAAAATCCATTTCTACATTATTTTTCAGTAATTTGAAAATATGCCACTCTACTCACTCTGCCCTTCCCCCTGTGAATGGTCTAAGAAGCTTTTTAAAAACTGCTCTTTGTAACTGAGACTAGATCCATTTTTAATATACATGGTCTTTGCCTCTCCATCTTCTGATCTTGAGGCATGGTATACAGTTAAGTCATCATGTGGTTAAAAAGTTACCCTGCTACCTGAAACAAATTATTAGTGGAGACTCAGGAGTAAGGGCAGCATTTTGAAAGTTCATCCAGTTAGTCTTTGCATTTGTGTAAAATGAGGCTGAAACTCAGACCAAAGAGAGAGATGGTCAGTATCATTTCTAAATAACTTGACTTTGTATTTGAAATATCTTCCTCTGTATTTTCCTGTTTCCCCTTAATTACAGAACTTTTTTGTATCATATCAGGTTCTTGTATTTAACATCAGTATCATCATTCCTGCCTAAATAATTCTTACTTATTTTCAACCTTTCCTGTAATTTTTCCCTGTTGAATTTAGTTTTAGGATCCTTTCTGGTTTATCTTAGATCTTTATTATCTAAAGCAGAAAAACTTCTTATTGTAATGAGGTAATAAAAATGACTTCACAGCATTACATCCCCTTAGTTAACTTTTTTGTTAAGTAAGTAAAAGTATTTGTTCAGGAACAGGGGTAATCCCAGCAACTCATGAGGCTGAGGCAGGAGGATTGCAAGTTTGAGGCCAGTCTCAGCAATTTAATGAGGCCGGAAGCAACATAGTGAAACCCAGTCTCAAAATAAAAAAATAAAAAGTGCCAGAGATGTGCCTCAGTGGTAAGGCTCCCCAAGGTTCAATCCCCAGTACTTTAAAAAAAAAAAAAAATGGCCAGATTAAAATTTTTTTTAATATTTTATTTTTTAGTTGTAGTTGGACACAATACCTTTATTTTATTTACTCTCTTTATGTGTGCTGAGGATCGAACCCAGGGCCTTGCACTTGCTAGGCGAGCGCTCTACCGCTGAGCCACAACCCCAGCCTTCAGATAAAAATTTTTAATCAATAAAAAGAAATTTACAAAACCTTTTTTTGTGTCTCTCTAAAAAATAGAAACAAAAAAGATAAAAGTGTATATGGTGAATATTAACCATTTGGTGTGGCCTACAAGTTCTTTTTTTATGAACACAATATATGTATAGTTGTAGCTACAAATGGAATAAGTATCCAGCATATTCCAAGCACTGTCAAATAAAATATAGGGACTATTTGCATTTTAATGATAAGTACCATGAAGAATGATTTTTGAAAAATTATAGGCTAGAAACGTTGGTACAGATCTGCAAGTATATGACTAAATTGATATGCAAGAATTAAAAGAATAGTTGAAACTAAAATCTACAACTTAATAACTGATTATGCACTAAAAATAGGACCAGATTTTGGAAATTCTGACTTGTACATAACAAGCATGTATAATAGAACTTTTGCAGAGTTGACAAACATCATGTGGCAGTCACATTTATTAGCAGGAAACGGAAATAAATAACCCATAGTAAACTCTGGTAACTTCTAAGGTTTGAACACAAAATCAATCACTCTTGATAACTTGCATATTTGCTGTTGATAGGTTGCTTTCTGCCTCAGGTTATTGAAAATGACTTAAACACAAAGGAATTATTTGGCTCCTATGATTGAGAGATCTGATGCTTCAGAGCAATAGGACTGGACTGTCTTGACTCTGCTCTTGGTTGTTTTCCTCGTGGTTGCAAGATAACTGCCAGCAGCAGTCAGGAAACAAGCTTCCTCATTCATGTTGAGAGAAAGGAGAGCAAGCAAGTGCACGGTGCAGTTTTAAAACGAGGGGCGCTATCCCAGAAAAGTGGCAGGGGCTCTTTTCTTGCCTAGATAGTTACTCCTGAACCAGGCCCTTCCCTTGAGCTGAGGTCATTTTCTTCATGCCCTTGTTCTTACTCAGGAAGAGTTGGAGTGGCAGCCAACATGTCCTGCTGGGTTGTGGCAACAGAACTAACATTTTTGGATCAGTTCTCTAACATTGCTAGTGGCACAAAGACTGCATTAGCAATTTCTGCCATAATAAAGAAGTGGGCTAAGTGTGGACCCTAAAGAACACTGACACTTAACAGAGGTGGAGAAGTAGGAGCCTGTGAATCTGTTTTGTGTTTATTCTGCGGCTGCTGCTGCTTTTAGATAATAGTGATCACCCAGGATTCGTTTCTTTTGCATTTCTTTTTCCAAGAGTAGAGTAAATGCTGGCAGCACATTAAACTTAAAAATCAAGAGTTGTATTTATTTATTCCTTAAGTTAAAAAGGCTCCTTAAATATTTAGATAAAACTGAACCTGTGATACAACCATTTCCTAATTTAAGAAAACAAATGTACACTTTTTCTATTTCCTACTTTGTATGTAAAACCAAGAATCTGACCTTTGAGAGATTTTCATCATTATTTCTTATCATAAAACAGATTACAAGATAACTCAGGGAATAAGTAAGTAAACACTTCCTTTGAATTTTTTGGGGGGGTCTTTTTGTTTCGTTCTATTTTTTTTTGTATGTCTGGTCTTCAGTTTCACTGAATGTCTATCACAGTGTTGGTGATTACAGTGTCAGGGCCTTGTGCATGCTGGGGTAAGTGTTCTACCACTAAGCTATACCCTTCCTTCAAGTATGTATGTACACACACACACACACTCTCACACACTCCCCCACCCCCTGTAATACTGGGGATTGAACCCAGGGATGCTCTACCACTGAGCTACATCCCCACCTCTGGCCTTGAATTTACAATCCTCCTGCCTCAGCCTCCTGAGTTGCTAGAATTACAGATGTGCACCACCTGCCAAATATAATTTCAAAAGTATATTCTCCAAGTGTAACACCAAAAGCATTTAGCTGTCTACTTAATTGTGAGCTTCAGAAAACTATTCATTTGGGTTGAATTAATCAATTTTAATCAATTGATTTTAACAAAATGAAATATGCCATATTTGATTTATCTAGTGTTTTTTGGTTTTTTTTTTTTTTTTGCTCTTAAATTTGTGTGTCTTTGGTCATTTTAATGTCACTAGCTGAGCTGTTCTTTGAAATGTTTGCTGCCCATTAGAAATATGAAAAGAAAAGAAAAATGGAAGAAGTTTGTAATTGAAGTTAAAGGAAGAACGAAAGGTGTGTTTTGTAATCCATAAAGGCTGTATCTCATGAGTTAGACACTAAAGTGTGTCCTTGCATGTTTTAAGGAATTCTTAGAATTAGTGAAGGGTGTTAAAATCTATGACTCAGACTTCATACTCACCCCTTCATGTGTTTATTGTCTTGCTGCCCTGTGAATGAAGGCTGGCCTCAGTGATTGGACATGGGTTGTGAATGGAGGTGGATTGAGGTCCTACGTGAACAGACGCTTGGAGAGGATGTGCTGACCACTGCTAATCTCTGCACATCTTTTACTCAGAGAGGGGTACTAGCCCGAGACTCCATTCAGGAGGCTAGTGAATTCTTTGCATTTTATTTTGTTTGCATTCTCAGTTCCCCTGAGAAATTGGCTAAACATTGTTCTTCTCTGGGGTCAGACACTGCAAACCAGTAATTCTCACACTTGAATGTGCATTTAGGGTTTTTAAAACACAGATTTCGGGAACCTTTATCTTCAGGGTTTCTTCATTATATCCAGGGGAGGGCTGGAATTTGTGTTTCTAGTAAGTCTCTGAGTCGATGGTGCTGCTACTGACCCTGGCACTGCCTTTTGAGAATCACTGTCAATGAAGCATCTAATTAAAAAAAAATTTTTTTTAAATAAAACCAAGGAATAGTCATATCAAGGTTACATAAGAAACAAATATACTGTATTTACTACTATCTAGAGCAGACTTCATATTATTTCTCCCTCTCCAGATGTTGCTTATTAAATTAAGTGACCCTTGGGGAGTACTTGCTTAAAGCTTTGTTTCTTTAGTCAGAATTATTACTAAATTTGATGACTGGCATCTTGTAACTTTTTACAGATCTATTACTTACTGCAGCTAGGCCGAAAGACTCTTTTGGACTAGCAGAAAATGCTTTGCTTTATTTTGCTTGATATTTCTAGCAAAGAATTTTTTCTGTGCATTGTATTTGTTCTTTACTAAGAGACCATGATTGTTACTTTGCTCAGGGAGTGTTGAAACTTCTTAAACCAAACAGTGCCCTTCTCAGCTGTGCTGTCCCTGTGGGAACTCAGTGGGGACTAGCAGGATTATTGTTTTAAGAACCACACCTGGCTTATTTGCATCCAATTTAAGTTGGGGGGAATTTCAAAAAGGAGACAGCCAGAAAGAGCTTGTCCCTTTGCACCATATATTGGGAGGGAGGTGGGATTTCCTTATTCATTACAGGGCTTCTCTGAGGTAGTGGATATGTAGTAGAGTGTAAATTTGTGTTGTGTATATAAATGTTTCAGTGTCTTGCTCCCCTTTTCTTAAATTGTTATTTTGTTTTGCTTGTGTTTTAAACTTTAAAGCTTTTTTGTTTTTATTGTTATAAAGAACTTGAAGTACATAAGAACTTAAACTACAAAAAACAGATCAGAATTTTTCAAGAGAGAAAATTTTTAATTTGTATTATAATAAAATTTTAGAAACTTTTGACCACTATAAGAGACTTACAGCAGATTTTTATGTTGATCCCTGCTTTCCAGTATTATAACCCACTGTAATCCCCTTCTCACAAAAATTCCTTTTTAAGAAGTTTATTCTCACTAAACAACCTAAAAGTTCCATTAAATTTTACACTTAGAAAAATTAGGAAGCTACGTACTTTTTTAGTTTCTAGCTACACAGCATTCTCATGCCTAAATAGGACAGTGCTGTAGGAGAAAACTTTGAAAAACATTTCTAATCTAACTCAACATTATAGAAGAACATAATTAATTTTCAGTTTTTGTGATTCAAGTTTGAGGCACTTATCACATGAAAAAAGTTTCGCTCAGTTTAGCGCAGCCCAGTCCCTTTGCCTTCAATTCTCTCCCTCTAGTAGATGTCAGCAGTCATTTTAGCCATCTGGACCTTAGCACCACTATCCACAAAAGGGGAATAATATCACCCAACTCATGGAGATTTTGTAAGAAGCAAATGAAATGGCACATGTGAAAATATCCTAAAAATATACACACAGGTCTCAAATATATAAAACTGCGTGGGATTTTTGTGTGTGGGGGGTGGGGGGTGGTGTCAGATTGCTGCTTGTTCAAGTATGGCCTAGTGAGAAGGTAATTAAAGCAGCTACATCTAATGTTAAGACTCTTGCCTCAGTAAATTTGATTGAATGTTCTGGGGGAAAAACAAAAGAGAATTTGAACTATTTACACATTTGATTTTGTTTACATCATTGAACCTACCTGTTAGCTCTGAGTTTCATGAAAGTAGGAGATGACCTAATGAATAGGGAAAAAAGGCCTGGACTGGTTGTATGACTACTGAGTTTGGTTATGTAAGATTTAGATGGTTTCCCCTAACTAGTTTTACCACTCAGACAGTTATACTAATTTTATACTAGTTATTCTAATGATACTAATTCAAAAGTAGATATATAGTACAGGTGTATGGCACCGGTACTGGAGTACAGGTGTAGAGCCAGTGCATGTGCCAGTTGCTGTGTTGGTGGAGGCTGTTGAGCTGGTCAGGGTTCTGAGACTTCCTGATAAGGGTTTGAAGGTGACTTTCTACATCAGTGTTTGCGGAGTGTTGACCTTTCCCTTCTTCTAAGCAGAAACTGTAATCCTGTATTTTTTTCCCAGAATACTTTACAATGATAGCATTAGTCTATCTATACCTGTCATATTATATGTATATAAAGCCAATTAAAGTAGGTTCTTATAAATTTGGGAGAGAGACTGCTAGGATTAGAAGTTAGTTTGTCTGTTATTAGTAAAATGTGTCCTTTAAAGAATAGTGCCCATACAAGAAGCACCATTTACTCCGTGTGCCTTTAGCAAGGGCCAGCACTGGTGTCTCTGCTCTGTGAGGATGGAGTGGGCCCAGGACAGGTGCCTCTTAAGGGAGCCGAGTGTCTCTTTGGGTCCTCAGTGTTCCCCCTGTGCATAGTTGCCCCCCCTTAAAGTGAGAGGTCATTTTATGCGGCTTACTCAGTTCTGCCTTTGTTCTCTTTGTATTCATAGACTGGAAAAGTAAGGAAGAGCTTTCCTTCCTTTTTATTACCAAACTACTTTCAGTTTTCAATGAATCAGTTCAAAGAAAGAATGTAGTCTTTCTGTTCCTCATAAATATTTTCTGCTAAATAAAGCTATTAATTTGGTAGCTACTGATAAATCCAGGTGCTGATAATGATGATTGCCTTTTAGTTTGTGGAATGACTATTAAAATGACTTATCAAGTTTTTCTTTTCATTTTTATCTCTGAAATTTGTTTGCTATTTGCTGTTATGATGGAGTGGTGCTTGGGATGCCTATGGCTTAGTCAACAATGGAAAAGGGTCTGGGGGTTGGTCCCTACTAGACTAAATTCAAAGCCCATTACTGAACTGTGAACCTTTTGGGTTTTGGAATTAAAGTTTGTCCAGTGTTAAATCCAGTTCGTTATGAAATCATTTCTTCTCTCAATTCACTTGTGAAAAAACCTGAACATTTTAGAAATAGTCATGAGGTAGTGCTGAGAAACTATTTTTCTGTAATGATTTTAACTAGAGGAATTATTAGTTGTTTTTATAATGTTATTTAAGATTAAGTTTTAACTCCCCTTTAAAAATCCTTATAAGTGCCTATGTATTACAAAGATGTTTAAACTAGAATAAATTAACCTGAACAGGTCCAAAAGGAAATTTAGTGTGACTCATCTCTTGGCTCTGTGTTTTTACCTTTTTTTTTTTTTTTCTTCTTGGTAGCGGGGATTGAACTCAAGGGCACTCAACCACTGAGCCACATCCCCAGATCTATTTTGTATTTTATTTAGAGACAGGGTCTCATTGAGTTGCTTAGAGCCTTGCTGTTGCTTAGGCTGGCTTTGAACTCACAATCTTCCTGCCTCAGTCTCCCAAGCTGCTGGGATTACAGGCATGTGCCACTGTGCCTGACTTGTTATTACTTTTTGTAGTTGATCACCAATATTATTTTCCTAAAACATTTTTTAAAATGGATCTTTCAAAATTAGCTGAGATATATTTAGTGAAAAATTTAGATATTGCAGCAAAAAATATCGTTCAGAAATTAATACAACATTTCAACTGTCTAACTGGCTCTGGGATAAATAAAGGCTTATTAATGAAAACTAGCAATGCAAGTATAAAGAAAATCCCATTTCCCTTATTAGTAAAATGCTTAAGTTTGCCAAACTCAGGAGACTTTTTACCTTCAAACCAGACTTGACCCCCATATTTCCCCATGCCTTGCCATGCTCCATTGAATTACCACTGCCACCTGGCTGGTGGGCGCTCCCAGGAAATAGGCAGTGTGACACTGAAAATATATCTTTTAATAGCTCATGTCACTTAAGTGTTTTATTCCTGGTTTCAGTTTAGTACAGGGGGAAAAATCAAATCAAACTCATTTTCTAATATAGTCTTAAATCTGGGAGATTTTATTTAAAATTAACTGAGTTTCTAAGATATTTAATAGAATTTGGGGGTATAATAGTTTCTGAGCTTTGTTTCTTTCTTCAGATAACAAATGTGATGACATCAACTATGAAAAGTTGTTCCAGGCCCAGTGCTTAGATCTGAGTCAATGTGTGGACTCTTCTGTAGCTCTCGTGCTGTCTGTGAGCACTGTGCACGTTGTTGCAGGTGCACTCTGATAATAGAGCGCTCATCCCCCTTTCTTATATATAAAATATTTGACCATACCTTACCGGCCATGTTTTTAGGGGGTGATAGAGGCTCTGTTCCTCTAGGAGGCCTTAGAATATCTCCTGATCCGAGCGAGCGTCTTCACTAGGAGATTTTGTGGTGGCCTTGGCATGTTTTTGGAGGAGACGGTTTTGAGGGAGAAGCATGCCAACCGCCATGCACCAGAGCGTGTCACTCAGAGGTCTTGGGTTTTGGGATCCGTGGATCCATCCTCCTGCAGTCCTTCCTGCACCCTCCGTCATTATGGCCTAACGTCCTCACTCCATGGGTGCGTCCTTCCCCAAGCGGAGGGGCCCATGGAGGAGCGAACCCTTATGGCAAGGGCAGAAGATGGTTGGTCAGAGCTGTTACTTATACTTTTATATAAGAAAGAGAGATCTGTGGGGATGTAAACTTAAGAAATAAGCCTGTGAGAAGGGTAGAACATCCTTTTAAATGTTGGCAGCGCGGTCTTTCTTCCATCTCCAGACGATGATAGTGGACCTGTATGGGCTTAGAGGCCAAAATATTAATCTGTTCTTTAATAAATTGTACCAGCCTGTTTATAATGCAGGGTCCTATGGACACCATTAAAAGTAAACCCAACAAAGGGCCTAATAAGGGAAGAAGGTAGGGTAAAAATCCATTAAGCCCAGTCCAGAGGGGATTTTCAAATAGTTCCCTTCTTCTCTTTTCTAGATCTTCTTGAAGCTGCTTAATTTTAGTGCGTACTATGCCTGATTTATTGGCATAAAAGCAGCATCTTTCCCCTAAGGCCAAGCAAATACTTCCCTGGTTAGCTGTCAGCAAATCTAAGCCTCGTCTGTTTTGAAGGACCACTTTTGCCAGGGAGTCTATTTGGTCCTGTAAATCTTTAATAGTTCCTGATAGAGTTTGTACATCATCTATAAGTTGTTGAGATAGGCGACGGTAAGAGTGTATAGCCGTGCCTAAGCCAGCTGTACCTGTGCCCACAGCAGCTGTTATTCCAAGGCTGGCAAGGAGTGGTAAGGCCTGTATTGCCCGCCTGTGTCTTTTGACTAAGGTGTCTAGGCTAGGAATGGGTAGAGGTTCATCTCCTGGGACAATAGTTATATCAGGGAGTAATAAGGCAAGAACACAGCCACCGGTCCAATTCGCTGGAAGCCTGGGGAAGGCTGAGTTTCCTCCACACATAAAAACTGTGCCATTTTGGGGGACAAAGAGATGGGGTGGGTGAGGAATAATTTTTTACTGTTGAGCAATTTCCAAAGGAAGTAACTCCAACCTCAAGATCATAGGTATTATTCTGCATCGCACCTAAAAGACATGATGTAAAAGTGCCTATAGGCTGTACTTTAAAAGGAAATCCGGGTTGGCATGTATTATCATTGTCTATGATAGAATTAATAGGAACTGCCATAGGCATGATTGCCCCTGTTGTCATGCAGAGCCAGCAATCACCAGCAAGGGTGGGGTTGGAATTATTAAGCAAGGAGAAGGTAGTTTCCAAAATACCTAATGTATTGGTATCTAAATCAGGGAGCTGGGATTTATGCAGCATTAAGGGATGATATGTGAGCTCAGGGATTTGGGGTTTTAAAAGTTTGATTATCTGAAGATGCTTGACAGCATCAGTGGGTCCTCCACCATCAGAGACCCCTGTAGGGGCCTTAATGGGCCAGCAGGAGGGTTTACCGACAGTGCCTTGGCATCCAGCTGACTGTAACTTGGTGTATATGCCTTCTCCTCCCCGGTCAAAGAGAACGGGAGTATAGTGAATAGTGGTCCCCTCTGCTGCATGAGTTTTAGTTAGGGTGGCTTCAAAAAATTGTTCTCCCTGCTTGTTAACACAAATTGAGGCTGATGCATAACAAGAGACATGCATCACCTGGGTATGCGTGCAAGTTGCAGAACAATTTTGGAGAGCTTTACTTGTACTGGGGGGAATAATCTTTGGCTTGTTAACACATCCCCATTTAGGCTGATGAACTCCTCCGAGTTTATGGTCAACCTCGGCATGGAGGTAAGCCACCTTAGTCACTCAGTCAGCAGTCTGGGTCCAACTAGTGGGAGCCTGAGTCCAAGATCCTCCCTTGCATTCGCAGGGGGGCCCAAAAAGGTACTCCCTGATGTTGGAAGGTGGAGGGCCAAGGCCTCCATGTACAAACCTGTTCAGCAGAAGTGCCTTAAGCAGGATCCTCACACAGATTGTTGGCTGCATCTGCAAAAGAGGAAAATTTGTTCTCAGGGGGAGGGTCTCCGTCCCTGGGTTGAGGTAAGTCATTAACCTGTTTCACCAGGTGTTCTGGTAACCATCTTGGGGCTGCTTGCTCTTGGTCCAAAACACAAGCTGAGCCTTGTCCCCAGATGAGGACAGGATCTGGGCCTTTCCATTTATTTGTAAGGGGATCACGCCACATAACAGGTGGGCGAACAGAATTGGACGAGGGATGCCAGTGTCTGTTTGCAGCCGAATGGCCTTCACTGTCTAGGGTAAGAAAATTAAGGGCAAATAATGTATGGTTAAGGCGATCCCAAAATCTCTATATTTTAGAATATTATCCTTTAAATAGGTATCTCTTAATTGCCTTTAAAAAATATGATTAAGGTTATTTCCTGTGTAGGGAGCAGTATATAAATCTTACTGTATTTTTTATGGACAATAGATCTAGTCAGAGAACTTATATAATATCAATGAATTTTTTTAAGTTTGTAACCTTTATTGTTTAAAATTAATATATAACTTTAATTTGGAGAACCTTAGTCTTAATAAAATGTTGTGTTTTTTAAAAAATTTTATGATTATCTAACAAAATATGTAAAAATTAGTATCTCAGTGTCTTAGAATCAATTAATTTTAGTCTCTAAGGACAATTGTTAAAATCGGATTTAAGTTAGTAGTTCAATATACTTAAATGTTTAATCAACAATGTGAATTTATTTACCAAAATTAATCTTTGTCTTAAACAGTAAGAATTATTAGGCAATAAGGATCTTTCTTTAAAGAAATAAACTTACATTTTAATAGGTGCTTATCATGTCAAAATATGGACAAAATCTTAGCTCACATTAGTATAGTTAAACTAGGAAAAATAGCCTGAAATACCCTTAAATTAATTATAGTCAGTTTAGTATATATAAATCTCTTTTTTTAATCGTTCTAACTTTTTACATCATTTGTTTAGATAACAATATAAAAATCTGTTGTTTAGATAACAATATAAAAAAACCGTAAGTAAAACTTAGGAAAATACTTTTATCATTGAAATAATATAATAATAATATAATATATATATTCAATAATAATATTATATTATATTCAATAATATCGTTGAATATAAAGACCTTGTTTTACCCAAAGATGATTTCTTTCTTCTTTTTAGGATCCATGTGTGCTTTTTCTTTGTTGAAGCATCCTTTTCTTTTAGAAAAATTTTTTTTTGTTATACTTGGAACAATTTCTGAAAACCTTAGAATCTATAAACAAATTACTGTACTTTGATAAGAAATATCAATGAAAATATAGTTAAAATCCTTAGATATTTTGTAGACATAATTATAATTATTTATCATCTTATGAGTTTGAACAGTAACTTTGAGAATTAGAAACTACTTGAAGATTGTATTTTCACTTAAAAGCACATTTATCTCAAATATCTGTAACTGAAAAGGCAGAGTATCTGATAAATGTAAATATAAAACATAAATTATGGGTTTTCTGTTGAAGAAAAACAATTAGGCAAATATATATTAACTAATTAATTAGGCATGTGCTAATTATTTTATAGATTAACATATAGTTATCTAAATATCTTAAAAATGTATATATTAAGAATAAGAACATAACTTATAATTGTATTAATTTTATGTAACCACGTGGTTTTAAAATATTTGGATCTATTTTAATTTATTTTTAACTAGGAGTGCACTCTTCTATGTGACGTCCGACTTGATGTAACCGAAATAAAATCCTTGTTGAGTATACATATTTATTTTTTATAGTTAGGAATGAGAATAAGGATTTTTTGGTCATCACAGGAACATTGCCGGCTTTGTTCCTGTGGCGAGCAAATGCATCCTCATAACCTCCAAAATTAAGAGTAAAATATAAAGAAGCATGTTTGATATCTCTCATCAATAGTACATTATTTAGTAACACAACTATAGAGAAAAGTCAGGTTATTTAACTCAGAACTAACTTAAATTTAGGGCTGCAACGTAGAAAGCTGTGGGATTAAATTTTGTCTGAAAAAGATATCTTTCGTTAGCATTTACAGGTAGGCATTCTTAAAAATACTGGCTCTGAACAGCTCCGGTAGAAATCTGAAACACAGTAGTACAGATTAGTGGCTGGAAGGCGGGACTAGAAGTCCTGTCTGAGTGACTGTGGAAGAACCAATCGGAAGCCCACGAAAGTGTGGGAGGTGGGACCAGGAAGCCTGCTCTTCCAGCCAGTCACCCCATGGTTACCATGGTGATGCAAACAACATGGAGTCCGCTGCCCATTTTCGGGGCAAAAGTTCCCCAAGTTTTCCTAGCCGATTGCATTTTATTTGATTTTGTCTGCATTTTCCCCCGCCTGGCCAAGATCTTACTGTGGTAGCAGCTTGTTCTGTCTCTGCGACCTGCGGTTGCAGCTTGTGTACATCCTACACTTTTTTCTGTGGCACGTGGGTGCTCCAAAGGTTTTTTAGCAGCAAACGCTAGCATTACCATCAGATCTTAAGTTAGTCTGTGTTTGGCATTTAGGTCAAGTAATTCAAGGATTAAAAGCACTGTTGGCCGCAGGGACTAGGACCCCATAGCGAGCAGCAGCGGCTAAAGTCTCTTGTCCCCAGCGGCTGAGTTACAGCCATTCTGATTCATAGGACAATCATGAAGTAAAAAGGTCCGTACATACTTTCTGAGTATTGACAAAAACAATAGAAAATTGAAACTTATTTCTCTCCAGGTAAACATCACATTTTCTCTCCCTTTTTCTCACTCTCCTAGCGCAAACTTCTAGAACATAAAGGCAAAAAAATATCTTTTTTTTTTTTTTTTAATTAATTAGGTTCCAGTAAGAAAAGGTGGGAACAGGCACCTTTTCTGGGCCAAAGGATTCATAATAATCTTTTAAACAGTCTCCTACTCTAAGCCATCTTTTACCATCAATGGTCCCTTTAAGGGGAAACCATGGACACAATTCTCCTATGTATGAAAAGAATAATTTTAAGTCCTTTTTCTTAACACGCGCCCCCCCGTGTCTTGAGGGCCTCCTTGAGGCCTGACAAAAACAAATCATGTGACGAAACTGCTTGTCCCATGGTGGGTCACTCACCTTGCGTCGTCCTCACTCTCCTCCTGGATCTGTCTCTCGGTCGTGTCTGACGAGGCGATCTCGAGCTCCGCTTGGCCAAGTCTTCCCGGAGGACGGCGTTCCCCCTCAGTCAAAGGCTCGAGCCCCACGTTGGGCGCCAAATGTCCCGACCGGCAGGACACATCAACGTGGGCAGCGAACCTAGATGGGGAGGAATGAAGGGACAAGAGACACAGAAGGATGGCAGCAAGGCAGGAGTTCTGATCAAGCTGCAAACTTTTATTGTTCACATAGGGGTATTTGTATGCTGGGGATGGGAAGCTCTCTTATCAGCAGTTGCTGGATGTCTGCACAAGGTGAGATAACCGCAGGATGTTTCAGGAAGATAGGTGGCCGCAGGATGTCTCAGGGAGATAGATGGCTGCAGGGTGTCTCCCAGGCAGGATGTCTCCCAGGGGGCTGTCAGGCTAATCTTTGAAGGAGAACTTCCTTCTAATCCCTGACAGCTCATGTTAAGAACCCTGGTATTGCCAGTGTCAACATCTGTCTTCCCTTGTGATCAGGATTTCTGAGGAATGGGGAAGGCAAAGCTACATAGGACAATAAAACCAGCACTAGATGAGTTTGTTGACCAGTTTACTTTTTCTTTGCTAATTTTAAAATAATTGCAGACTTAACAGGAAAGTTGGAAGAATAGTGTTGTGCCTTCAGTGCAGTTGCTGTGTCTTCACTCTTCTCCCATCTAGAAGACGGTTCTCTGCCTGCTGGCTTCCAGGACCTGAGCTTTGGAGGAGTGCAGTCTATAGGTGCAGCGTTTGGGATCATCCTGTGTTTGGAGGCAGGTGCTGCTAGCTGGTAGGATGTCCCAGAAATGGCCTGTATCCTCATCACACCCTTCCGGTGGTGCATCAATTGGATTTACCTTGCCCTATTAGCTAGCTTTGATCCCTTGGTTAAGGCACGTTTTGCTGGCTCCTCCATGGTGAAGTCACACTGAAGAATTCTGTAGGGCAAGTGTAAATTTTCATCATCCAGTTTTCACCCACTAGATTAGCATCTGTTGCTTCTTGACTGAACTAATTATTATTATGTTTTTTTTTTTTTAAGTTGTAGATGGACACAGTACCTTTATTTTAGTTATTTATGTGGTGTTGAGAATCAACCCAGTGCCCCATGCGTGGAAGGCAAGCGATCTGCCACTGAGCCACAACCCCAGCCCTTATGGTAGTTTTCAAATGTCAATTTTCTAATTTTAGTTTTTTTCTATATTGTTTGGCATTCTGTAAGAAAACCTTTCCATCCATCCATCCATCCATCCATCCATCCATCCATCCATCCATCCATGTCAACATAGACTCATGAGTTCCTGCAAGTAAATATTATGGTTATAATTCATTCATCATTATTTTTACTTATTTTGTTCCAGTTATCCAAAATCTGATTAGAAACCCTTTATGCTGGCTTCTGTGTCTTTTCCATGTATTATCATATTTTCTCCCTTTATTTTTTAAAGCACTTCAACTAGTAGTTTCTTTGAATGGAGAAAGTGACTTCTCATATTGGAGAATCATTTATAGTCACCACAGGGCACAGCTGTTCTCGGGTCCTCAGAGGACACAGAGAATGGCTATGTGGCTATGTTTGAGTCTCTTTATTTCTTATCTGTGCACTTTAAAGAAACATGAGTTCATACCAGAACATGTGTTTCCGACTCAGTATTGTAGAGTCCATTCTTGTGTTTTCTGCTTTCAGGGTTTTGATCCTCTTCTCCAGCACTGGTAAACTGAAGTCATGCTGTCTTAGCACACTTACTTACTAGGTTAATCTTTGAATCTAGGCAATATCCTGGTGAGAACAATGAGGACCTTTTAATGTTTTGTAAGTTGATTCTGATCCAAGTTACCTTAGCTCTGAATTCTTATCGTAGAACATTATTTATGAAAGAAATATACCAAAGTATAAGATGAATTCCAAAAAGCTCAAGTAGTTATTATATGTGTAAAGATAATTTATAGAAGGACATTTTCTTACTAGGGAACTACCTAAAATTGATTACTTTAGCATTATTAAAGAAATAAAAATTTCTTTTAGTAATTAAAGCAGTCAAAAAGAATATAGAGAAAAATTAACTCCCAAACTATTAGAAGGAGATAAAAGAAGACTAAAGAAAATGCCTCTAGTATAAACCAGGGAAGAAGGGCAGAGGGAACAGCAACAATAAAAAACAAATAAGGCAAAATAAAAACTATAAAGTTTTTTATAAGATGGCAAAAGGCCAGCTGTATCAATAATCACAAAGGAAATTATGGGCTAAACAAGCCTAGTAACAGCACATGTTCAGGTTGGATTCTTTAAAAGGCATACCTAAAACCAAGAGACATAGAAATGATGGTTAATAAACCTACAAAAATATACCAGGCAGCATCGGAAGGAAGCCTGGTGTAGCAGGAAGTTCTGAAGCCGGGGGGGGGGGGGGGAGGAGAACAAGGATAAAGTAGGTTCACTTTAAAGTGAAGAAGGAGCAGTCTCTTAACAGCCCTTGCCACAAAAATAGAACTAAAAATACTTATAGCAAATCCCAGTGATTCCAAAGAACTATTGATGAATTATTTGTTCCAGTGGGGAGTTTTTATTTTTGTTTTGGGGTGCTAGGGATTGAACCTAGGGCTTCATACATGTTAACTACACATTCTACCACTAAGCTACATCCCCAGCTCATGGAGAATCTTAATGATCTGTTCTCTACAAATAAGTACATGTGCTCAATTTACAATGGGGTTATTTCCCAGTAAATCCGTCGGAAGTTGCAAATATTATAGGTTGAAATGCACTTAAGATGCTTTACTGAATTACCATCGTGGCATGGCCTAGCTTACCTTCAGTGTGCTTGAACACTTAGAGTAGACAACATTTGAGCAAAATCATCTAACAGAAAGCCTTTAATAAAGTGTTGAGCATTCATGCAGTTTATCAAAGGTGTACTGAAAATAAAAACCCAAACAGTTGTATGAGTTCCTTTTTGCACCATTGTAAAGACAAAAATCATAAATGGTTTAATTTGTTGATCACCTTAGAATAATATCACTAACCTTGTCCTTAAAAAAACATAATAGCATTTTTTGTGTGTGTATATATGTGGAACATTTTAGAAACATTGAACTCAAGTATTTCATAAATCTTATCAAGTTCTTAAAAAGTGATAAACTACATTGCTTTATCACAGGTCATTAAAATAAAATGGCAACAATACAAGGAGCTCAAGGGAAAAATGTACTCTTAGGTACCTCATGGAAAAACAATGGACATTATTAAAAATGTACAAGTGAGTGACAAAGGAAAACTATGTGGACCATAGCTAAAAATGATTTTTGGAGAGAAATTTTTGACCTTAAGTGTAGTCATTACAAAACAGAACCCCTGAAATTAAATAAATACAGTTCTTTTAATAATTTTCTATGATTTATATTGACTCAAGAAGAAATTAAAAGTTTGAATAAATAATAATCATGAAAGGAAGTGAGGTATGTCAAGAGGAATTCTCCTTCCATCCCTGGGAGCCATCAGCTCTGTACCAAGGGAGGCACCAGAATCAACTGTATCCTTGGGCCAGTTATAATAATCCTTCAAGATGAAGACAATACTTTCCCTGCAGGAACAGAAGGGAAACTACCCAGATTGTTTTAAGGGACTAGGGTCACTTTGGTAGCTCACTGAAAAAAGGACAAAATAATTTCAGTCCACAGCTAGCTGTGTTGATAAGAAAAGTGAATACAAGGAGGCAGGCAGGACTCTGCCTCTGGGGCGTGAGGCTGTTGAGAGGCACAGTCCACATCCCTGGATACGGTGCATAGGCACATGTAAGACTTAAGAGCTGGAGAGGAGACCAAGTAGTAGGGACTTGGGGACCCGAGGAGCAGCACACTTGCACTCCCAGGTCTTGGTTGGTTTGCTTCGAACATCCCAGGCTTGGTGTGGGGTGCAGGGCTCATCAAAAGCTGTTTTTTTCCCCAACCAGAGGAGGAGGAAAGGTGCAGCCTTGCAGCAAGGTAGAGAACCTTAATAGTCACTTGTCAGGTCAGATGCCATATGGTAGAACTGCAGCTCCTCTGTGAGCACAGGCCCAGTGGCGAGCCTGCACCTGTCCTCAATAGGCTGTTCCATGGGGCCCTAGCCCTCCTGTTAGGGTGCAGCCAGGGAAGACACAGCAGGGAGCTAATGAAACCCCCAGGTGCTAGATGATTTGGGAAGCCTGAACTCCATCTTTTCTTCCCTGGGGTACAGTAGGAGGAGGTCTAGAGGAGAGTTAGGACATCTCCATCTCCCTGACAAACAGAGGCCATGTGGGAGCGCTAATGAGACATGCCTGTCCTTCCCAGCCAGGACAACTGTCAGTGGAGTCCGGGCAGGACACCAGAACTTCCACCCTTGCCTGCTACTAACAAGGGATTCCTTCCCCTTCCCTTAGTGTACTGGGAGACGGGGTGGGGAACCTGGATGGAACCAGGTGCTTCCTCTCCTGCCAGCTGGATTGGTGGTGGTGTTAAGAGGAAAATTACAATAGTAGACTTAGAATCCGCAATCCAATTATATGCAAAATCTGCATTTTTAATTGGTAATTGCTTGTTTTATCAAGAACCCAGAAAAATCTCAACTTGAATGAGAAAACCCATCAGTAGATACCACCTACACAGAAATGTTGAATAATCTGACAAGGATTTTAAAGCAGCTATCAAAAAATGCTTTCCTGAGTAATTATGAGCACATTGAAACAAATGAAAAAGTATCAGATCTCAGCAAAGAAATAGAAAGCCTAGTGAAGAGAGAAAAATATGAACAAGAACTAAATGGAGATTATTTATTTATTTACTTTTATTATTTTTTATTTTATTTTATTGATTGTTCAAAACATTACAAAGCTCTTGACATATCATATTTCATACATTAGATTCAGGTGGGTTATGAACTCCCATTTTTATCCCAAATACAGATTGCAGAATCACATCGGTTACACATTCTCATTTTTACATAATGCCATATTAGTAACTGTTGTATTCTACTACCTTTCCTATCCTCTACTATCCCCCCTCCCCTCCCCTCCCCTCCCATCTTCTCTCTCTACCCCATCTACTGTAATTCATTTCTCTCCTTGTTTTTTTTTTTTTTCCCATTCCCCTCACAACCTCTTATGAGGGTCTCCTTCCATTTCCATGCAATTTCCCTTTTCTCTACCTTTCCCTCCCACCTCATGTTTCTGTTTAATGTTAATCTTTTCCTCCTGCTCTTCCTCCCTGCTCTGTTCTTAGTTGCTCTCATTATATCAAAGAAGACATTTGGCATTTGTTTTTTAGGGATTGGCTAGCTTCGCTTAGCATAATCTGCTCTAGTGCCATCCATTTCCCTGCAAATTCCATGATTTTGTAATTTTTTAGTGCTGCATAATACTCCATGGTGTATAAATGCCACATTTGTTTTTTTATCCATTCATCTATTGAAGGGCATCTCTGTTGGTTCCACAGTCTAGCTATTGTGAATTGTGCTGCTATGAACATCGATGTGGCAGTATCCCTTTAGTACGCTCTTTTAAAGTCTTCAGGGAATAGTCCAAGAAGGGCAATAGCTGGGTCAAATGGTGGTTCCATTCCCAGCTTTCCCAGGAATCTCCATACTGCTTTCCAAATTGGCCGCACCAATCTGCAGTCCCACCAGCAATGTACAAGAGTACACTTTTCCCCACATCCTCGCCAGCACTTGTTGTTGTTTGACTTAATAATGGCTACTAATCTTACTGGAGTGAGATGGTATCTTAGGGTGGTTTTGATTTGCATTTCTCTGACTGCTAGAGATGGTGAGCATTTTTTCATGTACTTGTTGATTGATTGTATGTCCTCCTCTGAGAAGTGTCTGTTCAGGTCCTTGGCCCATTTGTTGATTGGGTTATTTGTTATCTTATTGTTTAATTTCTTGAGTTCTTTGTATACTCTGGATATTAGGGCTCTATCTGAAGTGTGAGGAGTAAAAATTTGTTCCCATGATGTAGGCTCCCTATTTACCTCTCTTATTGTTTCTCTTGCTGAGAAAAAACTTTTTAGTTTAAGTAAGTCCCATTTGTTGATTCTTGTTATTAACTCTTGTGCTATGGGTGTCCTATTAAGGAATTTGGAGCCCGACCCCACAATATGTAGATCAGAGCCAACTTTTTCTTCTATCAGACGCAGAGTCTCTGATTTGATATCAAGCTTCTTGATCCATTTTGAGTTCACTTTTGTGCTTGGCGAGAGGAGGGGATTCAGTTTCATTTTGTTGCATATGGATTTCCAGTTTTCCCAGCACCATTTGTTGAAGATGCTATCCTTCCTCCATTGCATGCGTTTAGCCCCTTTATCAAATATAAGATAGTTGTAACTTTGTGGATTAGTCTCTGTGTCCTCTATTCTGTACCATTGGTCCACCCGCCTGTTTTGGTACCAGTACCATGCTGTTTTTATTACTATTGCTCTGTAATATAGTTTGAAATCTGGTATCGCTATACCGCCTAATTCACACTTCCTGCTTAGAGTTGCTTTTGCTATTCTGGGTCTTTGATTGCTTTATCTATTTGTACAAGAAATGCTGTTGGGATTTTGATTAGCATTGCGTTAAACTTATAGAGAACTTTTGGTAATATCGCCATTTTGATGATGTTAGTTCTGCCTATCCATGAACAGGGTATATTTTTCCATCTTCTAAGATCTTCTTCTATTTCTCTCTTTAGGGTTCTGTAGTTTTCATTGTATAAATCTTTCACCTCTTTTGTTAGGTTGATTCCCAAGTATTTTTTTTTTTTTTTGAGGATATTGTGAATGGGGTGTTTTTCCTCATTTCCGTTTCAGAAGTTTTGTTGCTGATATACAGAAATGCCTTTGATTTATGCATGTTGATTTTATATCCTGCCACTTTGCTGAATTCATTTATTAGTTCTAGTAGTTTTTTTGTAGACCCTTTTGGGACTTCTAGGTATAGAATCATGTTGTCCGCAAATAGTGATGGTTTATGTTCTTCTTTTCCTATTTTTATGCCTTTAATTTCTTTCGTCTGTCTAATTGCTCTGGCCAGTGTTTCGAGAACTATATTGAATAGAAGTGGTGATAGAGGGCATCCCTGTCTTGTTCCAGATTTTAGAGGGAATGCCTTCAATTTTTCTCCATTCAGAATGATGCTAGCCTGAGGCTTAGCATAGATAGCTTTTACAATGTTGAGGTAAGTTCCTGTTATCCCTAGTTTTTCTAATGTTTTGAACATAAAGGGATGCTGTACTTTGTCCAATGCTTTTTCTGCGTCTATCGAGATGATGATATGGTTCTTATCTTTAAGTCTATTGATGTGGTGAATAACATTTATTGATTTTCATATATTGAACCATCCTTGCATCCCAGGGATGAATCCTACTTGATGATGGTACACAATTTTTTTGATGTGTTTTTGTATCCGATTCGCCAGAATTTTATTGAGGATTTTTGCATCTAGGTTCATTAGGGATATTGGTCTGTAGTTTTCTTTCTTTGAGGTGTCTTTGTCTGGTTTCGGAATCAGAGTGATGTTGGCCTCATAGAATGAATTTGGAAGAGCTCCCTCTTTTTCTATTTCCTGAAATAACTTGAGAAGTATTGGTATTAATTCTTCTTTAAAGGTTTTGTAAAACTCCGCTGTATACCCATCCGGTCCTGGGCTTTTCTTGGTTGGTAGTCTTTTGATTGCCTCTTCTATTTCATCAATTGATATTGGTCTGTTCAAGTTGTGTGTATCCTCCTGACTCAGTCTGGGCAAATCATATGACTTAAGAAATTTATCGATGTCTTCACTATCTTCTATTTTATTGGAATATAGGTTTTCAAAATAATTCCTAATTATCTTCTGTATTTCTGTAGTATCTGTTGTGATATTGCCTTTTGCATCCTGTATGTTAGTAATTTGAGTTCTCTCTCTTCTTCTCTTCTTTAGCATGGCTAAGGGTCTGTTGATCTTATTTATTTTTTCGAAGAACCAACTTTTAGTTTTGTTAATTTTTTCAGTAGTTTCTTTTGTTTCCATTTCGTTGATTTCCGCTCTGATTTTAATTATTTCTTGCCTTCTGCTACATTTGCTGTTGTTTTGCTCTTCCTTTCCTAGGGCTTTGAGATGAAGTGTGAGCTCATTTATTTGTTGGTTTTTTCTTTTTGTGAGGAATGACCTCCAGGTGATGAATTTCCCTCTTAAAACTGCTTTCATTGTGTCCCATAGATTCCGATATGTTGTGTCTGTATTTTCATTTATCTCTAAGAATTTTTTGATTTCCTCCTTTATGTCTTCTGTAACCCATTGATCATTCAGTAACATATTGTTCATTTTCCATGTGATGTAGGATTTTTCCTTCCTTCTTTTATCATTGATTTCCAGTTTCATTCCATTATGATCAGATAAAATACATGGTATTATCTCCACCCCTTTATATTTACTGAGGGTTGCCCTATGGCATAATATATGGTCTATTTTTGAGAAGGATCCATGGGCTGCTGAGAAAAAAAGTATATCCACTTGATGATGGTTGATATATTCTATATATGTCAGTTAAGTCTAGGTTATTGATTGTGATATTGAGTTCTGTAGTTTCTTTATTCAACTTTTGTTTGGAGGATCTGTCCAATGGTGAGAGAGGTGTGTTGAAGTCACCCATAATTATTGTGTTGTGGTCTATTTGATTCTTGAACTTGAGGAGAATTTGTTTTATGAACGTCGCAGCACCATTATTTGGTGCATAAATATTGATAATTGTTATGTCTTGTTGGTGAATGGTTCCTTTTAACAGTATATAATGTCCTTCCTTATCCCTTTTGATTAACTTAGTCTTGAAGTCAATTTTATTCGATACGAGGATGGCCACCCCTGCTTGCTTACGAGGACAGTGTGCGTGGTATATTTTTTCCCAACCTTTCACCTTCAGCCTGTGTATGTCTTTTCCAATCAGATGTGTCTCCTGGAGGCAGTATATTGTTGAATTTGTTTTTTTTAATGCATGTTACCAGCCTATGTCGCTTTATTGGAGAGTTTAAGCCATTAACGTTTAGAGTTACTATTGATATATGGTTTGTACTTCCAGCCATGTTTGATTATTTATCTTTTTTTTTTTTAATTTAGTTTGTTTCTCCATGATTAGCTTTCCCCCCGCCCTCTGTCTTTACTGAGGCACTTCCCACTGATGGTTTTGGTTATTGTTTTTCATTTCTTCCTTGTGTAGTGTTTTGCTCAAGATGCTTTGCAATGCTGGTTTTCTGGCTGCAAATTCTTTTAACTTTTGTTTATCATGAAAGATTTTTATTTCGTTGTTGTACCTGAAGCATAATTTTGCTGGATACAGAATTCTTGGTTGGCATCCATTGTCTTTCAGTGTTTGAAATACGTTGTTCCAGGATCTTCTCGCTTTCAGCGTCTGTGATGAAAAATCCGTTGTTAACCTTATTGGTTTACCCCTGAATGTAGTCTGCCTTCTTTCTCTTGTAGCTTTTAATATTTTCTCGTTGTTCTGTATATTGGATATCTTCATAACAATGTGTCTTGGCGTTGGTCTACTGTGATTTTGTATGCTCGGTGTCCTGTATGCATCTACAATTTGTATATCCGTTTCCTTTTTTATTTCTGGAAAGTTTTCTATAATTATTTCATTCAGCGGGTTGCTCATTCCCTTGGTTTGAACCTCTATACCTTCCTCTATCCCGATGACTCTTAAGTTTGGTTTTTTTATGTTATCCCATATCTCTTGGGTGTTTTTCTCGTAATTTTTTACCAGCCTTTCTGAGTTGGCTAGACTCTTTTCAAGATGATATATTTTGTCTTCATTATCTGATGTTCTGGCTTCTACTTGCTCCACTCTGTTAGTGATACTCTCATTTGAGTTTTTAATTTGGTTTATAGTTTCCTTCATTTCTAGAATTATTGTTTGATTTTTTTTATAATCTCTATCTCCTGATAAAGATGCTTAATTTCTTCTTTTATCTGTTTATGTAATTCATTTTTAATGTGTTCTTTCACTGTTTGAATTTGCTGTCTCATATCCTCTTTAAGGTTCCATTCCATCTGTCTAAGGTATTCCTTGAGTTCTTTATTTGACCATTTTTCTGATGCCTCTAGGTCCTCCTGAATATTTAGGCTGTCCTGAATTGTTTGTACTCCTTTTCTTCCTTGCTTTTTCATGCTGCTCATGTTACTTCTTGTTCTGTTTGACTGCTGAGTTACTGTTTACTCCTATAAATTTATTTGATGCTTGGGAGGAAAGGTATTAGAAGGGAAGGGAAGAAGTCACTAAAGGGAATGAGAGTAAGCAGGTAGAATTCAAGGAAGGGGGAATAAGGAAATTGAAAAGAAATGAAAAGACAAGAAAAAAATAGAAAATTGAAAAAAGAAAAAATAATAATAAAAAAATAAAAATTAAAATTAAAAAATAATAAAAAAATTTAAAAAACAACAAAAAAAATGGTTTTCTTTTTATGAGATAATCCTTAAATTTATTGTTATAGGGCAGTGCTTGATAGCCAGATTGATAAAGTACATTTCTTTCTTTCTGTCCATGTGAATGTTTTATAAATAGTAGAAATTCCATTTTATGTTAATTTAAATAATTTTCTTAAGTATTTAGAGCCCATAAGGCAACCCTGGAAAGTGTCATTCATATACATGATGACACATTACCCAGCAGTGGTGGCTATACTAAAATCCACCACTTGACCACATCGGAAGTTTTCATGTCTTGGAATGTCCTATATTTAGGCATAAGTAAATTGTTTTACGTGGTATGTGAGTAATGAGGTTTTTTGGTAAAAAAAAATTGCAGTTCTTAAGTGTGTTCATTACTGAAGGTTCATGGCTGAAGCAGTGTTAAGTGTCTTCAGTAAGCAAATTAGTAGAGTATCTATAGTAGAATTTGAAAAAGGATGAAGATTTAAAAGGATGCCTGGGGTGAAATAGAACTGCAGTCCCTTGTGAGACAGCAGGGAGGTGACCAGGAGTAGTTGCTTAGTTAGACATCTCTGCCTCTTAGACCAGGAGCAGTCAATACAGAACAGTGTGTACAAACAGCCGTTCTTCTGGAGCATAACCAGGGTGGATGCTGATGGTTTAGTAAGGGAGAGTACAAGCCCGTCTCAGTTCACTCACACACAGAAGGTGTGTTTTCAAACCCTAGTTTGTAATTTGGTTGTTATTGCCCTCATTTTCTTTTCTAGTGAGATATAGACTAGCCCAAAACTTTGTTCATGAGTGTAGAATTATTTTAGTATTAATAGCCATGAATTCTAGGTCTTCAAAAAACATGCTTTCCCCCTCTTAGGGGAAAAGGAAGGCAAATTTTAGGCATAATTTTGAAATATTTGAATTTGAACTCTGCCCTTTCAACTCCTTTTCACACATCTGTACAACCATTTCCTGTTCTTTGTGCATTCTGTGCACCCCATTCCTTCACCTCCCCCTCTTAGTCGAAATCATCTGAAGCTGTTTTAATTGAGTATTTATTGGTCTCTTCTCCAGTGGAAACCCAGTGTTGAAGGAAGGCAGTTGGTTGGGATCAATTCATGCTGAAGTGTGGATGACCCACAGCCCCACAGACATTTCAGAATTTTTTGTTGTTGTTCCTTAAAGAGGTGGTTTTGCTTTTTTCTTTTTTGGGTTTAGTTTTAATCTAGTTGATTCTTTGTTGATATTTCAGAGGACAAATGAAATGAACGTTTGACTTTGTGGCCAGAGTTATCTATCCTTTTCTGTTGGATATGAATGGGCTGTGGTTGGAGAATACAGGGAAAGATGGTAGCCATTCCTCCCCAAGTCCCTAGTCCATCTGTAGAGGCCGGGACAGACTTTTGTATTTGAAAATACCCTCTGGAACTCGCAGGGTGCCTGCATCAAGTGTAGCAGGAAGGGCTTTTTCTGCACATCCCACTGTAGCAGAGTCAGCTGCCTATAGTGAAGGTGAGCAGAGTCCCACTCTGGACAATGGCTTGTGTGTGTTGGTAAGCTTTGGCCTTCTTGCAGTGCAGAGGCCCTGTGGGACTCTCTTGGTCTGTTGTGGCTGGTAACTATGCCACCAAGGTGCTGCATCTGTGGGGTACCAATCAGCAAACAGTGATTGATTCTAGGCCCAAGCATCCCTGTCTAAAGATGAAAGACCAAATTGGCAAAGAAAGGGTGCGTTGAAGGTGTCACTGTGCAAAGTACAAAAGGGCAGATGATGAATAGTGGTGCAATTCTATAAGTAGTACAGGCGGTCAGGGTCAGCTCACAGAGGAGGGAACAGGACAGGTGTCAGTGCTGCTGTGTTCTCTGTCATCATTGCACCTCACCTTTTCTCACCATGCCTTACACAGTCTACCTCATTCAAAATGTGTTTTCTGTTCTGTGATACATTGTTGCTTATTTTGATACAAAGTGGTGTGAATTCTTCATGAACAAAAGTGATGATTTTTAAAAGCTGTCCCACGTTTATCAAGTGACTCGATGTCTCCTTGTGCAGCTGTCTCTTACTCCAGACTGAGAAGCATGAGCCCACTTACCCCATCGCAACCTTCTCAGCATGTTAGAGATGAGTACATTCCGACTCCAGAGGGAAGGAGCTTCAAGAGGTGTCACGGGAACTGAGTGGTGGTGTTAAGTTTCTCCCCTACTCTACTCATAAGCATTTTGTAATTCTGTAAAAGAGAAAAACTAGCAAGATAGGTAGAATGTTTATCTAAAACTTAAGAAAGATTTTTGCTTCTAAGTTACTGAGTTTCAAGGAAATATTTTTAAAGGCTCCTGATTTTTTTTTTTTTTTAAAAATCTTTTTCATTTCCTTGTATGCATGTGAAATTTAATTTCATCCTTAATGTTCAGGAAAGCTATATGCATATTTTAAAAGTTAGATGTTTGGCATGCTTGAAGAGGGTTTCTAAATTTAAAAAAGCAGGTCATAGTGGGCTGCTCCCCTTGAGAACTCTATCCATAGCCCTTTTACATGTATCTGTGCACACCTGACTGTGGAACACAGTGCCTTGGCCACAAGTGACTAGTCTGCTTCCTCATTACACAAAAATTCTAGTGTGGCCCCTGAACGTGTTCCTTAGCCACACTGTATGGTAAAAGCCAAGAACCCTGAGTTTGAAACTAGCAAAATCTCATTTTAAACACTGACCTCAAATTATTAATATAATATTGCATAAAAAGGGTTTTAGTTCTCTGTACCTATTTCCTTATTCTTAAAATGGGTAATAGTGCTTACTTTATGGACTTTTTATAAACCTTCTCCTGAATTGTCTGTGATGATTAGGATATAACATTATTGTGTAATGCCCAAAAGGTTTTATGTTGATCATTTACCTTGTAAATTTAATCAGCCTTGTTTGATAAGGATGTAGAAAGGAAGGGAGACATCCATCAAGTGAAATTTACTTGAAAATACTGAATAATTCCATAGTTTGCTTAGCCCTTTTGCTGAAGATCTGTACTCTCGAGTAGCATACTGCCTTCTTTCACGTGAGATTGGTTTTCATGAGAGAAAGGACACTGCTTAATTTGTGGCATTCCACTAATCTCTTCTGTTAATTTGGTAGTATAAAAAGATTTGCAAATAATGAGTTCCATACCCTCAAAGATACTTTCATACACTCTGTCCTGCTTCCACATTTGTACTGTTGCCATGTTCTAAGTAGGACTTTCTCCTGACTGTGTGTTAATAACTGGAAAATTCCCTATCAGTAGAATGGCACCATCTTGACAGCCCTGGGTTCTGCTTCTACCTTGCTAATTGTTTCCTTGGGATTATTTGGATTGTGTGGAAAAGCTTTTTGCAAATCCTCTTATTACTGAAGTCATTGTTGCCAGCAGGAATAAGATTAAAGGTGCTTAAGTCTGTAGAGTTGTTTCTAATTTGTACGTGTCATTTCAGTGGCGTTTTAACAGAACTCTGTCTCCTGTCCCTCCCTTCTCCCTTGGTACTATCTCAAGTTAAGTCCAAGAAGCCAGACCATTGGAAGAAATCACATTTTATCCTCCTAATTATTATGCTGGCACTCAGGAGATAATTTTTCCCTTCATGCACTGCCAATTAATATGCAAATGAGCTGATAAATATTTATGCAATGATTTAAATTATGCAGGGAGTGCTTTCAGTGTATTCTGTAAATGAATTGTTCCTGGACTTCAAAGTGCTGGCTGCTGTGCTAACGAGGAGAGATTTGCATAAGGCCCTAATCACGCGCATACTGATTAAGCTTCATTATGGAAACTGCCAGCTGCAATCTTTGTTTCTATTTTATTACAAAAAGGGGAACTTTTCATGCTTCAGTTGCCTTGACAATGTCAGTCCTAGCTGGTAGGAGAGACTAAAACTCCTCTGAGCAACTGAAGTTTCCTTATTCAGCTGAAGATTGCTATGGTGTAACTGAAGTTGTATTTTGCTTCTCCTGTTAATCCACTTTCCACTCCCCACTCTGTTCTCTGAAGAACATGGTGCAGATTTGTTAGAAATAGTGCTACCTTCTTTCCCCCACCCCAGACCGCTACCTGTTTCTTGCTTGCTTTGGATTGTCCACACCTCTAGAAGACTTCACAGCGATGCTGGACTGCAGTGACTGTGTTCTAGGTGGGTACCAGCACAGTTCTTTCTTAGAAGCTTTAATATGGAAATAGCACGTGAGGGGTTGACTATGCTTAAATGCTTAATCACATGCAGCCAAGGCAAGGGAGGGGGAGAGGTGGTTGAGTGAGGAAGAAGGAAAGCATTTGCAAAGCACTATGTGTGCTTGAGTGAGCTGTGGTCCCTCCCTATGCGGGCTCTTCTGGTTCCGAGCGTACTTTGAATAGTGTGGATTGAGAATTTGACCTCAATGGGGGACATTTTTTACTTTTGGGGGACTTCTGTGGAAAGCATTTAATACAAATTCTAAAAAAAACATTTTTAAATCAGAAACAAGGTTTGAACTGTACCTAAATAATATAAAATGTACATATTAATAAAATTTTTGCAAACCTAGTATCTCAGTGAAAAATGAAGTGGAGCCATCACCTAGAATTGTTTCCGTACATACTATTGCAACATTGTAGTGTTGACTGCAGTTTATGTATTGACCCATTTCCAGATTTTAGACATTATGAACTTTTAAAATTCCAAGATTATGCCTTGTTTTTGTGTTGAAACCAACTATCTTTTGTAGAAAACTATGGTTTTAAGTATTGGAAAGCTTATCTTAAAAAGAGTTTTCCCTATAGACAAGCAAGCCTTTAGAGAGGGAGGTATCCTACTTTAATTTTAATGTATACACTGCCTTTGGTTGTCTGAGATTTAAAATAGATAGAGGCATTCTGGTATTGAGGCAGATGGTGGCTCCTGGTGGCCACATTTTGTGTGGAGTTTTGTTTATTTCTCTATAGTATTAATGAAACCTTTTTAGGTTATTGTAGTCACCAGAAAAGTCAGGGGATAGAAACTCCGGGAGTTGGATACATTAAGTCTAAAACTTCTGCTGATGATTTTTCTTTTCCTGTGTGTCATTTTTCCTACTTGAAAATTGAGGCTACTTCGGTCACCTTCCCAGTTGCCAAGGGAAAATAAATTGATCATTCTGAAGATGGATGAATTCTTATGCAGAAGGCATGGCCTGAACCCAAGGTAGTAGTTACATGGTTCCCCACAATAAAAATCCCCATCTAAAGGGCACGTGATGAGCAGTACATGGATGTCAGGAATTCAGGAGCAGCCTGTAGACTTCGTGTTGGTCTCACTGTGTCAGTTCAGGGGCATAGACGTGTATTTTTTATACTGGCCAGAGAGAAGATGATTTCAGATGTCAAAGAAGAATTTACTTGTTTTTACTCTTTTACATTTACTAAGTTGAAAACTCAAGAAACAAAAGGAAAATACCTTTTTGAGATATTTTTAACATTTATTGTTGAATTAGAAATTATGTCTACTACTTTCAACTAACAGTCAATATCATTGAAATAGTCTTATCATTGTTGTTGCAGTTAATCAGAATTTTATTGTTTTATTCTCTTTGGTATGTTTGAAGTAGTTTCATTAAATGCCCTTGAAACTCTTTGACAATTCAGTGATTGGTCCTTAGGAGATTCACATAAAATACCTGTGACATAATTTTTAACTTATAAATGTGGAAATAAGGACGTGAATTACGCAGGGTCAGGCTCGTGAGCTGTTAACGATTTGTGCTTGCTTTGTTTCTATGATGTCCCTATATGTGGGAAATCGTTACCCTTTTTATCAATGTTAACTTATTTATTATTTTTTCTACTTTCCTTTAAAATACATTCTAAGAGAAGCATTAAACCATTTGCATTCCTAATGGCATTTCTGTTAAACTTGTGATCTTTGTTAACTTTCATAAGAGTTTGGGTAAGTCATTCAGAAAGCTGTTTTTCACTAAGTCACACACCTGTTTCTTTCAAACCTTAGTACGCTTTCAGATGATATTTAAAATTTTCTGGACAGTGGGGAAAGGAAGTTGTAGAACTGTCCTCATTTATGACCACAGACACAAACTTTATGCCTTTGAATATCTATAGAACAAACCAAGGATACACTATACCATCTAAGCCCAAAAGACAAACATGAGGCACAAAAGCTTACAGTTTGAACAGTTTGAGAGGCTGTTACATAGCCTGTAGATTGGATATGAAATTTTATCAAAAAAGGGCTCTTAATTTTTTTCCTTAGCACTTTGTGCATGTGGATGCTGCAGCTTAATGGACACATGGTCAGGACTTCAAATCAATGCTGTCATTCCTAGTTGAAGTGTTTATTCTTCTCTAATAACTACAGTTAAATAGTTGAAAACGTAGAACTTTTTTGTTAATAAACTTCTCTGATTGCAAGTATTCCAAGTTTTAGTTTGCAGTAGATATAGAACAAGATGTTTACTTTTTTTTTTCTTTAAACCCTTTTAAAGAGGTAGAATAGCAGTGTTGTTCTTGACTCCTCTCCTGCATGTTTTCTAGGACACTATTTTATACAGCTTGGTGAAAATCCTGGTGGAAACGAACTTGTTTACATAGATAGCACTGAAAGAAGTAAACTCAAATTAGCAGGTTCATTTGAGATGTCCGGGTGATAAGATTCTAAGTGGGCATGGTTACGATTCAGTCTTGAAGTCTAATTTAGAGATTTCTGTTGTGTCTGCTGGTATAACTTTTGTACTGGTTTTTGCTTGAGGTATATATTTGACATATTATTATTTTGACTTAGATTAGTTTGGTTGAGGAAGGGAAGATGTATATTTTTCTTAGACATTTTCTTTTGAGTTACTATCCCATCTATTATCCATATTAAAATTCTTTAGAAAGATAATTAATTTGTGGATGCCATCAGGATCCCAGGGATCCTGAATTTCTTTCAGGTTCCTTCTATTACAGTTTGTAATGTTTAGCTTGATATGTCCCTGAACTAACTGTATGAATGTGACATTAGTTAACCCTTTTCCTTTTTCTTTTCTTTTTGTGGGGGAGGGGTGCCTTCTTAGCCCATCTTTACCCCGAATTAAAAATCGTATTCCCCTCTGCTTTATTACAGACTCAAGAATGAACAATCCGTCAGAAACCAGTAAACCGTCGATGGAGAGTGGAGATGACGCTACAGGTAAGAAGTAGTCTCTGATCTAGCTTTTTAATTAGATGAGATAGAGCTGATAGAAGAAACTTGCCACTTCACTTGGACATATATTTGGCTTGTACAGAACAGTTTGCACATTGAGTTGTCAAATATGATTTAGTAGTTGCACCAAGCGCAGTTGTTTATTTAATATTATCTAACTTTCTTCTGCAGATTGCTTTATCTTTCTGCTTCCATCTATCAGAAACTACAGAATCGTTATGGGAATAGTTGTTTGGGTCAGATAGTTCAGGGTATGAATTATGGATTTACCACTTAATGACTGTGTGACTTTAGGCAATTTCCCCAATCGTTTTGAGACTGAATTTATTCAATTATTCAATAGGAATGTTTCATAGGTCATTAGGAGTATTAGATGAGAGAATATACGTGAAGTGTGAAGCATAGTGCCAGCTGCACCGTGATCGTGCTGTTCAGAGTGTCGCTTGTTATAGACGTTGATCAGAATAGTAAATCTCATCCACCCCATATTGGTTATAAGTTATGTTAAAAAGTCCATATTTTGTTAAGTAGTTATAAACACACTCATTTCTAATACATTCTCTTATTTCATTTTCTAAAATTTACACACGATTAAACCTTTGATCAAGAGAAAATTAATTATCATTATCATATAAATGAGAAAACTCAAGCCCCATGAGAGAAAGGTGAATCCATTAAAAGAATGTTGGTCTCTGCAGCCCATACTCTTGTTAAGTCAGTATATTGCTCAAGGGACATTTGGCTCTGTATCTTTATCATCTGCTGGAGATGCGCAGAGACTCCCATTTCTAGAAGAGCTTGGATTCCAAGTATTAGGCTGCATGGAGAAGAGCACCATGGGTAGGATGCACAGGAGGTGGCATTTCTAGAGTAGACAGGTTTCCACCTGCAGAGAGTCCTCCCTCTTTGGCTGTTTTTTAAAAAAATGTGCCTGACTCTGGGAGGTGGCAAGAATGAGGCATCCTCGAAACCGTTTTCTACCTCTATTGGCCACAAAACTTTTTAATTGGTGGTAGATGGGTGGCTTGAACCAATGTTCCTGCCTGTGTGGTTTCTACTATAGGCTATCCTATACCTGGAGACACCTATTAACCTTGTCATCTCTAAAATGTTTCTACCTCTTTGTGTGAACTGAGCTATAAGGTTAACATGTGCAACTGGGTTACATTAAAGGTGTCTCCTGTCACTCTGACTGAATAAATATTGCGGTAGACTGCTTTAGGTTCCTGAGAAGGGGTGTGGGGGGTACCATTGAATTCTGCCTGAATCGTCAGCCACAGTCTCCTTCCTGTTATTCCTCTAACCCTGCTTTTGCCCCATCTTCCTGTGGCGGCGGGGGGGGGGGGGGGGGGCATTGGTGCCTGTGCCAGTGTGGGTGCTTTGGCCACAGCCAAAGGTACATACCTTTGCAGAGAAAAAATGCTGTTGATCACACTGGGAGGTCAGAGGAGAGTGGGTGGGACACACTTGGCTAAAGAATAGCTTCAAAGACAAGACTCAGTTTTTCTGTCAAGGGAATAGAAACAGACAGACTGACAGAAGGATTGGAGAATACTTAAAATATTCACTATATTGGCCTCATTAGAATGCCCATGTTTGTCATGCTCTTCCTCCCTACTCTATTTTGAGTCACCCCTCTTATATCAGAGAAGACATTGGGCATTTGGTTTTTAGGGATTGGCTAAATGTATGATATGTCAAGATCATTGTATTGTTATGAGCAACTAATTAAAAAAAAACAGAATCCCCATATTTGCCTTAACATCACAGTTTCAGTGCCTGCCGTGTCTTATTGAGCAGCTACAAACTATAATAAAACCCGGTGGCTTGTTTTAGAAAATCCTAAGCACTGTACACATTCCTGATAGCAGTTCTTATGACAAGTTATATGTTATTTCAGGGACTAGGAAATTGAGACACCAAAGCAACTAGGAAATAGAGTATTTATACCCTGAATATGATTTTTCCCCATGAAGTGTAATAAATAAAAATGAAAATTTAAGCCATACTTTGTATTCGTTCAGTCCTAAACCATTTCCACAGCTCTGAGATAACTCCTGGCTGCAGCACTCCTTGAAACAGTCTTGTGAATTTCTTGCCTGTTATCATATTCGGTGCTTGACAGACTTGTTCTCATTATGGAGCTGAGCATTATCAGTTTAGATAAGGGGGAGCTAAGAGCTGGCACTTATTCATATAAGTCTTTATTCCCAACACCACTAGTGGAACTTGATTTCCTCCTTACAAAGACAGTACATTATTATTGTTTTTGTTTTTGTTTTTGTTTTTAAAGAGCTTTTGCTAATGCAATAACAGGTAGCTGGATCAAATGTGACATGATCAGCCATCAACTCTGAACTAGAGTAGCTTACTTCCCATTTGTCTACTGAGGCATTTGCTGCTTTACTAGAGTTATAAATTACTTCCACTTTATGGGTCTTTACATTCACTTGAGAGCAACAGAAGTCTTAATTATCCGTTTCTCTAATGTTTAAGTTCCATTGCCATATTGAAATCTGATATTTTCTGGATTCAGAATACTTTTGTGTTGATCATCTTTTCTCGAATGTTTATAATTATTATGATATTGACTTGTGAGATTTTAAGGAGAATGATCTTAAAAATTATTTAAGATTATGTTGATATTATGCTTGTTTGTCTTTCTCTATGATTTATTTTAAAAAGCAAATCTAACAGTGCATTTTAGTCAGATGACCCTATGTGTTCACAGAAAATCTGTAGTTTAGACTTGTTCAGGTTTGTGTCGTCTTCTGTATGTACCATATCATAGTTGGTGTTATTAGGTCCAGTGCAAAAAGACCAGCCTCTTTCAGTCTTCAAGGGGTTAGCAGCCTACTGATTCTGGGTAGGTGGTGGTAAGTAGTTCAAGAGCAGATATGGAGGGGTGCAATGTGTTGGTCAGTGGGAGTTTGAGTATGTTGGTGGAAGGAACCATCATGGGTAAAGAGAGGGAAGAAACCTAACTGACAGATAAAGGCTGTGATAAAGGAAGTGCAGAATGAGGATAAATTTTGAGAATGAAAAAATGTGCACCCTGGGCTGGGGTTGTAGCTCAGTTGTGGAGCACTCACCTAGCACGTTCAATCCTCAGCACCTCATAAAAATAAATAAATAAAAGGTTTTGTGTCCATCTACAACTTAAAAAAATTTTTTTCAAAAAAATGTGCACCCTTTTTCTACAGTAGGGAAGAATGGAAGACTTGTTTTTGTCTCCAGTGCCCAGTCTGCCCTGGTGTACTTAGTGGGAGTACTAAACCTTGAATAAGATAGTGATTTTGTTCTCAAGAAATTAATGTTGTAGATGTTTGAGAATACAGCAGAAATTGAGAAGTTTCATAAAAGGTGTATGAGAATCCACTGTAGGGAGAAACTGTTCCTGACTTGGAGGACCAGGGAAGGTTTTGAAGAAGGTAGAGCCTCCAGTGTGCCTTGAGGGTAGCATTTAAATGAGATGGTGATGGGCAGGATTTGATCCTTCGAAGCAGCAGGAGTCCAGTTAGGGAAGGAGAGCTGCCAGCTGGGTCCTGAGGTCTCCCATTCCTTCAGGGTGCTGCTGTTGTGCCTTGATGCCCACACACGTCCTCGGTCAGCCATCCTCAGAACCAGTGACCATTCCAGGTCCTCCCACTGCAGTGCAGCCACTGCTCTTTCCTCTAGCTCATTGTTTTTGTAAATTTACCTTGGCTTTTTAGACGTAGTTTTGATAATGAAGGAAAGTGAAAAGGACCTGTTTTTAAATATCAAGTTTTATGTAATTTTTTTCTGATAACATTGGTTCTGAAATATGAAAACTTATTTTCTTGTAAAGCAGTGTACCTGTTAAGTCACTGACTTTCTAGTCGGCTAACTGTACCTCTCTTCCCACCTGGATTATGATAGGTATAAGACTTCCATATCCTGTCCTGTTTTACTTCATTTTCTATCCAGAGGTCTTCCCTCCCCCACCCCCGATCTAGAGACAATGGTTAGATTTTTTGGGCAAATGAAAAGGCCAAAGAAATTTATTAATGTAAACTAATGTGCATTTATGAAGTAGTATTACACAAATATCATTCACGAGAAGTTCTTAGTAATCAGTGATGTTTGTCTTGTGGAATTTACTAATACCATGGCTGATGTTAGGAAATTATATTCATAAAGAGAATGATCAGAGGTCATTTTCTCCAGAATGAGGAGAAAGGATCCCGAAGACCAGGGTTCCAGTAAATAAACTAGTATTCTTCTTAATGATTTGATGCCTTGAACTGGCACTTTGGAAACATTTCCAAAAATGTGCCTGAAAATACAAGCGTTTTCAGGAGTAACATCTGAAAATCACTAGAGAACAGGCCTCAGGTAAAAATCTCATCAAACCAGAGTAGAGCAATGGCAGACTTCAGATTCTGAAGGACTAGCTTCCCTTTAAACTTACATTTACTTAGAGGCCATTTCTTTTATTATCATCATAATCTTAATGTTTATACATAATTTACTGTGGCTTTCATTCTGCACTGAGTAAGATGCTCCTATAAGCCTGAGGGTAGAAATCCCAATACAAAATTTTTTGGAGTCTTTCACAGGGACGTTTTAAATAATGGGTAATTCCAGGGGCCACTGACAGTAGCTGACCACTCCCAGAGGACCTCAAGAGCACAGTGAAGGGTCTGTTCGTCAGGTGTCAGAACACACATCAGAAAGGTAGGCCTTCCTCCAGGGTTTGAGTTGATAGGAGTTATGGGTTTGTTAACAGGTTTTGGCCACCTCTTGTTGAAAATCTGGCCCTGGTGCATGTGGTTGGTTGGTTGGTTGGTTGGTTAGTTTTTAAGTATAGAAGGGGGAAAGGGAGCTATAATCACTAAACCTGTAAGAATAGTAAAAAGTACCATCTGAAGTATGATTATACCTTTGTTAAATGAGAGAGTGATCAGTTGATCCTATTGCCAGCGATAACCTAATAATAAATTTTAAATTTTAAAAGTATCTACTTTTATTCATTACTACTATATGAATGTGGAACACTAATGAGAGGATCTGTTTCTAAAAGACTGCTTTAGGCACAAATTATTAGAGATTGTCTATAATTTTCTCTTTCCTCCCTTAGAGGGCAGCTGACTTTTGTGTCATGTTGCTCTTGTCATAATTTTTTCCCAACAGGAATAAAAGAATTTTTTATATAAAAGAATTTTCTAGCCCTGTTACATTTTACATCTTGGCTTGAAGCAAAAAACTATACTCTGTTACTCATTCAGTTAGATCCATTCCAAAGCATCCTAGCCTAGAGCAGCAGTAGTAGAAATTGGGGGTCAAATATAATGAGCCATTGGGGGGAGGGAAGAGACTAAGGGTGGGTAAGAAAAGGAAGAGGGAATAGGCATAATGCAAAATGAATGCCTGTGCTTGGTATGGGGTGAGCTTGATATGGTGTCATTCTCTGGGGAGAGACTACCCAGGGGGAGAGTGGACTTGGCAGTGAGGTGGCACACTTCAGTTCTGAAGTGGTGCCTTGTGGCACTGCAGGTGATGGTGTGGGAGGTAGAGATGTGTTCATGCAAAGAGAGGTCTGCGTTACTGCAGAGGCATTGGGGAGGCTATGAAAGGAGCTTCAGATTCTCCAGGCCAGGGCTGGCAGACCAAAGGGAGTTGTGCACTGTCACTAGGAAAACCGCTGATTGCAATGGACCATGTACGTTTAAATTACATGAAATTAAAACTAGCTCCTTAATCACACTGGCTAAGTTATGTTTAGTGCCTGGTGGCCTTGTGTGGGCCAGTGGCTGCCATGTTGGATACCAGGTACACATCACAGAAAGTTGTTGAGCAGTGCTCACGTTGAATTAAGAAAGAAAAACCATAGAGATCAGAAGTGAACCAGACAGGGAGTTCATGAAGTTAGTATTCAGTGTGGTTGAGAGGTCAGGACTCTCTTGGATTTGACAGTAGGAGTTACTGGTGTTCTTTAAAGTGGTTGTAACAGAAATTGTGGTGTGTAGGGAAGCAAGCAAGTGCTGAAGAAGGGGAATGGTAAAGGTAGGCACCATGGAAGTATTTCTTTGCTTTCTTATTTGTAAAATAAGGAGTTGGCTAGTTCTTTTTAAAATAGTCCCTTGCACTTTTACCTCTTCCAAAATGTCCTATAATATCATCCAGTGTAGCCTCTTGAGTTTGTCGTCTTTGACCAAGCATAGTTGTTTGTGATTCACCTATTCTGTTAGCTCAATTTTATTTCTCTTCTTCCTTTCCCCAAAAGGGTGGAGAGGTTCCAAATGTGTTTTTGAAATAAATGGGAGATATAAACTATTGCTGCTGTGTTAGAGAGTTGGGAACAAGGACAGAGGCATTCGGGCTGCTGTTTAAATGCCTAAAACCTGTGCAGAGCTGAGTCTTATGTGATCTGTTCACACAGGGAGCAGATGAGGACTTTCCAGTTCTCTAATCCATGAAAGTCGGTCTTAGCTGGACCCTTGTTATAACCAGGACTGTCCTGGGATTCACCTCATTTCATTCCCTGTCATATACATCATTGCATATGCCCAGATATTTTCTATTTGCTTTGCTGTTTCTGTGTTTTGGAAGTGACTACCCTCTGATTACTGGAGAAACTCTAGCTGTCTAATTGAAGCCCACCACCTCCTTCTTCATTGGGTTTGTTTTACCCACCTCCTTTTCTTTTGCCTCTGGCTGAGAAATATTCTTCTTTTCCATTGGTAATCCTCTGCTTCTCACTCATAATTGAGTCCCTTCTCATACCCTTTAGGTTCCTGCTCCACCTTTTAGCCCCCTGTATCCCTTACACCTTCAGTGTCTCAGTCTCCTAAGTGTGCTCAGGTTTCTGTGTCCTCTCCACCTATGCCTTTGGACTGCCATCCTCAGGCTCCCACGCTCCCCTGACTGACTGGCCTGGCTGAAGGAAGTCATGCCATCACCCCCTACCTTGGCTTTTCCCTTGGTTCCTGGAAGTCTGGATGTGGACCTAAAATTTTCATGCACTGTTTTGTCAATCTTGATGTCTTTATTTTGTTATTTTATATAAAACAATGAATTGTGTGTGTGACATTACATTGTATATGTGACATGGATGTTTTCTTAACATGTATGTATTGTTGAAGCACTTGTGTATCTGCCACTCTGGCCAAGAAGTAGAATGTGATCACTGCTCAGAAGTTCTCTGGAGGTCTGCCTGGTGACACTTCATTCTTCTCCCCCAAGGGCGATCCCTGTCCTAAACTTACTGTCAGAGGTCATCTCTTTCATTTTTTCCCCATCTGTGTATTTATCCTCAAATAATGTATTACTTAGATTTGCCTATATCCATTTATAAATTGAGTCATACTGTTTATAGTCTGTGGCTGGATTATGATGTTTTTGAGATCTGTGTTAGTATGTTTATCTGTGATTCATTTTCACTGCTGTAGGATCCCATTATATGAATATTTCACAATTTTCCTGTCCACTCTATTATAGATGAACATTTGGGTATTTCCTCTGTAAAGGAGGAAAAGTTTATTTAGGGCACATGTTTTGCTGTTAAGAACAGTATTGCTATAAATAATTTTGAACTTATTTCATATATGTGAAAAAGTCTCCAAAGTATTTTCTTAATAGTGTAATTGCTGAACTTCTGGTGTTACCCAAGACTGCCAACCAGACTCCCAAAGACTGATTTCTATTGGTCCCAACAACGAACGAGAATTTCAGTCTTGCCAGAAGTTCATATTAACCAGCTTTGTAATTTTAGCCAATTTATTGGATGTTGTTTTACTCAGCTTTAGCACTGCTGTGCCCAGAATACCTGATGAGAACGACTTAGAGGAAGAAAAGTTTATTCAGGCCTCATCGTTTCAGAGGTCTCTGCACATAGACAGCCGAGGCGCCTCCATTTGCTCTGCAACAAATTATGGGGGGAAAGACCCAGGGGAGGAAAGCTGCTCAGCTGTGGACTGCCTCCTCCAGCCTTACCTGTCTAGAGTCGCCACCAGTCTGACCCTTGTACCCAGTGTGGACTGATCAGGCTATAGCACTCACTCCAGTCATCTCGCTTCTGGATGTTCCTGCATTCACACGGGAGTTTGGCAGTGATGGGGGGCTCATACCCAACAATTACAAGTAAAAATGATATCTTATTGGGATTTTAATTTGCATTTCCTTAATTTCCAAGGACACTGAACATCTTCTTGCCTGTTGTGTTTATGGGCCATTTGTGTTTCTTTTGTGAAATTCCTATTCATTTTTTTTTTTGCCCACTTTTTCTATTGAGTTGACTTTTTCTTATTGATTCATAGGAGTTCTTTGTGTATTCCGAACACTAATCCTTGTTGTTTGCATGGATTGCAAGTATTTTCTCCTTTTCAGTCATTTTTGTACCCTTTGATAAACAGAGCCTTCAATTTTAAAGCAGATAAATTTGTCCTTTCTCTTTGGGGGCCTGATAGAAAAACCCTTTCCCGAGGTCCCAGTGATATTCTCTTGTGTTGTTTTCTTAAAATATCATAGTGTTGCATTTCACGTTTCAGCCTTTAATCCTTCTGAATCTTTCTTTCTCTTTCTCTTTCTTTCTTACTTTTTTCCCCCAAATGGATACTTAGTTACCCATTTATTGAAAACTCCATCCTTTCCTCACTGATGGATCATAGCTCACCCTTTCCTCGCCTCTGTCTTGTTTCAGCTGTAGCTGTTTCTGGACTCTGGTTTATCTGTTTATCCCTGCACTAATGATTATTGCTGTCGGTTATGGTTTGGATGTGAGGTGTCCCTCAAAAGCTCACATGTGAGACAGAGCATGAAAGTTCAGAGGAGAAATGACTGGGTTGTAAGAGTCTTAACCCAATCAGTGAATAATCTGCGATGGGATTAACTGAGTGGGGGCTGGAGGCAGATGGGGTATGGCTGAAGGAAGTGGTCCATTGGGGGCATGTCTATATTGTATATGGAGAGTGGAGTCTCCTTGTCCCCCGCCCCCTGCTTCGGATCACCATGTGAGCTGCTTCCTTCTACCACATGCTTCCCCCATTATGTTCAGGCTCACCTTGAGCCCCAAGGAATGGAGCCATCCTTCTGTGGATTGAGATCTCTGAAAACGTGTGCCCTAAATAAACTTTTCCTCCTTTACATATGTTCTGGGTGGATCATTTAGTCACCACAGAGCAAAAGCTAACTAGAATACTGTTTCTTAGTAAGTCTCAATCAAATGATCATGCAAGTCCCTCTAGGTTTTAATAACATTTTGGTCCTTTGCCCTTCTATTTAAATTTTAGAATCAGCTACCCCTCTGTTCAGAAAAAGAGAGAAAAGAAGACAGAAAATGACTTGTTGAAATTGTAATATTAAATTTCTCTGAATCTATAGGTCAATTTGGGGAGAACTGACCTATTTACAAGGTTGAGACTTCCTGTACCACACATTTGTCTTCTTTATCGTGTCTAGGTAAAGCTTTATAATGTTTTACTTATAGAACTTGCTGTACTTTGATATATTTATTCCCAGAACTCCGTAAGTATTATACATAAACTCTTGAAGTTTTTTCATTCGGTCTAGACAAAGGCAGCTTTACAGTAGACTTCTGTGCTGCACCTTGTTAGACTTGGGCTTCTGTGACAGTATTATTGTCCTTGGGATGTTCCACATCTGCAATCAGACCACCGAAGAAGAGTGACTTTTCCAGCCCAGGTGTCTCCTTCCCTGCTGCTTGAGCTGGCAAAGCCCCCCTTGCGGTGGCTGTGGAGGTGGCCTTAGCACGCTGACCTTAGTGGCTTTCGGTGTTTGGCCATCACCTCAGATTCATTTGTTTATTTGCATTACTTCATAGTATAAAGTTGAGAAAATTTATATTCCTATACCTTGTGTTTTTAGTGGATATTGCATTTTATCTAATTATCTTTTGCATCCTTTGAGATGACGCTATAATCCACCCCTTTGCTTCTGCCACCTCCCACTCTCCCTCCCCCATTAATGAATTTGGTGAACCCTATTCATTTTTTATTTGTTTGTTTAAAAAAACCACAAGCCAACCTTGTATTCCCGGAATAACCCACTTTACACATAATGTGTTATCTTTCTAGATAAGGTTTGCTATTGCTGTTAAGATTTTACCATATGTGTTTATTAATTGAACTAGTTTGTATTATTTTTTCTTTTTTGTATTTTTTTCTGGTTAAAGTTATTTCGCCTCATTAAGTGAATTAGGAAGTATTTCTTGTTTTGTTTTGTTATTGTTCTCTAGAAAAGTTTGTGAAACACTGGAATTACATGTTCCTTGAATTTGAAGCACCCTTAGATACTCAAATTGTATAGGCTTTGTATTCTCTTTTTCAGATTTTTACCTACTAATCCAGTTTCTATAAATGCTGTGGGACTCTGGATTTTCTATTTCTTGAGTCATTCTTATGTTTTCTGGAGAGTTATTTCTAAGTTTTTTAGGTTTTATTTTGGGGTTTTGTTTTTGTTTTTGAGACAGGGTCTCACTAAATTGCTTAGTTCCTCAGCCTCCTGAGTTGCTGGAATTACAGTTGTATGCCACTGCTCCTGGTTTCCATTTCTGTTTTAATTTTATTAGCATGAAGTGGTTTATGATACTCCTTATCTTTTTGTTATCTGTAGTATTTTCTTTTTTTTTTAATTTATTTGTTCTAATTTGTTATATATGACTGCAGAATGCATTTCAATTAATAGTACTGTAGTATTTTATTGACCTTTTCTTAATCCTTGAATTGTTTACTTGCTCTTTCTCTCATTTTCTCATTTCATCTAACCAGAAATTTGTAAGTTAAGTTGATGTCTTTCTATTATGTTTTCCCCTGTTTCATCAATTATTGGTTTTAGCTATATTATTGCCTTTTCTCTATTTTCTTCAAATTAATTTCTTTTTCAGTGCCCGGTACCACTTGACATTAATTAAACTATGTCTTCCTTGTAGCTCTTTCTTCCTGCTCCTGAGACTAGTCTTGAATGCTTTTTTCTTCTCTAACTGGTCCTTCTCTGGCTCTTTGTCTTTCTGGCTCCTAATATAGGTACCCTCATCTTTAGTCTACTCTTCTTTGTACCCATTCTTTATTGATATCTCTCTCTCTCTCTCTCTCTCTCTCTCTCTCTCTCTCTCTCTTTATGCGTGCATGCAGCGCTGTGGAGTGAGCCCAGGGCCTCACATGCCAGGTGAGCACTCCACCACTGGTTACACCCCATCTCTTCTCTCTTAATTTAACTATCACTTTGATGTGAATAACTAGACAGAATCCAAGGACCTGGTCATTGTAACTTAGCCCTTCCACTAACTAGCCTTGTTCACTTAAGGTTTCTAGAAGCTCTGAACTAAGATCTCTGAGATTTAGTTCAGTAATACTGTTTTAAGTGACAACCTTACAGAATTTTTAGCCCTGACCTGTCATTTCTAAATGCCTTCTGGGCCATTTTTCTTAGATGTTTTTTGAATTTCTCAATCCTTCAATGTCTTATATTATTCATCTTACTGATTCATCTTTTCCCCCCAACAATTCAACCCCCTGGTTCTTTTTTCCAGTGTCCCTGTTCTCCCAGGCAGGCAAGGCATGTATGTCTTGACTTCTGCCCTCACACCCTGTCTCCTGCTACCATCTCACACTCAAGTTCATTTGGGGGCAGGAGTGGGAGGTACATCTGTTCTCCTTTCCATTCCTTTTAGTCCAGTTTTACAAGAATGATTTCTATGTAATATCTATTTACTTCTATCCTTACCTTACAATGAAGCCTTAGCACCTTGTTAAAAGAAATTGTCTGCCAGGCATGGTGGTGCAGGCCTATAATCTCAGCTTCTCAGGAGGCTGAGTCAGGAAGCTTTTTCAAGTTCAAGGCCAGTCTAAGCAACTTTGTGAGAACCTGTCTCAAAACAAAATATTTAAAAAGGACTAGGGATCTGGCTCAGTAGTTAAGCGCCCCTAGGTTCAATTCCTGGTCCTCCCCTCAAAAAGGAAAGAAATTATCTGCTTTTGCATCTTGATCTCTGTATTGATCTCAGATATTGTCTGAGTGTTCTTGTTACCTTTGTGCCTTGGAATACTGTCTTGTGTTTTTTTAGGAAATGGTCAGTTAGTTACAGCCACAAAAAGGGTCACAGTAAAGGCTCAGGAAGACAAAGTTTATTACACTCACAGGTCCTAGAAATAAAAAGCATGGCACTCTATCCAGGCTCACATGAAAAAGAAACCAAGGTGGCCCAGAGTCAGAGAAGAGAGGGGCAGGGAAGTTAGGGCCACTGTCTATATTGGGTTTCCCACGGAGTGTTCTCTGGTGGCCTGGCACCGGGTCTAGGGTGACTGAGACAGAGGAGTGTTGCCTCCAGAGTCTGGGCAAATGGGCTCAGGACTGGTCAGTTTGGGCTCTTAGAATTGACAGGAGAACAGATTCTTCCCAGCCAAAAGGTTTTTGTAAGATGTCAGAACATCCGAATATGTAAAAAATGTCGAAGTTTACAGTACAAAGACCATACCTAATCCCATCCCCCAGGAGGCAGAGCCCCAGCTGAGTGCTACTACTGTGATTAGCAGCAGCCCACTGTAGATAGAGCACTGGCCGGGGATACTCTTGTTGGGTGGTGCTTTGTGACTTACAAGGAGTTTGTCATCATTTTTATGGGAACTGGAAGGTGGACTCAGGGTGTAGAATTTTTTAAAAAAATATTTTTTAGTTTTAGGTGGACACAATATCTTTATTTTTTTATTTTTATGTGGTGCTGAGAATCGAACCCAGTGCCTCACGCATGCTAGGCAAGCGTGCTACCACTTGAGCCACATCCCCAGCCCAGTGTATAAAATTTTGACTCCATAAGAGTGAAATAGTTAGCTCTGGAAGACTTCTCATTGAAATGAATCTCTAAGTGCTCTGGTTTTCCTGATCTCATCTTTTAGCCATGTTGGCTTATTTAGTATGTTTTGAGCAGATTTCTCCAAAAGTACACAGTCTTTTCTCCCAGTTTTGCTGAGTTATGATTGACTAAATAATCTTATGGTGTACAACTTAAAATCTTCATGTAGGTAATGATTTCCTGCATAGAGAGAAAAGCAGCAATTAATGACAAAACACAACTTTAAAATAGTAAAACTTCTGGATTTGGCTATGGAAGTGACTCTAATTACTTTAAAATTTATTTCATGCTAGTTTCTAATTAATTGACACAATTGTACTCTTAAGTGCATTAACTGTTTTGTGTCTAGGTAGTCCTAAAGTTTCCCAAAGTGGGAGACTTTAGGAAAGAAAAATCACAAGAAATGATCCGTGAGTTTTTCAGGAAGTGAAAAACATTTCTCTTGTGATTATCTTAAGGAGACCTCCAATAGCTCTTCCAGGTTTTGCAGTTAGGGTGTGTGGTGGCAAAAATGAGAGCTCCTAACAGTGATGCAGTCGGGTTCTGGCTCTGTTCTGCTGCCTGCCCAGGGCGTGGCCACATTGTGCACGGGTAGGAAGGTGAGGTGTGGGAGTTGTAGGTAATGTCCTCGTACCAGAAGACTTTGGAGGCTCCTGGTTAGTTATACTTTATTCAGTACAAAGTATTCTGGCTTTTTAAAAATAATAACTGGATATAGGAGTTTGAAAACAATGTATTATATTCCTGAAAAAATATTTCTGGGTGTTAGGGTGCCATGTCCTTCCATAAAATCAGTTCTGTTCCAACATGAAATCACAGCGTAAGAGATTTTTAAAAAGCACTGGCAAAACATTTTGAAAAATATAATTAGAGCAGAGCCCTTGCTAATAGATGTGTATAGTTGGCTAGGATGTAGGTCAGTGATTGGAGTGTTTGCCTGGCATGCATGAGGCCCTGGATTGGATCCCTGGGGTGGGTGTGGGGTTGGGGGATACCGTATGGAGTAATCCATACTTTGGAATTGGAGAAATCAGTACAACTATTTTGTTTTCATTATGCTTACTGGATAAAGAACTTCTTTTGCCATCAGAGGCGTCATTCAGTAAACGGTTTAAATCAATAGTAACTCCTTGCTCTTGCAAAGTCATAGTGCTTTTCTTTTGTCCAAGCCAAATATCAAGTATGATGAGAGTAGAAGAGAGGCTTGGTGCCTCTTTTGGAACTCTGTCTCTACCATTCTTTACAATAGTGAGAATGATATAGTGCCACATAATGGCTATAATTCATTGTTTATGTTACATACTTGTCTTGTAGTCCTATATTCTGAAGAGAAACCATTTTACTATATTTTATTTTCTTTTTTTTTTTTTTATTCCCGTCTTCTCCTTGGAGGTATTTCAAAAGTGCTTATGCAAAGTGAGTTCCTAGTGAACATTCAGTTACATTGGTAACTGAAGTCTGATACTCTCTTCAATCTGATATTTTTCTTGTAGTAGTTCTAATCATTTCGCTTGCTTTCCAGGCACACAAACCAATGGTCTGGACTTCCAGAAGCAGCCTGTGCCTGTTGGAGGAGCAATCTCAACAGCCCAGGCCCAGGCTTTCCTTGGACATCTCCATCAGGTAGAATGTTCTGCTCAACCATAAGTGAGAGTAAAAGATGGAGACCTGAAGTGCTAGGGCCTGGGGAAGTTTTTTCAGAATGTGAGACTTTTAAAATTAAGTAAACCCTATACTGATCACATCTAATTGTGTCATCCAAATGGTCAGCATGGAATCAGTACACTTAGTTGACTGGATAGCCATTAAGGCCACAGGCGGGGGCTGGGGGGATTTCTTGTTGAATGGAATGTCTGTGATATCTGGATCATTGGGTCTAGATTCTGAGCATGATGTGGGTTTGTGGTGGCCTACTGAAGTCAGTTCTCCAAAATGGCAAAATTACTGCTGCCTGTGACCTCCGGTATAGGGCTCTGGGTGCAGTGCTCCTATCCCTTCTTTGAAACAGCTTCCAACCTTTTGATTTCAGGCAACTACTCAAGAGCCTTTTGCTCGACTGTGACCACCTAGCTTGAGGTTTAAAAAGACCTGCCTCAGCTTTATTACCCAGACACCAGAGGATTTTTTTTTTCATGAGTCTAAAACAGACCGTGGATTCTCTTCATTGTGTTATAGCTATAATGTAAAGGGGAAGAGAGCACAAAACAAACATTGGCCACCTAAGAGTTTTGGGATATGAGAGCTGATTGACAGTGGAAAGCTAGCAGTGAAAACAGTTAGGAGGTATATGATCAGAGCATCCCACTTCTTGATTTATGTTCACAATTATGTATTAAGAAACACACTTCACATGTTAGTGGTTTCTCCTCAAAACCTAGAATTAATTTAATGCTTACATTGTATTTGCTAGTAGCGATGCTGGTAACAGTATGCCTAATGGGGGTGGCAACTCAGTGACAAGCCCACATGAACCCTCCCAGGCTGTGTATTCTCATGTTAAGTTGCTGTGAATGGATGCATATCATGCTGCTCTACTCTTCTCATAAAAATACACTATAAGACTATCTAAACTGTAAAAGAAGTTTTTCTCTACTTGAAAACAGATGAAATTCAGGAAAGCTACTCCAAAGCCTGTGATTTGTCTACAGATGCAGAGGGGGTTGTTGGCAACAGCCAGCTGCTTCTCTAGAGCCAAGCCTTGTCCATGCTGTGCTCAGCCACATGGCTTTGTCTGTGCTGTGCCCCCTACCCACCCACAGTCTCTGTTATCCATGATGGAAATTCCAGAAACAGTTCACAAGTTTCGAATGATGTGTGTTGCAGTACGTTGTTTTAATTGCTCTATTTTGTTTCTAATTTTTTTGCTAATCTCTTACTGGCCTAATTTGTAAATTAAGCTTTATTGTAGCTATCTCTCTGTAGAAAAATTCTAGTATACACAGGTCTGGTGTTATCTGCAGTTTCAAACATCAGTGAGGGGGCAACATTGGAATGTATTACCTGTGGATAGGAGGGACAGCTGCATCTTTGAATCAGAGAAACGTAACATAATCTATAAAAATGTTATCATGTTTATTTTCTTCTAAGAACATATTTAAACTTCCAACAAGTTCTCTGCCATTAAAGGGAGTCACATTTTTTATGCATGTAGTTAATTATGTTGTACATAGAAAGCATCTTTTATTGGCTTCTATGTATGTCACTCTATATTAATCAGGTTTCTGTAACTGTGACAGAACTCCTGAGCAAAATTAACTAATGAAGGAAAGATTTATTTTAGCTCACAATTTCAGAAGTTTAGTCCATGGTTGCTTGGCCCGGTTGCTTTGGGCCAGTGATACAGCAGAGCATTATAGTAAGGAATGTTTGGTGGAGCAAAGCCACACACCAAAGGATGACCAAGATGCAAAGAGAGTTAGGAAGGGGCCAAGGTCCTAATATCCCCCTTGACAGCATGCCCTCAGTGACCTAGCTTTGTTCCACTAGGTCCCAACCTTTCAACACATGGATGGTCCTTTGGGGGTACATATAGCATCCAAGCCATAGCATGGTCCATGTGTACAGTTTTAACAGTTGGTGGAGGTACATGGACGGCATGCAGTCTTTTCCCCTTGGTCTGGATTCTAAGATGGTTGCAAACCTTGAACCAGCTCTGGGGCCTCCAAGGTCACAGACCCTCCAATGCCTCCTAGAAAAAGGATGGAAGCCAAAGAAATGTCCTTTTCAGCTGAGCCTAGAAAAATGTGAGAAACTAGCAAAATCAAGTGTTAAAGGGAAGCTCTCTTTTTTATTTTATCCTTCTGTTTTGAAAACTTTCAAATCTACACAATTGCAGTAGAACAATATTTGTCTGAAACCACCAGTGGTTGCTGCTTTACCGTATTTACTTTATTGCTCTTTGTGTTTGTGTGTGTGTACATATATACACATAGAAAATGTGAATTTTTTTCCTCAAATCACTTGAGAGTACATTGCAGGCATTGTGGCTGATTGCTTATAAACACTTAAATATGCTTTTCCTATAAACAACATTATGTTAAAAACTACAATTCAAATTTCAGAAGTTCAGCACTGATATGAGACTATTTTCTAATATATGGTTGCTATTTAAAGATTTTCTGTCCACGATCCAGTCCGTACTTTGTGTTTAGTCTTCACATTTGTTCAGAACAATTCCTCAGCCTCTATATCTTTCATGATACTGACAATTTTGAAGAGTAGAGAAAGGCCAGCTATTTTATAGAATACCTCTCATTTGGGTTTGTTTGTTCTCTCATGACTGGAGTGGTTTTGAAAGAAACACTCCTAAACATTGTATCCAAAGGCATAGGATATTGCCTTGTCCTATTTTTGTAATACTAATTTTGATCATTCAACTAAGGTCTGTTTGTCCGATTGATCCACTGTAAGTCACTGTTTCCTCCTTGTAACTAATAATCTGTGGAGTGATTCTGCAAGACTGCATAAATATCCTGTTTCTCAACAAGTGTTAGCCCAGGAGCATCACATCATGGTTTAAATAAAGTCACATAGAACTTGATCTCCTTTAAACCTCTGTGTTGAAACCCCTCCTCTGCTGGGGCTCGCCTCTCCTGGGCTGCATGCTGTAAACATTCTCTCTTCAGGTTGGTCTCTTTGAGTCCAGTGGATCTAAAATGTGTTCTCCATACATCTCGGCAGGGGGAGTTTCTGTTTTTGTTTCCTTTGGGGGAGTCTTTACTAACAGCACTGTTAGTAGAATCATTTCAAATAAAGGATTTAGCGGTCAGTGAATTTTAGCGCTTCACTCCACGAGCTCCATATCCAGGCTTAGATTAACTCCAGAACATCTTAATGCTCTGTGGTATATCCAGAGTGGAACCCCTGCCTTCCCTGTTGGTGACACAGCCATTTCCCAGTCTCTCAGGTTTGAGCCCTGGAGTGATTCATGATGCTCTGTTCCTCCAGTGTACAGTCCCTTGCCAGAATCCTCGTTTGGTGGGAGCACTCTTGTGCTCCTTTCTCTCCCTACCATGCAGGGAGTGTGTGCTCCTCACAGTGCATCCTAGCAGGAGGCACAAGTATCCTTGCTGACAGCTCTGTGCTTGCTTGGTCACTGCTGCCCACAGCCCTCTGTAAAGGTATGAGTTTGCCCTTGTCATTAGCACTTGGGGAGAAAGAGTTGAGACCTTGTCAATTTCCTGTTACTCCTCAAATCTTGTCCGTAGTTGATCATCCAGTGATGACTCCTGCCTGAGACAGTTTTCACAATTGCCAGACAATGGCTGTCTAATTCCTTGTGTGTGTATCCATATTCTTTGTTTGTGTGTGTGCGTGTGCGTGTGCGTGCACGCACGGGGGTGGGGGGTGGGGGGGGAGTGGGTGGGATGGGGTGGCAGGTATCGGGAATTGAACTCAGGGGCACTTGACCACTGAGCTACATCCCCAGCCCTATTTTGTATTTTTTTTAGAGACAGGGTCTCACTGAGTTGCTTAGCCCCCCTCCCTTTTGCTGAGGCTGGTCTTAAACTCTCCTGCCTCTCCTGCCTCAGCCTCCTGAGCTGCTGGGAGTAGACTGGCTCTATACCCATATTTCAACATAACCGTGATTTTGAACTTTCTGAATGTGTGAAATGTAAATATTATGACAAACTTTCATATGTGGTTTATAGGACAGATTATTTTAGCTAGAAATTTTAAGTTATGATGCTAAATATTTTAAGGATTTACCTGTGTTGGTGTGCATATATGAAAGTTTTACTCTGCTATGTATGATCTATCAAAGTGCATAAGTGCCTTCTACTGTCATGTATAACTAATTAAAACAAATAAAAAGATTTAAAAGAAAGTTTTACTCTGTATACGTGGAAATTATGAAAGAAGTATATGGTTCTCATTTTTAATGATAAACTAATATGTTAGGGAGCTTATTCTTATGTGTTCTTTAACATACGTGGAAGATGAATTAAGTGCTCAGGATCTAGGCATCCTGTAAATACAGACATGTTAAGTAGGCACATCCTGTACAGATGTAAAACCCTGTGATACTCATTTAGGGTGAAAACAGCTTCAGAAAAAATCAGCAGCATCTTTTAGTGGAGATGGGGACTGTGAACTTTCCCATGACGTCTTCACCCAGTAAGATGAGCTCATTGTACTTACCTTCTCTCTCAGCCACACGCCTTCAATGGAGAGTCTTATAAAGTGTTGAGGACACCTCTGGTGATGAATGCCAACAGTATTGGCCTAGAACCTCCCTTTATTACTTTACTTATAGGTCCAGCTCGCTGGAACAAGTTTACAGGCTGCTGCTCAGTCTTTAAATGTACAGGTAAGCTGGGACATGAGATAATGGGTCACTTTTTCCATTTATTTTTTCCCAAAGTTTTCTATAATGAGTACATAATAATTTTATAATAGGAAACAAAAGTATTACTATTTATCATTTTTAAATTTTCTTATTATTTATTTCTATATTTTTATTACTGAACATCATAAAGATACAAATGATAATTATTGCCATTCATGAAAATCAGTTTTATATTCTATGCATGAATCAAAGGTGGATGAGAAAAGTCTGCCTTCCAAGTTTTATATGTAAGTTCAGTAAAATGTTTCTAAGTCACACTGTACACATATCTAATCACTAAGCCATATAATCTCTTAAATGCTCTTTTGTTTCCAAAGATCTTTTTACTTTCATTTTTCATGTCTCAGGAAAACAATGCAGAGAGCCCTGGACTGAGAATTGTGGAAGTCTTAGGTGTGAACTAACTGTGTGACTTTTAGCAAGTCTTGTTACTTGATGGGACCCAGTTTTTTTTTCCTTTATCTTCATTGAAATGTGGATATTTGTAAGATTGCCAGAGTTCCTCTCTACTCTAAATGTTATGCTTCTAAGAATTGTAACTAAACCTGTTTATGGATGTTGGTGTGTAGATAGACAAAAATTTAAAGCAAAACTTAAATCTTGTAAGTTTGCACATGTGAACACGTGGTATGTGGCAGAGCGTGCAGAAATCAGGTGTCATGCACCCCTCCTTCGGCTTTTCATTATAGTGTTGGGTGACTAGCAGTCAAGAGGTAGCAACAGTACTGTGGTGGATTGATTTCAGTGTTGCTAGTGACTAAAGACCTTGGGTTGAGCATTCCATGAAACCCAGTGGAATATGGACCTTGTAACACATGGAAACAAGGAGAGAAAAGAAAAGGAGATAATGTGATCTTCCTTTCTGAGGGAGAGGAGGTAGAAAATTGCCTTGGTTGCCATGGTAAACTTTCATCCCTTAGAGGGATGTTGGCAAACAGGCTGTATCTCCAGTGCAGAATGTTTACAGTCCTGCACTGTAATTATCTTTCAATGACTGGCAGAATTAATCAGAGCTTTTATGTTAATTAGCCCTGCTGCAGTCCCCAAAACAGGTGGTGGGAAATATGCAAATCTATGCAGAATTTTAATGCTCTGCATAACCAGTTTTAATTACCATAAAATTTTCTCTCTGTGCCCCTTTCAGGAGTGTGTGCTCTTTCTTGACTGTAGTATTTCCCCTCAAGCTTGACGAAGATGCTAGATTTACAGGTCATTTAAAATAGTACAGGAGAAACCCTCTGGGTCGAACAGTGAGCCCCTAAGGTGGCCTATGAAGAAGCTCCAGACTGCCAAGTCTGTGTCAGGATGTTAGTATGGAGGGTCTGACACAGAAACGGATAAGGATTTGCTGTTGTAAAATTTTCTTTTGATAAGTGGAGGATCAATTTATTTTTTATTTTTAAAAATTATAATTGCAACATTGCTGGCACTAGAATAAAAACTAAAAACTTATATGCAAAACCAGGAAGATATAAGTGAATAAGAAAGAAAAAGAAAATAGAGAATTCATCATCAAATAACACATATTTTAAATGATTCTTAAAATATGGAGTTACTAATACATTTCTTTTAAAAAACTGTTGTAATCTTTCATTTCCTATCCTTCCTACCTCAGTCTAAATCTAATGAAGAGTCAGGGGACTCTCAACAGCCAAGCCAGCCTTCCCCGCAGCCTTCCGTGCAGGCGGCCATCCCCCAGACCCAGCTCATGCTTGCTGGAGGACAGATAACTGGGGTAAGTTTCCACTGAGAACATCTTAATAAACTCCCCCTGTGTCACAGGTGCCATCAGCCAACATCCGATCAGCACTGTTTACTGAACATGGCATTGTTGTGTCTAAGGAATTACCAGTGCTGCAGACAGCTCTGAAAAAGGACTCACCTTTGTCACAGGATTTCAGGATGTCTTTTGTTACAGTTGCAGATAACCTGAGGAGTTTCTAAACCCATGTTCAGGTGTTCCTTCATCATGAGATGGAGTCGTGTCGAGACCATTCATTATATTGGCTAAGTGGCAGTTATCAGTTTAGAATCACGACGTCACTGCAGGATAGAAGTTCAAGAGTGGATTAGTACCAACAAAAGGAAACGTTTTCTCCTAAGTGACTGAGTAATGTTCTAAAATACATGGTCTCATACCAGGCTCTGCAGCATACTGCCTGGGCTGACTACTCCCTGACATCTCCCTGAACCTCAGTTTTCCTCCTGTAAAATGGAGATGTCGGTAATACCTATTCCAATACTGTTATAAGGATTAGAGATGATATATGTAAAGCTCATAAAACCGTGCTTGGCACATAACGTTCAGTAAATTTATTTTTACTGGTAACAAATTGGCCTATGTGACTGCAGTAAATTTCCAGTTTTCTTTAAGACATCATTTATATCACATCAAACCTCAGAATAAAAAGATGCATGCATATATCTGTATATATATATATATATATATATGCATCTAGGTAATGAGTAGTTTCATTTTTATTCATATGGGGGTTTTGTGTTTTGGTTTTTGGTACTGGAGATTGAGCCACTGAGTTCCATCCCAGACCTTCCCCCTGCTCCCTCCCATCCTCCACCTTTTTTATTTAATTTTGGAACAGGGTCTTGCAAAGTTGACCAGGCTGTCCTCAGACTTGGTACTATCCTGCCTTAGCCTCTGGAGTTGCTGGGATTACAGGCTTGCATCGCCATGCTTAGCTGATTCTTGTTTATAATGCACAGATTGTGTTAGAACCTTTTAGAAGGAGGGTTGTGCCTCTAAGTGACTCTTAATGCACTTCAGAATATTACATGATTTCTTATTTTTTTAATTAGAAATGTTTCCAAAATGGCAGTTCTGTAGACTTGCAACTTGGATTTAAGCTTATTTTAAATAAGTTGCTTTACGAAAGCAAGTGTAAATCGGGTCTATATACATTTCCCACTTTACCATATGCAGCTTTTTGGTGACTGGTGTCTACAATAGTAAGAGGCACTTGAGATTCCAGGTTCTTGTGGCTGGAGTTTCTATTAAACCTGGGCATTAAGGTTCATTTGCATGTAAAGAAAGTGGTTGTCACCACCTATTTCACAGAGATAATATGTTGGAAGGGGATGTAAAGTTGCAGAGATTCAGTGCTTTCAACACAGAAAAGATTGTGTGAGAGAGGGGCCTGTAGGGAGATTTAGAAAAGAAGCAAATGGCCTCATAGTCTTTAGTCACATCTTAGGACATAATGGGAATGCTAGAATATGGTGGGGTTTGTGCCAGGGGGAGGCAGCTGGGCCTTATCAGTTCTTTTCCTGGTAGTATCCAGCATCCCTGTTCCTCATTCATCTGACTCATCACTTGCTGTTCTGTTGGGTGTAAATTTCTTTTCATATCCTGTCAGCATTTATTCTTTTTTTTTTTCCCTTGCTTACTAGTTAATTACTTTCTTGCCTGAACTCTAGAGCCCTGGGCAAGCTTGAATGATTAAGTCCGGAGTGAGAACTACCATTTTAATTCAAATGTTCTGCTAGTAATGGTCATTTAATCACTAGTAAACATTTTAGCTGCAGTGCTGATTGTGAAGTTGGGTAACTAGGGCCAGGCACCACTTGAGTCACTTACTTAGAGCAGTTGTCCTGTAGGAGGCCAGCTTCTTCAACCCACACCCTGTCTGCTCTGGTCCACACAGCTCACCTTGACACCAGCCCAGCAGCAGCTGCTGCTGCAGCAGGCCCAAGCCCAGGCCCAACTACTGGCCGCAGCTGTGCAGCAGCACTCCGCCAGCCAGCAGCACAGCGCTGCTGGTGCTACCATCTCCGCCTCTGCTGCCACGCCTATGACTCAGATCCCCCTGTCTCAGCCCATCCAGATCGCACAGGTGAGCGAGGAGGAAGTGGTGGGTTTTATTTAGTGTCCACTTAGCTTTATGATGGTTGGTGTGGAACTCCAGATAGTGAGTTAACAGAGTTCTTTCTTACTGCTGAGTTCACAATAATTCATTTGTTTGCTTGTTTGAGTTGGTGTTATAAACACATAGCAGATTATTTGAATAACTGACTGTTTATATAAGCGATGATCTTGAATAAGCAGCTGGTGAATTTCTGAGGCAGGGGATTACTGCGTTTATCTTAATTAGCTAATTGCAGCAGGCATGCTTCTTCACGTGCTGGCAGTGAACGGCCACCATGTGTGGGAGACAGCAAGGCATCTCTGCTCTGGAGCGATTAGCACTGTGGAGAATCACAGTACAGTGTTATTTGGCTGATTTTTCTCATTTTAGGGTGAAGAATCCAAATACAATTAAAGAAATTATTTAAGAGGCATAGACAGTAGGACCAAGGAGGAAAATAAATCTTTTATCTCACAAAGAGGAAAAAGGTGAACTTTCATTCAATGAGTAAAATATACGAAGAGTTATAAGTCTAATTCTGGACAATTACCTTTACCCCCCAGAGAAGACTCAATAGTAGACTTAAATTGTTGCAAGAGTTTGACTAGATGTTTAAAAAATGATGTCAGGCTAACCTTTATTACTCTTTGTGCAGTCTTTCTTTATCAAGATAGTATTTCAGTTTGGGTTGCTTTCTTCATCACCAAGCTTTGTGTGTTGACATGAGTCTGGGCAAGGCAATGTGTCTGAAAGCAGTCTGATAGCCACAAGACCTTAGAGACCACCAAGGCTATTGTTATGCTATGGACCAGATTTTTGTAGGGATAGCTATTTTTCTCTTTTTAGTAATTTAACCCTGATTTCTCAGTTGAGTTAGATAAACTGGTGTCAAATTTCATGAGTCATTGATCTTAGTTTATTGTCTGAAATTCAGACATAACACTCAATTTTTCTTAACAAGAACAAAATGAGTCATGTTTAAAAGCTGTTTTGTCACAAAATGGGAGTTTTAAAACCCATGTTGGTCTCTATACATTAAGAAATAGAACTGTAACCATTGGTTCAGAGACGATTTTATATCATTCGAAAATCAGGCTGAGCATAATCTCTGTATGTCCACAGAAATAGTAAGGTCTTAGGAAGCCCCAGTGTCTTTCCATGCTGCGTGAAGCATATTCATGGCACACACCATTGGGACATGAAATAATGCTAGATGTTGACTCTTCTCTAGGTGGAGTGACAGAAGTCGTCGGCTGGGAAACTTAGGATTAAGAGAACGTTGGTTTCAGAATTTCCATTCCATGTTTAATTCTGATTTTTCAGGATCTGCAACAGCTGCAACAGCTACAACAGCAGAATCTCAACCTGCAACAGTTTGTGTTGGTTCACCCGACCACCAACTTGCAACCAGCGCAGTTTATCATCTCACAGACTCCCCAGGGCCAGCAGGGTGAGATTCTCCTTAGGCCTGAGTGGCACCCCAAGGTTGTCCGCTTAATGTGACACGCACACTGGGTGTCATTTTCACACTACAGCTGGCCATTAGGACAATGGTTTTCATGAATATTGATTTTAAAATATCATTATGTGTGTAAAGAAAGATACGCTTTTTTTCTTTTTTTCTTATTGGTCATATACACCCCATTTTTGAAGGTTGCCTCCCTTGTCAACATTTCATCACTAAAGAGGAACCAAGGCTTTGGCCAAATGTCTAAATGAAACCACTCAGCATGCCAAATACAAATTGGATAAATTGCTTTTATTGCTTCCATAGTTCATCATGGGAATGTATTCAAAGGCTGTATACGAAGCCTTGAAAGTATATGCTTCTAACTTAGTTTCTTTTAAAGAAGGAAAGGGTGCTGTATTAAAAACTGCCCACATTCTGTGAGTGGTTAAAGAATGTCTTTGAGCTGGGCACAGCCGTGTGTACCTGCTGGAACCCGAAGGCAGCAGAAGTGCAGGTGTAAGGCCAGCCTGGGCAGCTTAGCAACACCCTGTCTCAAAAAAAAATTAAGGCTTGAGATGTAGCTCAGCAGTAGAGCACTTGCCTAACATGCACAAGGCCCTGGGTTCACTCCTGAATACTAAAAAAAAAAAACCCTTTATGTAATACATATTGTTGTATAATTACTGTATCAAACAGTAAAAAAAAGTTCAGTCATGTTTGTAAGGACTGGTTCACGTTATCGGTGTAGAAAACATCAGGGTATCAAGAGCTCAACCCAAAAACATTTGTGCATTTCTACTGATTTTTTAAAAATATTTTTTAAGCTGTAGATGGACACAATACACCTTTATTTTTATTTGGTGCTGAGGATCGAAACCAGTGCCTCACCCATGCTGTACCACTGAGTTACAACCCCAGCCCCTCTACTAATGTTTTAAGATATTATTTTAATTGTACATATTTATGGAGTACAATGTGATAACTGGTACAGTGTACAGTGCATAATGATCAAATAATTGTACGTATTTATGTGGTACAGTGTAATATTTATACACATGTATACAATATGTACTGATCAAGTATCAGTTCTTCATTATCTCTGGAGCATTTGTTTTGGTTTGATTTTTGCCTTTTTTCTTGGTCATTCCAAAATCTTTTGTTGTGTAAATACCTATTTTAGCATATGTTCAAAATTAAAAGAGGGATAAGCCAGTTTTTACTTTCAAAGAGCTCACAGTCTAGTGGAAGAGAAACAGAACTGTTATGAGTGTTAGAACGTATGTACACAGAATGCAGCAGGAGCTGAGCGGAGAGACCTCCATATCTTTGTTCCCATAGCAGCCTTCAGAGATGGGATAAGGCGTGGCATGCACAGGATGACAAAGAGGAGGTGAACAGCTTTGCAAAGCTCAAAGACATGGAGGAAAATTCATATGCTGTGTTCAAGAACTGTTAAGTAATGCCTTAAAAAACCATAAGTTGCATGTTTGAATAATAATGAAACTTAAGGACAGAAAGATTAAGAGAGACCAACCAGATCATTCAAGAAACTAACATGGTACCCAGGAGCTTGACCTTAAATCTAATAGCTTAATTCTTCCCAAGGTTCCTTTTTTTTTTTTTTTGCTAGTCACTTGAAGAATTAGAAAAATAGATATCTGAGCCCCACACCCAGAATTTTAACCAGCAATTTGGGGAGTCTAATGTGAATGGGCCAATACCTTCCAATAAAGAAATCTTCTGTAGGTTATACAAAACTGCAGAAGCTTTAAGCAAAAAGTGGCATATCATATTTTGTATTTAAAAAGCTCATGCCGAAACTTGGAGAAGAAAAATTAGAATGGATAAGAACAGAGTAATACCAATTAGGAGAACATTGCGATGGTCCTACTGAGGTTCGGTGAGGGCTAAACTAGTGGAAGAGTGTTGGTAAAACCAACTCTTCAGTTGTAGGAAGAATTAGAAGTCAGAGCTGGTGAAGAGTCGTAATCCCAATGGAAGGGAATTCCTACAGGGAAGGAGGAACAGTCTGGAGCAGGGAGACCTTGGAAGGTCAAGACAGAAGTGCACATGTTTTAGACATGGAAACTTTTGAAGCTTCAGGTTTGAGTGAGAGCGCTGTCGTTGACTCTCGGCGAATCCAAGAGCGCTGTCTTTCCTCTTTCAAATCTGGGACTGCATTTTATTTATTTAAAAGAATAAAATTCACCTTAATATAGTTGCGATAACAAATGAGTATTCATTTTCCTGTTTTTTATTTGCCAAGGTTATCTATGTTCGCAGCCTCTTCCCTCCAAACCTTAGATTGGGAAGGAGTGCAGACAGTGGAAGGCTGATTGGCTTTAGAGCCAGTGACATTGGACAAGTCACCTACCATTTCTTGAGTTTCATGTGTTTCCTTTTCATCTTTCCCTTTAAATGGGTCTGTTTTGAAGAATGTTTGACCAATGTCAGGAATGTCATTGTAACATAGTAGTTAAGAGCACAGACTCCAAAGGCACACTGCTGCTCTCTGAATCTGGGCTCTGCCTCATTGCCTGGGTGCCTTAGTCCCCTCCCCTGCAACAAGAGGATACTGTCAGCCTGTACCCAAGGGTTGCAGAGGGCTGGTGAGTAAATGCACTGAGGCACTTTGCTAAAGGAACCTCATAGATGGAAACCTCTGGGTCTGGGCTGCTGTCGCCATCAAACCTTGTCATTTATTTCGGAAGCTGACAGCTCCTTGAACAGTAAAGACCAGCTCAAAAGTAGCCTGAGTCTGAGGGTGCCATTGCTGCCAAGTCATGCTGGTTCTCCAAGATGGCTGACTTGCAGCATGCAGGGTCAGAACGGAGTGCGGGTGGGAGTGGGGGTGGGGGTGGGGGTGTTAGGCTTTCCTGAGTGGAATCCATTGTGGTCAGCAGCACCAGGAGCACTGAATATCTGAACAGCTCTTACTTTTAACTATTAGTGTTGAAGGGGACAGATTTAGTTTGTAGGGATTTTAATAATCATTTCCAGAATGAGATTAGCCTGAAATATCCATTTCTTCTGATTTTTTTCCTTTCATTTATTAATCCAGAACTTTTGAAATATAGTTCGTACTTTTGGCAATATTGCTGTTATATAACTGTATAAGATTTAATTTCTGACAAGGGAGGGAAATCTAAACCATTTTCCAGAATTATTTTTATTATTATTTTTCTTAGATTTTCTTAAGAAAATTCTTACTAATACATTTCCAAACTTGAGTTACAATTTATTGGAGGATTTTCTGTTTGTTTTTTGGTACTAGGAACTGAACCCAGGGGTGCTTAATCACCAAGCTACATCCCCAAGCCTTTTTATTTATTTATTTTTTTTATTTTGAGACAGGGCCCTGCTAAGTTGCCAAGGCTGGCCTCAAACTTGGACCCTACTGCCTTAGCCTTCCAAGTTGCTAGGATTACAGGTGCAAGCCACCAGGCCTGGTATATTGGAAATCTCTACTCTTAACCTTTCTACTGCCTTTTCTGCTCTCTCCATTTATTCCAAAAGTATCAAAGAAATGTTCCTCTTGGGAAACTGTTGAATACATTTGTGTTTCATTTGTTTGACTCTTTGAGGTTGGGGGAGGTGGCAAGTGTTGGTCCTCAGGTAAATTTTAAACCTCTGTGGGCCCTTCTAGCATTTTTAGCTGTGCTCATTTGGAAGAAAAAAGATGTATGGTTTGAATTTATTCATAGAACATGCTACTAGCAACCAAAATGAATCATTTGGGATTATAGTTTATGATTGAATAAGAATCATTTTGGAAATATATTCTTTTTTGAATAAGTAACAAAAATCTAAATTTCATTGCCAAACTAAAGACACTCACATGTTGAAATGCCTAAGTTTAATAATGGGGTCTGATTTCTGACCTTCATGCTTTCTTCTGTTTTATTTATTATCACTATTTTTTTTATTTTCTTGATAATTAATTTTCTTTTATAAATAATTTTATTTACCAGGTTGCCTTTAATCATTGTCATAGAATGTAGTTTTTCAACATTCAGTACTTCCAAATTCAGTAGCCTAGAAAATCCTAATTAGGAAGATTTTGTTGCTCCCAGCTAATCTTATCTCATATATATAATATAATATAATATATATATTATATAATATGTATATATGTTATATAATATATATATAATATATATATATTTAATGGCTTTGTTTGATGTACCATTTTGGAGAATTCCTACCACTGCTCTTATAGATCATCCTAAATTTAGTATTTTAGCAATAGCATTATACTTAAAACTATGTACCCATATTAAATCTTTGAATACAAGTATCGTGGGTTGGTTCTTTATTTTTTTAATATTTTAGTTGTAGATGGACAAAATAGCTTTTGGGTTGGTTCTTTCTTGACAAGGTTGTGAAAGTAACAAATCCTAGACTCAGGTGCTCCTCTGAGCATTACTATGAACACATTGGGACTCACATTTCTCCTCAGGAGTCAGTTGTCACCGTGTAGTATTGCTGCTATTGCTATTTTTTCCCTTTTGCGCAGTCTCTTATGAACTCTGCACTCATGGGATCCTGCCTCAGCCTCCCCAGTAGTTGGAATAACAAGTATATGACACCACACCCATCTATCAGATAGAGTTTAGAGTTTACATTTCCACCTTATTATCGCCAGAAGGCAAATGTTTGTTAAAGAGAACTTAAAAGCAGCATCTTTTTCCCACTTAAAGAATAGCCTGGTTCTTTCATGAACTGGATATTTCTCTGGTACTGGCAGATTCTAACAGATGCGGGAGTAAGAGGAGGAGCTCTTGTTAGAATTTTCAACTGCTTCCATTTGGAATAACTCTACATTTTCATCCATTCCTTGCTAAAATAAAGAATTGGCTTATCAGAGAACTTATTCTGGTTACACTAAAGGCACGTACATTCATGTTTATTTCTACTTGCCCAGTTTGTATTTAACAAGATTGAATTTTAGACAAACAGGACGAGTTTGACTATTAGAAGATTGGTTAGAAGTTTTCAGTTCACATCCCCGTTCTTTCTTTTGCTGTGTGTTCACAGTGCTCGTTAGTGATCCTGTGTAACATGTCCGTGTTTGCCAGGTCTCCTGCAAGCGCAGAGCCTTCTAACACAGCTACCTCAGCAGAGCCAAGCCAGCCTCCTGCAGCCGCAGCCCAGCACCACCCTCGCCTCCCAGGTCAGCTCTTTGGTTTTTAACGTCGTTTTGAGAAATTTTTGGACTATTTTAACTTAATAAAAAGAATCCAGTTTTCAGAAACTAGTCAAAAATTCAAATCTGGCTTGACAAAGCAATGCTATCAAATTGATGTGGTATTTGAAAATTTTCAGAGTCCCTGTTTTCTCATGGTTCATAAGGAGTAACTGTTAGCAATAAGTGAGTGATGAATCTTGGCTGTTTGCACACACACGTAGTTGACAGTAGATATTACCACTTGAACCGGAAACCTAATGCCTCACTTAAAATCTGCCATTGTCCTTTGCCCTTTCTCAGAAACTGCAAAGAGGTCAGATCTCTATATTTTCTCTTGTCTCAGTGCTTACATGTTACTTTAGCTCATTTTTATTAGTCCATATACCCATACAAAATTCACAGATCTTCTAGAAGGTGTATAGAAGTGTAAGCATTGACCTACCTTCTCCTTCTAACCTAGCAGTCACTTTGAACATGTCTGTCTTTTCACCTCTCAGAACCTTAGTCTACTCACCTGTAAATTGACTGAACTGGCTCACTCTGAATCCCAGTTCTGGGTCTGATTCTGTATCTAAAGTAAAAGATTAAAACTCACTTCTGGCACATTGCCAGACTTGGCAGAGTTCAACATCTATTTGTAGTAAGAACCCTTTCCTGTCCTAGTCCTACTAGGAGGTAACTTTAAAGTGGGGAGGGACATGCTGTAGGAATGCCCTTTACCAGATTAAGAAAAAGGAAGAGCAATCAAAAATCCCACCCATGTCATACCTAACAATGAAAGCCTGACCACCTTCCTTCTAAGATTATAGCAAGACAGGGTGACCACTGTTGCCACTATTTATAGTGCACTGATGAACCTAGCGGTACAGTAACACAAGAAAAAGAAGGACAGCCAGGCACGGTGGCACACGCCTATAATCCCAGTGGCTCCAGAGGCTGAGACAGGAGGATTGTGAGTTCAAAGCCAGCCTCAGCAACAGCAAGGTGCTAAGCAACTTGGTAAGACCCTGTTTCTAAATAAAATACAAAATAAGGATCTGGGATGCTGGGGATTTGCTCAGTGGTTTAGTGCCCCTGAGTCCAATCCCAGGTACTCTCTCCCAAGCCCCCTACCCCCCCACACACACACAAAAAAAGGACATACAGAGTTGTAGCAAGTATGTAGCATACAAAGCCAGTTTACAAAAGCATTTATGTTTCTGTACACTAACAATGATCATTTGGATATTGGAATTAAGAAAATATAACAATCTTTAAGGTCTGAACATCAAGAACTACAAAATATTGCTGAATGAAATTAAAGACTTATGGGTCAGAGAGAATGAATGTGTTTGTGAGTCAGAAGATATAAGATATTCAAATGTTGATTTTCCCCAAATGGATAATCAAACCCAGAGCAGCCTTTTTGTAGAAATTTGTATGCTGCTTCTAATGTTTATATGAAATTGCAGAATTCATAGAACAAACAATTTTTAAAGTAAAAAAATTTGAAGGATTTTCTTATGTCAAGAATTAGCTTTTTAAAGGCCTGGTGTGATGGTGAATACTTTTAATTCCAGCTACTTGGGAGGCTGAGGCAGGAGGATGCAAATTCAAGGCCAGCCTCAGCAACTTAGTAAGACCCTGTCTTAAAATAAAAATTAAAAGGGCTGGGGGTGTAGCTTAATAATAGAGCACCCCAAGGTTTAATCCCCAGTTACACAAAAAATTAACATAAAGCTATAGTAATGAAGATAGTGTGGTATTGCAATGTAGATAAAAGTATAGCTCAGTAGCACAGAATAGAGAGTCTAGTAGACCCACATAAATGACCAGCTGATTTTCCAAAGGTATCAAAGGATTTTAATGGAGAAAGGAAAATCTTTCAACAAATGATGCTGAAACAGTTGGCTGTCCATAAACAAAACAAAAACAAACCTTTAATCTTATTTAAGTACCTAGACCCTTATTTCATACCATATGCAAAGATTAATTTGAAATGGATCATAGACCTAAACTTCCAAAAGAAAACTTGGGGAACAATTGTTATGCCTTTGGGTAAGGCAATGATTTTGTGAAACAGTGCACAAAGCATTAACCATGAAATAATAAAAATGATTAATTGCATAAAAATTAAAAGCTTAAGAGGATAAAATGAAAAAGCACAGATGGGGAGAAAATATTCTTAAAACAATGCAACAATGTGTATGAATTTCAGAAGGCTTAAGCTAAATGAAAGCAGCCAGATATAAAAGACTGCATGCTGTATGATTCAGTTCACATGATATTTTAGAAAAGATAAAACTGTAGGTATTGAGACATTCTATCAGTGGTTGTCAGGGACTGGAAGCTAATGATGGAGGTTAATTGCCAAGGCACAAGGGAACTTTGGGGAGTCATGAACACGTTCGGTATCTTCATTGTGTTAGTACTTATGTAACTGTATTCAGTTTCCAAAACAAAGTACGCCCTTTTATAAGTCAAGTAGCAGAAGTAAGGCTGAGATTTTCACAAACGCCTACTCTGGAGACTTCTTCCTAGTGTGCATGCTCTGCGCATGGTTAAGACTCTCATGGCTTCATCCTGGCTCCTGCTTATTGTACTCCACTCTGCCATTTGTACATCTGGCCCGGTCCAGCCTGGGGTTCTTGAGTTGGGTATCTTATCTGTAACTCCACTTGGTCCTGTACTATTTGGAAAAGAGGCTGCTTGAAACCTGGAGATTAAGTAAAATCCGATATTTGAGACATACCTCCACCTGTCAGCCAGTGTCACTGTGGGAAATGTGAGGCCACATAGAATTCTGGTGTGGTTGGTGCTGTGTTCGGCTCCACCAAAACTGCTGGATTGAATATTACCCAGTGTCCATATGTCATGAAGATGAACTTCATTGCCTTCATGGAAGCAGATAGAAATGAACTTACCCAGTGATGGTGTGGTGCCTATTGTAGTTTTCTGCATTATCAGTTCCTTGGAGAGAGCCTTGACAAATGAAATCAAGGTCGGATACATGACTCATCTGAATTTCACAAAGGGAATTTCATAGTCTTTATCTGCAGCCTTGTTCTGTAATCCTTCACCTGGCTACTGTTCAACAAGCTGCTGTTCAGCTGAGCAATCAGGATACAAAATAAGAGCAGCACTTTCCATTAGTGAGTACTCACAAGAGGTTCTAGAGAGTCCTACTCAGGGCTTGTGAGAACACTAGCCTGGCGTTTGTAATAAGAAAATTTAATATTTTCCTTTTTAAGAAAGAGCGGCAGGCAGTGGTGCACCAATTCAGAAGGCTGGGCAGGAGGATCACGAGTTCAAAACCAGACTCAGCAATTTAGCCACTTAGTGAGCCACGTCTCAAAATATACAATAAAAAATAAATTTTGAAAAAGGGCTGGGGATATGGCTCACTGGTTAAGCACCCCTGGGTTCAATCCCTGGTACCAAAAAAAAAAAAAAAAAAAGACACATAGACAGGGACTAGGGGTAGCTCAGTGCTAGAGGCTAGAGCACGTGCTTAGCATACCCTAGGCCCTGGACTGAGTCTTTAGCACAAAGAGAGATAAAGAAGGTGATAGACTATAATTTTATGTCCCAGACTAAACTTTACATGGATATAAGTAATTAAACAAAATATAAAGAAGGTGGTAGCAGATGATCAGAAGGAAACTTCTCAGTTCAGTGTTTGAAATAAGTGGTGCTTTCTCCCATTTGAACTACTGAAGATACTGGAAGGTAGGAAGACTTCTCGAACCAAATGATCATTTGAAGTTTACGTGCATTTAAGTTAAAAGAAAAAAAGCACATTTGGAAAATTATTTTCATTAATATGATTACACTAAGGCACACACTGCCACATTTGGTAAATGTTTGACAAATACCTTTAAGAACAAGAATGAGGATATCATTAATATATAAGTGGGTTAAGGATATAAATCTAGTTCACATCCAAGAAAATGCAGATAATAATTAACACATGGGGCGATTTCTACGTAATAGAAAGTAGTAAGGAATACAAGTTACAGCAGAGGTGACGTTGAGTGTATACCCTGAGGAACAAAACATATACACACTTTGTAAATTAGTTTGGCAGTTTCTTATAAGGTGAAATATATATGTGTCTTATGACTCCTAGAAACGAAGGCACATGTCTGCAGAAATGAAAGACCCATATATATTGGTTATGCAGATTTGTTCATAATCACCCAAAGTGGAAATAAAGGAACTGCTGACACCATCCATGTGGAGGAAGCTAGGTGTCATGTAGTAAAGACTACAGTAGCATATCAAAACCAGGACATTATTTGTCCATTGCCAGAAAAATCTTGTGAATTGATCTTGAGGAGCTGCTTACACATAGATAACTAGATGTGCAAAGTTTTTCCTTGTGGTATTTTCTGTGTTATAGAATGAAACATAAATGAAAAACTGTCCAGCAATTAAGAAATGGTTAAATAAATTATGACAAAACTGCCTCATTCTTTGAAAAGGATAATCTTGAAGACTAAATCACCATAGAAAAAAGTTAAAACATAATATTACCTGAGAAAGTATAGTATAAAATCATGTATCACATAATAATAATTACAGGTAGGGTTAAAAAGTAGGCCTGTAGGTAAAAATTTAATAAATACTCCAAATGATGCCTGTTTAAGTTATTTTAAAGTACAGGCAATTTGTTTAAGTTCTCCCCTAAAATGGTCTTGATAGTCTTATAATACTGTCACATTTGGAAATGGAGTAAGTCAGATGTAGTCCCTGCTGTTTTGCCAATCTGTGTGGCAATTCATGAGATACATCTTTAAGGATCATGTGCTCATTACAGTTGATTTTATCTGTATGTTTCCAGGTTTTTTCCCTAGACCTGCTGTGATTGCCCCATGCCTAAGCCCAGGCCGGCACTCCCAGTGAACTGTGTGCTATACCCTCTGTAGTGCTCCCTGGTCATCCTCATTCTCCACAAGTCAACTAGTGTCTTAATGTGTTTGGTTGCAGCACATCACTGTTGTAAATTAAATGTCTTTTGCTTGTTTGTCATTTTGTCCCTTCACAACAGCCAGCAACCCCAACACGCACAATAGCAGCAACCCCTATCCAGACACTTCCGCAGAGCCAGACCACACCAAAGCGCATCGACACTCCCAGCTTGGAGGAGCCCAGCGACCTTGAGGAGCTCGAGCAGTTTGCCAAGACCTTCAAACAGAGGCGGATCAAACTCGGCTTCACTCAGGTAGGAGGAGACCCCCAGGCAGCCTCCTGGTGTGAGTCTAAGGGGCTTCAGGGAGCAGGGTATCCCTCGGCCATGGTAGTTTTGATTTGACTATAGATTCTTGTCATATTTAGCATTTGTAAGTTTAGAACGTTATGCATTCAGCTATAAGTTACAGTCGTACATTTATGATTTAATGTTAGACAAAACATCCAAGATTCATCCCACAGCCCAGGCCTCTGAAATCACAATTACATTAATAAATTATGAGCATTTGAAAGATTTTATTGGGGGATGATATAACTGTACTGAAGGTTTTATTATTTGAAGAACATCTGGTTGTGACCTTACTGCTACATTATCTAAGAGTAAAACTTACAGTGTTTATTTATAATAGCTGAAATGGATATGTTTGAAAGGCTCATTTAAAAATAGTTTTTTTCCCAGTGACTTGGGAGGCTGGCACAGGAGGATTGCAAATTCCATGGCCGCCTCAGCAGTTTAGCAAGGACCTAAGAAACTTAGTAAGATCTGCCTCCAAGTAGAAAGTACAGCACAAAAGGGCTGAGGAATGTAGCTCCATGGTAAAGTACCCCTGGGTTCTCTTCCCAATACCAAAAAAAAAAAAAGAAAAGGAAAGAAAAGAATAATAGCTTTTGGGGAAGAGGGTGGGGGTAGACACACACAATCTCTCTAAGCCTGTGTTGAAACCAGTTAATCAAGTAAGAGTCTATTGAAAATGAAAAATACAAATTAATCAAAATCCAAATTAGTTTTTTAATGTCAGCTAGCAGCGGGCTCCCCAATGGAAGGAGGGTACTCGGCAGTCATCTGGGCATCCTCCATTTTCACTCTGAGCACTACCCTGAGTCACACCTTTTATCAGAGCAGGAGAAGAGTTCATCTGAATGACCTTGGTACAGAGTGTCGGAGGTTATGAGGTGGAGGAATAAAACCTGAAGTGTGGGTTGGGTTGGGTGTTTTTATGGAGTCCAGAAAAATCCGAAAATTTTCTTTCCAGAGAATATAGTTATTATTTGGAATTTAAGCCAACATTTATATGCTACCCTAATTATTTTGTGTTGAAAGTATGTAATGCACCATCTGCTGTGGTGGATCAAGATGACATCTCTGCTTATGATATTTAGTTGATGTTTATTTATGTTTTTATAAATGGATTTCTGTTATATTTATTTGGGAATTTATTTTTGTTCAAAGAAAGTACGCATTAGGGACACAATGATTTTTTAAATAGATGTAATTTTAGGTGAAATTTTTACATTTTTGAGGAGTTCATTTATAAAGAAACAAATTACAATCCAGAAACATTTTAGTACTTTTTAAGCACCTGAGTGATCTGACTTGTTTTAAAAATAAAACTCAAGATTAAACTGGATTGAAAGGATTAAAACTGGATTGATTGAAAGGGTAAGTTAATAAGCTGAAATAGGTATTAGCATGTTTAGCAGTGTGCCCAGTTTTAAGCTATTAGCACAGCATACTCTTGGGTTTCCTGGGAGATTTTTGCTTAAGTGATATGCCAAGGCTTTTATTTTTTAACATTCACCCAAATCATGGTTCACCTTTCTGCAGCATATGACCCGATACATTGCCAGTGGTTTTGTGTGTGTGTGTGTATGTGTGTGTGTGTGTCCCTCCCTCTCCAGGTAAAGGAGTTCTCCTGTGGGCCCGTGTTCTGCTTTATGGTTCCATCCTGTGTTTTGCATGACCATTCCTTATTTTTCAGAATAACTTGGACATAGCAGTTATAGGAGTTTGCAAACCTTGATTAGGTGGATTAAAACACACGTACTGCTGCAGCATGAGAAAATCAACTTAGCTTTTAAGTTACTCACTTTTGTTGTAATTGTGCAAAGGCAGAATTGTATCTGGTTATTATATTTATACACAGAAGGAAAGTTAAACATTATTGAAACAAATCCCTATTCTCTGAGTAAATATACATTATTAGAACAATTATATTCTAATTACATAAGTACTTACTAAAGGATTGCTGTGGGTGTTATTACATTATTATAAAGCATGTCATAAGGTATAACACGTTTACAAAATGTAGTGGATTCATTATTTCCTAGTCCCAATCTTTCTTTATTCCTCTTGCTCTTTTTAAAAATATTTAGGGGATATAATATAGTTCAGATCATGTATGAATCAGCTGTTTTAAATGTTTGACTTGTGGGGAAGAATCCAAGAGTTTCAAGATTACTTATCCAAGCACATAGCAAAATTTTGAAAATTGATATGTTAACTAAAGGACATATTGATTTTTATTCCACCAAACAATTTAAGAGTGGAGTAACATTGTATTACAAATCTCAGTTAAGTGAATTTGCCGTTTATTGGCATGGTTCTAGTTGATGGCACAGCTTTACCAGACACCAACTGAAAGTATTTTTTTTTTATACTTGCTATGATGTGATGGGTTTTTTTGGTTTGTTTGTTTTGTTTTTTTGGTACCAGGGATTAAACACAGGGGTGCTTGTCCACTGAGCCACATACACAACACCCTCCCCCCTTTTTTTAAAAAATATTTTAAGTTCTTATTGAGTTGCTTTGGGCCTAAGTTGCTAAGACTGGCTTTGAATTCACAGTCTTCCTGCCTCAGCCTCCTGAGCCACTGGGATTATAGGCCTGCGCCAACACACCCAGCTGACATTATTTTTTTTTAATAGGTATTTTTTGCTTACTTGTCAAAATTATTACTTTCATGATTAAATATTACAGGTATTTGTAAAAAATTCTTAGTGAATTTTTCCACTGTACTTCAGAAAACATTTTTTGTCATCTAACTGCTACTCAGTGTCATACTCAAAAAATTGCAAGTTTAAGTTGCCCCAGTTTTTTTTGAAACCATAAACTTAAATGGATGGAGTGTCCCAGGTGTGAATGGGTAGCAGCACATGGGCCTAAGGTCAGTGCCTGACCCTGGTAGAGGAGCCCTCCCTCTGTGCAGCCTGCCCCGCCCGGGTCCCTCCCTCCTGTCTAATTGGGAGGAAGGTGATGAGCAGTCCACTGCAGTGGAAGCCACAGCGTCTGCCCAGCACCAACAGAAAGGGAATGTTCTGATGAACTGCAGTTTTAGTTAATTTGATGTTAATGAATTTTAATGTAAATAGCCTTGTATGGCTTGTGGCTTTCATATGGGAGTCCTGGGCTGTAGATCATTTGAAGTTTAAGTATTCTCTATGCCTCGTTTTATTCACATTTGTGTTCTGTGAAACTTTTTGTCAGGAGTACTTCACCTGTAAGAAAATGGAGTTGGGCAGGGGAGTTCTTTCTTTTCCTCAACTACTACCTGATGCAGATGCTAATAACAGTATAGTATCCAGAAGATGATGGGGTGGGTCACAAGGTAGGACAGTCCAGTTCAGTACCAGTGTGGCCAGGATAGCTGGGAACAGGCTGCCTCTTGGGAGAGTTAGCTGCTGTTGCCTTTTGTCCCTGTCACTGAACTAATTGAAATGAGTGGATACCTCATTTAAACTCCATGAGCTTCTGCCTGTTAACACCTGGCCTTTTCCAGCTTGAACAGGGAAAATCCAGCTGGAAGAAAGGCACGTGCACATTTCAAAGGTTCCAGGTGCCTGGTGAAAGACACATTCTGTAATACATTCAGGAGTCATTGTTCTCTACAGCCACCAGGTTTCCAGGACCCATGAAGCTTTGACTAAATGGGTCAGACCTCTCTACTGTGAATTTCTCTCTCTACAATGGTTACAAAAGTGATCTTTTTGAATACCTGTTTTTGTAACCAACTTTGAAATCCAAACTAAGGGTGGAAATTGATTTCCCCCCCCCCCCCCAGAGCTTCCAAAAATACTTTATAAGAAAAAAATAAAAAGAATGAAGGATCATTTGTAATTTTTGAAGTGTGTTATGGGAAGTTTGATTAGCTCAGAAATGCCTGGGGTTATCTAGACAGTTACACCTAATCCTGGTAGGTGATACAGGTGAATTTATTTTTAAAGATTACTTATATTACTTTGGTTAAAGATTACTTATATTACTTTGGTTGCATTGATTAAGAATATCACCCTGTTTTAGAGACTTACAGAAGTTTTGTTATCATGATTATCATATAAGATAGCAAAAAGAGATTCAAAATGGAAAGTATATGGGGCAGAGTTGAACACTGACATGGATCAAAGCCCTACAGAGTCCTCCTTTATAATATTGTGCTCAGCTTAGGGGTGGAACTTGTGCAGGACCCAGTAAAGAGAATGACTTTTGATTCTTTGTCTAGAGCAGTTATTGGAGCATCCCCCCAGAATGAAGGATTATTAATGAGATGAACTTCTCTTCTTCTCTCCCCATTTCCTGCTCTGGGTTGTGCAGGGTGATGTTGGGCTTGCTATGGGTAAACTATATGGAAATGACTTCAGCCAAACTACCATCTCTCGCTTTGAAGCCTTGAACCTCAGCTTTAAGAACATGTGCAAGTTAAAGCCACTTTTAGAGAAGTGGCTAAATGATGCAGGTAAGTGAGGTATAAAATATTTCTTCAGTGTTCATTGGAATTTTGTATAAACTATAGAATTTCTAATTTTTACTGTACAATTCATACTACAATTTTTAAAAATATTTTAGTTATACAAGGACACAATATCTTTATTTTGTTTACTTATTTTTATGTGGTGCTGAGGATCAAACCTAGTGCCTCACATGTAAGAGACAAGAAGTCTGTTTCACAATCCCAGCTGACTACAAAATTTTGAAGCCCATTAATCCTAGGAGGATCATAAACTATGGCTATGTAAATCAGAGAGCTAATTCTTTTAAATATTCTAATAATGACAATGTAAATAATAAGCAATAATTTTCAGCTTTCAAATACCTGTTGTGTTTGAGCCAGATTTCGACATGCACTCAAATTTGAGGAAGAGGAGAAGAAGGCTGTGTAGTTAGATAAAGTTCAGCGGATTTGTTGCTTCTTCCTTGGGGTATTATCATAGAACTTGTTCCTGGTAACACTTCTGCTTTTATTATTAAAGATGGCACATATTTTATACAAAAATTTGGGCTTCTGGTCTTAACTATTTTGTGCCAAGATTTCCTTTTGGAAAATTGGGTTTTGAACCACAGAATGATAAACCATGAGAGCCAAAGGGAACCCGAAAGGTGCCCTAGATTGTGGTTCTCTTTGTAGATCTGAACAAAAATCAGGCCTTTTGAAAACACACATTTGGTCATTTCAGCAGCCTTGGGTGAGCCATCATAGTCCTTCTGAGTATCCCAGGTGAGAGCTGCTGGTCTGCTCTATCTCGTTCTCCATGTAGTAGAAAGAAGTCCAGAGATGAGTGTGCCATACTGTGGGTCGTTAAGCTGTTAAATGACAGAACATTATTTTAACTAAGGAATTTACAAGTAGTCTTTCTCTCCCCGCCCCCATATCATATAAATAAAATGAAAGGTTATTTATAAGATAAATATTATATTAAACACTCAACAGTTTCCAAGAGGCTTTCTCCCTTTTATCCCCTTTTATCGGTTTTATAAAAAGAACAAAACATAAGAACAGAACTGAGAGAGATCTGAGTCAAAACATAAGAATAGTAAACTTCTACATTCTCAGAAAGAGAACCAAAATAGTAGTGTGGTGGCTCTGTAGCCAGCCATCCTGGGCCAGAGAATGCCAGTACGAGCACTGAATCCATGTGGTGGTGTGATGTAGCTTGGGTGAAGACCTCTTATGCTAGGATGTAGTTTAAAATGTTTTATCCGTTTTGTTGGTGGGGTTAACATGTGTTGTGCACATATGACTCACATCTGAAATCTTATTTCTATTTGATTCATTCTTACAGAGAACCTCTCATCTGATTCAGCTGTCTCCAGCCCAAGTGCCCTCAATTCCTCAGGACAAGGAGTTGAGGGCTTGAATCGTAGGAGAAAGAAACGCACCAGCATAGAGACCAACATCCGTGCGGCCTTAGAGAAGAGTTTCTTGGAGGTCAGTAAGGGTCTGTTTTTCATGTGCACGGAATTGTCTGTAGTTAATGTAGGACACTTACAACATAGTGGAGAAAATGAGACAAGGCAGATTATTTACCACGAAGACAGACCAGAGTACGTGGACTCGAGAAAGTTGGTGGCAGCCATGTGTATGTGTTCTGTGCGCAAGAGGTGGCAGTGACCCGTAGGATGCATGGCAGCTACCTCTACAGCCTAGAGAAGATGGAGGAAAGCACTTCAAATTGCCTGGGCTGCACCAGTGAGACACCAGTGGTGATTGGATTCTAGCGTCTGTGTGCTTACAATGGTAGTTTGGGGCCAAATACTAGAGATCTTGAAGTTCAAGATAACTCTGAAGACACTCATCATGTCTTGTCTCTCTCTCTCTCTCTCTCTCTCTCTGTTTTAGTTATACATGGACACAATTTCTTTGTTTTGTATTCAAGTTTATGTGGTGCTGAGGATCAAACCCAGTGACTTACATGTGGGAGACAAGTGCTCTGCCGCTAAGCCCCAATCTCAGCCCCTCCCAGCATCTCTTTTGTACTAGGGAATATTATAATAAAAGCTTCCAACAGAATTCTGACTTCTTTTTTTTTAATATTTATTTTTTTATAGTTGTAGGTGAACACAATATCTTTACTTCATTTTTATGTGGTGCTGAGGATCGAACCCAGGGCCTCACATGTGCTAGGCAAGCACTCTAACACTGAGCCACAACCCCAGCCCCAGAATTGTGGCTTCTCTAATTCAAAGGATTGAGAGTCAGGTGCAGTGATGCGCACATATATGATCCTAGTGACTTGGGTAACTGAGGCAGAAGAACCAAAATTTGAAGGCCAGCCTTGGCAAATTAGACCTTGTCTCAAAATAAAAATAATAGAAAGGGCTGGGGATGGAGCTCACTGGTAGAGCACCCCTGGGTTCAATCCCCAGTATTACACCCACTCCCAAAATTAATGCACCTTTTATAAATAAATATTATATCTAAATATTCAAGAATAGCCTATTCTAAGTTAACATGAGCAGATTCATTAGAAATTGTATCTATATCGAAAGTGGCCTAATATGGTCATAAGTTTCCTGACTTCATTTTCTGACTTGCTTTTCTCTATGATTGTATCAATATCATTTGTTCAAAAAGTTATTCCAAAAGATGGGATTTTTTTTCTTCAGAATCAAAAGCCTACCTCGGAAGAGATCACCTTGATTGCTGAACAGCTCAATATGGAAAAGGAGGTGATTCGGGTGTGGTTCTGTAACCGCCGGCAGAAGGAAAAAAGAATCAACCCACCGAGCAGTGGTGGGACCAGCAGCTCTCCTATCAAAGCAGTTTTCCCCAGCCCAGCCTCACTGGTGAGAGCAGAGACAGCAGATGCGGGCTCGGGGCTCACTTATGATTTCACAGACGGCTTCTGACGTCAGTTTATTTTCTAACAGACAGGAATTTATTGTATATGTACAGCATTCATATTGAATAAGTGCATATAAATTTATATTTCAGATATTTCCAAAACAGTGAAATTTCACATTCTAATCCAAGAAGTTAATGGTCTTTCTTATATTTTAAAATGAACAGTTTTAATTCTTTACCTATTTCATTGCATTTTCATTGTTTTTGTCTCTGGTATAGTTTATTGGGTAACCAATAACTGTAACTATAGTGGTACATTTTTTTTAGTTATCTCAAAAAAAATTTAATTACTCTTGACTTATGTTAAGGCCTAAAGCCTAATGTTCTACAGTTATTATAATTGAGTGATAGTAAGTTCCCAGGTAAACTGTGGCCTTGGCTGTGCTCAAGCAGTCGCCTCAGACCTTCACTCTCACATGCATGGTTCTTCATAGACTCCCTCCTTGAGTAACTCCTGCTGTCCGCACTTAGGATGGTGTTCCCAGACGGAAGGAAATGTAGTAGCCACATGGCTCCCCTGATTTCTAGGGCAATCATAAATGTGACTGCCCCTGTGCCCCTGAGGGTTCAAAAGGTAAAGATTGTCGAATTTACATTTCTCTTTCCTTTTTTGTTAATTTCTTATTTAAATAACATTGCATTTAGGAAGGTGTTTTAACCTAAAGTCAGCATTAAAAGCACATGTTTGGTTCTTAAATGGCGTGGCTAAAACCTTTAAGTTAGGGTTAGATAGCTGTTACGAAGAAGATGTTATGAGATAGCTGTTATGAAGAAGATGGGCATTAGGTAAGTTTTATTTTGTGTATGTGACTATTTGTTGTTTCACATTTATTTGTATTAGAAAGAAGACAATATTTTTTTATATAAAACTCCAGAATTATTTTGTTATTTCAAAAAGAAAGTTTTTTAAACATTTGCTTTGCAGTCTTTTTATATGGTATCAGAAATGAGACAATCTTGCCCCCACAGAATCAAAAGTAAAAGTTATACAAGAACCTCAGATTCCTGATCCTGCCAAGTCGTTTTCTTGTTTAGGTAAAGTGGATAATTAGTATACCATTTCTTACTGACTTAGCGTGTATCTGACTCAACATTATTGAAACCTAAGCTTATCTCAAGGTTTGAGTTGAGTGCTTTCTTTGTGTCTTTGTATCTGGCCTGTAGGTGGCAACCACACCAAGCCTTGTGACAAGCAGTACAGCAACTACCCTTACAGTCAACCCTGTACTCCCCCTGACCAGTGCCACAGTGACCAACCTCTCTGTTACAGGTAAGCAGCAGCCACACCTGTGGTTGTTAGCACCTAGTCAGCCTGTGATAAGTTTCCCTGATAGTCTGCCACTAAATTGTCAATTAAGGCTCCAACTAAAGACACACATTGCTTTTTTAAAAAGTTATTTATGGTCAAATGCCTGGGCACTTGCCCATAATTCCCCCTGCTCAGCAGGCTGAGGAGAAGGATCACAAGCTTAAGGCCAGCCTGGGCAACTCTGGAAGGCCCTGTTTCAAAGTAAAAGAGCTGGGGATTTGGCTTGGTGGTAGAGCACTTGCCTAGCATGTGTGAGGCCCTGGGTTCAATCCCCAGTGCCACAAAGAAAGTTAACCTGAACTTCAAAAAAGATCCGGTATGATCAATTTTAGTAGGAAAAAAAAAAAAAAAAACGCTTTCACCCAAGGATTTTCTTACCTCTTTAAAAAAAAAAAAAAACATTTATTTTTTAATTATAGGTGGACCCAATATCTTTATATCATTATTTTTATTTTTATGTGGTGCTGAGGATAGAACCCAGTGCCTCATGCATGCTAGGTGAGTGCTCTACCTCTGAGCCACAATTCCAGCCCTTCTTACCTCTTCTTTCCCACATTAGTTCACCTCCTACATTGTTCCCAGCATTATCTTTTAAAAACACAAACTTTTTTTTTCACAACAGTCCTTTCTTCACAGACCTTTAATAGCTATGGCTTTTTGTATTCAGCAAAACCTCCAAATTCATCAGTTCATAGATTATTTTCATTCTGGATCTTGGCCCATTCCAACCAACACATGGGAGGCCTCCATCTACACCTCTGTACACTTTCTTACAGCCTGAAATGTCTGTCCATTGTAGTCTGCAGTTTTGGTCAGATTACAGGTCAATTCTTTTTAAAAGTGTTCTTTAGCTTGCCAAGGAAGCTGTTCATTACCACTTACCTGTATTATATTTTAAAAACCTGCCTTTCCTAGTGGGCCTTTGTACTTCTCAGAAGATCTCAGCACTGTGTTCTTTTTGATGCCTACCTGACTCTCACGGTAAAATGAATAAATACTCTTTTCTCCTTTTGTCCTCCTTGAAGAAACAAATTTCCCAGTACATTTAAGATGATTTCATATTGTCATCAAATATTTTTATGACACATGATGTATAAGATATGCCATAATTACTCACCAAGTCAGTGACATGCTAGTAAGTCACTGGGTGGTTTGTGATCTTTCACTATCAAACTTGATTTGACCTAGAATTGAGGTCTTTGATTTTCTTCACTCACGTTTTCAACTGTGTTAACATGATATAAAAATTCAAAATGGCTTTATGCTTTATTACATTTCTAAGTTATTAGAAAACTTTATTTTTTTTAAAATTTTAAATAGCACTTGTTGAATTATTTTGAGTGTTAGATCTCTTTGAGAATTCGAAAGCTGTGGACTTTTCCCTCCCTCCCATAAAATAGACATACTCACAAGTTTTAGTAAAGTCTAAGGCAGTGTGTATGTAATATCCCCCGTCAGTGTTCTCCCTGTCTCCAGCTATTCATGGGTGCCTTAGGAGCCTACACACTCCAGGTTCAAAACCTTTGGTCAATATGTCCACACTATTCAGTACATGTCTTGCTAAGCAAACTGTTAGAGGCAGATTGGCATTGTGCTAGGCATCAGCAAAAGTGCCTTCCTCTGATAAACTGTCTCACCCTACTCCAGGTATCTGGAAATTGTGAACTGGACTTCACCTTCCCAACTAGTTATAAATCACATTGTGTTAGACCTAAAGATAATTCATTTTCTGCATAGAGACTCCTAATGGTCCAGATATTAAAAACACATAGCTAGGGCCAGGTATAGTGGCACTTTGCTATGGTCCCATCAACTCGGGAAACTAAAGCAGGAGGATCACTGGAGCCCAGGAATTCCAGGCCAGCCTGGGCAATATTATGAAAAACCAACTTTAAAACACACACACATATTTACAGATATCTTAAAATGTGAAAAAAAAATCAAAGTAATTTTAAGAATCTGTATATACTCAAAATTAACTGTAAACTGTAAATTTGTATCCATTTTTGGATCACATTTTCTTGAATTCAGTTACTCAGCCCATGTATGTGGATTTAATTGTAATTGTTTTATGAAAGGTTGATAACTCTTCTTGGAATGACGAATTTTTTCTTTAATTATTAAGAAATTTATCTTACAGAAAATTCAAACAGGGAAAAACATCACAGCAAATACTATTCTTGCTTTTTCTTCAAAATGTTTTATACATAGAGTCTCAGTGATTTTCACCCATTGTGGTATTCACATCCTTATTATGATACCCTAAGTAGAGGACCCAGCTGTGCTGGGCCTGGACATTTGCCCCACAGAAACTGTGAGATGATGAATCATGTTGTTTTAAGCTACTGAATATGTGCTACTTTGTTATACAACAACTGAAAGTAAATATAATAATATGTTTGCCTAGGTATTGTACAAGGCCAGCTCATAATTGAATTTACAGGAGAAAATGTAATCTCATAGCATTGTTGCATTATAAAAAGATTACAAGAATTGGAGTCAAATGGGTTTTGCCTTCTTATCAGCTATTGCTCAAAGTCATGCCCCATTTTAATTTGTTATTCCTCTTTGGACTCTTTCTTTCTTATTTAACCTCTTTTCCTTGGACATTTCTATATGCCTTTTCTTTTTTTCTGTTGATAAAAAGTAGTATATTCCTTCACCACGCTATTTATTAAGGACATCAAGTGTCATCTTTGTACAACCTGACTAATGCAATC